>NC_056729.1:453118502-453438502 GCF_019279795.1 Protopterus annectens
GTGGCAGCATGTGGACTACTGTAAGGTAAGTGAAAGGTATATGGGGAAAAGGGCATACTAATGGCAGCATGGAGACTACTGTAAGGTAAGTGAAAGGTATATGTCCTTTTCCCCACTGTAGTGTAATCCTGGATTTAGTATATGTAGTTGGGGGTGTGGGGAAAGTAGCCCCCCACTTAGTCTGGTTTTATATGGTTCAGTTTACAATTTAGTATGTTGAAATTTAGTATTATGGGTTTCAGTCTTATGGGTTTCAGTCAAGTGACTTTTCAGTCTTTTGAAGTTTCAGTCAAATTCTTTTCAGTCAAATGAGGTTTCTGTCATATGATAGGGATCCATACATACACACACACACACACACACACACACGCACACATATATATATATATATATATATATATATATATATATATGCATACAATAATATGACATCATAATTGACCAACAAATGAAATTTGCATAAAATTGAAACTTTATAGTTACAAGAATAATTATGTCCATAAGGTGGCAAGGCATTACATTTAAGAATGCATATAGTCTTGTTCAGTAAAAAAGTTTTTTAAGATTACCCCATAATGAAAATCACAATTAAATTGTTCTAAAACTATAGCTTTTAGACTATCTATTTTACATGCATGAAATTCAGAAAAAATGTTTTGCTAGAGGACTGTTACTATTACCATTATGAATATTTCTAAGATGTTTTTTAATTCTAAAATAAGAGCTCTTTTAGTTTCTCCAGCATAATAAAAATTACACGGGCAACAAATTACGCAAACTACAGTTGTACTATAACAATTAAAATAATCCCTGCTATCACATTTTCTTCCATTAGTCATATCAGATGTTTCGCATATAAAAGGACAAACAATGCACTTTCTCTTGTGGAACCCAGAACCTCTTAAGTCTCTGGAATACATTTCCCCACATAATAAGCAATTTGATTCACTTTGTTTATTTGTTTGTTTGTGTCTTTCGGCTTTTCCTGGTTAGAGGTCGCCACAGCGGAACTCCGGTCCGCTAATGATTGGTAGTTGAGTTTTTACATGCCGAGTTACCAGCCCTGATGCACAACCTTCAACGAAGGTACACCCATTCACGCATGTCTCCACGCAGAAGATGCTCTAGGTGAGAATCGAACCGGACAGCGTCTTACTGTGTGGCGACAACGCAACCGCAGCACCACCACCGCAGTAAAAACATAACTTAGATGACTGGATAGTTATCCACAAATTTACTGCAGGATTGTCTGATATTGCCATCTGTGGAAAGGAAGGATAGCCTAAGGGAAAGTAGTAGCAAGAAATAAAGGGTTATGGGACTCCGTTGCCTTGGATTATCTGTGAATAAATGAATACATGTAACTCCAAAAACAGACGTGGAATTTAAAGCTGCAGTGGATAAATAAAGCTAATATTTGCTTCCAACTGTATTATTTATCACAAAAGTAGCATGTTTTTATTATAATACATTTTTTTTTCAAAACAAAGTATTATCTCTTGAGGAAAGAGTACATTTATTTTTATTTCATTATGTAGGTGTGACTTATCTGTATAGAGTCATTTTTACTTGTTTACCCTTGTGCGATTATTAATTAAGTAATTACTCATCATAGATACACACATGAGTGTTGTCATAAATACATAGGTGGAAGTCCAGGACATACAGCCTAGGTAGGAACATTGCAGATAATCACATAGCTGTTCTTTATGCCACTGTGCACAGCAGGAGAAGAATTGTGGGAATTATTCTAGAGCTGGCTCTGTGGCAGATGCTGTGCTTTTACTGTTAGTTTTTCAGGATTTAAAGAAGATGGAAAAGTTGAGGTTTATTTTGGCTTTCCACTTTTACTCCAATGTTTGTGTAGTCTCAGAGCTGCTATACCTAGAGATCAGGTTTTCTGTGACATTGCCCCTACACTGGGGGATGTAGGGACAATTGAGCACTGTATGATGTTGTATGTGCTCCATGATGGTAATATGACTTATTGTAGATCTAGATGTTTTGGCAACAATTAATAATTAATTACATGACAGTTAAATACCATGTGATTAATCACAGTAAATCTAAGTTCTGCAGACTATAGCTCACATATTGCTTATTACCCTCATTACTTAGCTATACACCTAGTCCATAAATACAAATAACCTGTTCTTGTGTAGTTTATATTATTTTCATAGTTTCAGTCATTCACTAAACACTTACTGCTTACTAGTCTCCATTGTTTCTTCAGTTTCATTCATTCACTATGGTTAACTTACTGTGTATTGCCCTCACAATGTAGCTAAACTGCCTGCACAGTCTGATTTACCTATTTATTCTCTGACACCTGCTGTATTCCAATTAGGACTTAAGGGAAGCCAGAAACTATCCCCAGCACTCAGTGGGTGCTACAGGTTCATAGCTTCATAGGCAATTACTAGGCTAACAAGTCCAGGGGGGGCTTTTTAAGCCTAACCATGCTTCCCAAAGGTGAGAATAAAACCCTGTACCTTGTGTATAAGGTAAACAGCTTAACCACCATGTCAGTCCTAACCATATCAATAAACTGTAACAATTCTGATACTTTTTATTTTTTTTGTTTTTGTAGAATTGCTGGTTGGGGTTTGATTTTATGCTGCTCATGACAGTAAATACCCACTACTCCAAACAAACAGTTTCATCTTATACTCCCAGAGGAGAAATGGAATGATCTGCTCTGACAGCATCATGAACATTGTCCACCCTCCATGTCTGTAATGCTAGAATTCATACAAAGTATTAAATAGTAGAAAGTGTTTTATGCTTAAAGTCATTATTCTTTGCATAACTATACTGCACATTATGAACATTGTATTGCTACTTGTTTGATATATATTTTATATAAGAATGTGGGATCCAGGGGCCCCCTTTCTGCTATGACTTGTTATATTATAGTGACTGAAACAAAAATAAATGATACAGAACTGGGCATACATTCAGACATTTTACAAACTTTGCTATCATGAAAACCTGCCATAGAGTGGGACAAAACTTGGGTAATACCTCAGCATTACTTTACAATATGATACACATATATTTTTTTTGGAGGATCAAGTATATTTTTGAATGCAGAAAAGATTAAAGATGAGATAAAAAAAAAGTTTAACCTAGAAAAAGTGAGGCAATGAAAGAAGGAGACTCTACTTCTCATTTTTATGACAATGAAGCTTATAGGGAGACTTTGCCAGTGAAACTTTTTCCAATGTTCAAAATGCAAATGCTTGTGAGACAGAAAAAAGCACAGGAATTGACTAGAAAAGTCAGTAGCACATTGGACTCCAACCAGGGTTTGGTATTGGGAGATGTAGATGGCTAGGAAGAAACCAGCAACATATTAGAATTAATGAATAAATGGAAGAATATAAAGCATCAAAAACATTTATGAATAAGACTTTGCAAAAAAAAAGTGGTGAAGAAAAACTGGACTTTTTGTTGACTTTGATAAATGTGTGAGTGGACTGTAAAGCATATACCCCATTTTATGTCATTAATGTTTAGAAGGACACTAAAAGGGAAAGAGTAACTGCAAATTAAGTCATTTTTGTTCTTAGTATGTTTATGCTATAAACTGCAAGTTATGTAGTAAAGCTGTTTTCTGTAGTATGTGGTTAAGAGCATTTTACATGTGGAAGGAGGCTTTTCAGTGATTGTTGTATATATTAAATATATTAAAGTAAGCAAGTTTTTTTAGTTGTAAGAAATATAGGCTTTACAGAATAACAAGAGAAGAAAGGCTGGGAGAAAGGAAGTATACGTTAATATGTTATGATCTTGGGCTGCTGAGGTGGGATTTTACAGGGATGTATGTCTAACATAATGCCATTTGCTTAAGCTCTAAACAAGTGTTTTTGTCAGCAAGAATGCTTGAAAAATTAGACAAAATGATGAAAGACATGAAAAATGCTAAGATTCTCGCATCTGCAAAGATATTAGCTTTTTTCCATTGGCAAATATCATTAGTAGGTGTCAAGAAGTCTGCAGCTGAAGACAGTTATACATTCTCTTCTGAGTGTAATTGACAAAGATTCCTTCATGCATCTGCAGAATGTTTTTTCTTCCTCTCTGTCATTGCTAACTGCTTTTACATGGAGATGAGCTTCTTGTAGGTACAACAATTAATCTTGATAGTTCTGAGCACTCTTTGCTGAGGAAAATGAAACATTTTAAAGTACAATGGCATGTAGTTCAGTGAAAAATCAAGTTTGAAATTATTGGAAGTGAATATGGAATAGCAGCCATCCTAGTGGTCTTAATATTTTAATGCCTTTAATAGAACAGTGTGCAATTTAATTTTATTTAAAGATAACCAGTGCACTTTTTCTTAGGGATAAAAGTAAATGTTTTCTGAAAGCATGCAAGCTTTTTTATACCTAGGAGGAGAATAAAGATAAGGAAAGAGCAGACAGCAATCAGTGTAAGGCTATAACATACACTTTAGCTTAAGCAACCTTAATTTTAAGTTAGGTAATGCCTGTGGGTACAGCTGTCCATTTGGGGCAATTGTGCCTATCTGCAATGTTAAACTTCATTGTAGAGAGTTTTTTTGTGTTTCTTCTACATTAATAGGGGATGGGGGTGCTCTGAAAATGTCTTTAGTTTTTTATTTGTTTGTTTGAAGGTTTTCATTAAAACAAAAACTCTTGAAAAATATGATATAGAGTCAAATGGAAATGAGAAGAAATAACTGTATAAAAGATCAGCCTATCAAACATTGGTGTGTGAATGCAAGACAAAAATTGGAAAAGTACCTTCAAAAAATGTCCATGTATAATAGGTGGGAACTATTTTTTATCATAATAGTTATACTATATATATATTATGTTGGAATATATATGACCTTACAGGTATAGAAGCAAATTAATAAATTCAGAGTGCAAATAGTAATGCAGTAGGAGCCACATTTAGAGAGAAATGAGCATGTGAATTTGACAAAGAAAGAATTTCAGGTTGGATATTCAGCAGAATATCAGGTACAAAGAAAAGGGGGAGTAACAATTCTGATTGTTAGAGGGGTTCCAGTAGTGGAAGAAGAGGAAAAAAGACAATAATAGTAGATGTGTGATAGTAAGGGGCTATTGGCAAGGGTAGGAGGATTACATTGGCATGTATACATTCCACCAAAAATTAATACTATGGAGCTTAAGAAAATTTGGGGATAAATAATCAGTTTTCAGCAGGGATTCTAACTTATAGATAGGAACTAGAGCTTGATTTGCAATAGTGAGGATGTATTGGGGGCCTAGAAGTAAAAATATAACAAAAGATGGTAGATATCTGAATATATATATATATATATATATATATATATATATATATATATAAATGAAAATATTTGACATGGAAGATGTAGATTCAGTAGTTGGAAATTGGGTAAAAGTTACATAATATTCCTCAAGATACACTAACTGGGCTACAATGGGTATAAATTATATTTTACAGGAACATGTGCATTTATTTGAGAGGTTTAAAACACATCAAATAAGTATTTCAGATCATGCACTGATAAAAACTAAGATACAAGTGCAGGGTAATGAAGTAAAAATGAGACATTGGCACTTTCCCACTTGTTAAAAAGTGAGAACTTTAAGGAACAGGTAGCGGAAATTATTTGAGAGTTATTAGGGAAGACATACATTTTGTTAGAATTGATATCTAGTGAGTTTGATAAAAAGAAAACAAAGTTTGAAAACAGTGTAGAAATAAAAGAAAAAGAGATGTTGTTCCTTTGGCTTTTCCCAGCTAGGGGTCACCACAGTGGAACTCCGGTCTGCTAATGATTGGCAGTAGATTTTTACCATGCCGAGGTGCCAGCTCGACACCCAACCTTCAACGAAGGCACGCCCATTCACGCATGTCTTTCGAATGCCACTCAACCGCGGGGAGGACATGCAGACTCCACACAGAAGGGGCTATGGTTAAGAAATAACAGGAATTATTTAGAGGGGCTGACAAAAGGTTAAAGTGTTACAGAATAAGGGGAATCTCACAAAACAAGAGGCACAACTGTTATGTTAAAGAGAAAATAAGGAAGCATTTGAATAACATGCATGTGATTAGAAATACTTCTTTTAAGCAACTAGCATAAACACGTTCAGCACAATGATTTAGGCAACAAAAAGTAGAACGGGTTGTCGCCAAACTTAGGAAGACTATAACAAGAAGTATAACAGATCCTGTACAGCTATTAGAGATATTCTAGCGATTCTATGAAAATTTCTATAAAGCAGAGAAATGTGAAAATCAATAAAGAGTAAAACCAGAAGAAATTTAAAAGCGCTTTACTTGAATTGGATTAAATTCTTATACTTTGCTTCATTATACGCTGGTGGTTTTGTTTCCGGATTTCTTCTGGTTTTACCGTTTGTCCTTTCTGCTGTAGTTTGTTTCTTGAAAATCAATAAAGAGCACAAATGGACATATTTATGGAAAGTTTAATTATCCCAAGGTTAGAGGTAGATGAGGCTCAACAACTAAGAGTTAAGACATGAGGAAATGAAAGAAAAATGATGATACATAATCAGTCTATATAAAAGTCTCCAGGAACAGATGGTATTCTTATGGACATTTGGAAGTTAGGAGGGAAGAAAGTGATAATGATATGGAAGATTTTGTTTAATAATATTTTAAAAGGAGGAGAAGTACCAGTGTATTAAAGTAAAGCTGTGGTGGCTATATTACCTAAAGATTGCCCACACCCATCAAACTAAGTTTTCTATTGACCCATTTCAGTTTTAAACCATGATTCTAAAGTGTTTATGTTTAAACTAGCTAAATGAATGGCAAAGGTGTTGCCAAAATTGATATATGGATCAATGTGGTGTTGTGGAGGGAGGCAAACATTTGATAACATTAACAGAACAATGATGATCCAGAGAGAAGCAGAATATTCTCAGGGACAAAACCGGCTTGGGCTGTTTAGCTAGGCTTATAAACACCCTGGTGATCACTAGCCCATTATAAATCTATGAACCTATAAAACTATGTTGTTGGTGGGCCTTTATGCAGAGAAAGCATTAGACAGAGTAAGCTGGGATTTTATGAGTAGAGGAATGGAAGAATTTGCTTTCCTTGATAAATAATAAACTAAATTAGGAGGCTACATGAAAGATCAGAGGTAAGAATTAAAATGTGTGGGTTCCCCTCTGATAAGTTGTGTTTTAACAGGAGAACCAGGCAGGAATGTCCTCTTTCAATTTATATTTAGATCCATTCTCAAAGAAATAAGGGAATCAGAAATTCAAGGATATAATTGGTATGGTAATCTTGAAAAGTTGGCTATATTTGCAAGTCATATTATTTTGTAACTGATAAATCCAGAAAATAACATCTCAGTGTTGTAGAACATTTTGAGATCTTTTCAGGTCTTTTGGGGATGTAAATTTAATGAAGATAAAGCAAAGGCTATAGCTAATACTTATGTACCCACACATGAACTGGATCAGCAATACCCATATTTGTGGGGAGATGATAAAATTAATTCAGGTGTGTGGATTAAAAAGGCTTCTGCTACGGCAACTAAGGATATGTGAGAAGAGACTAAACAAAAAATAATACAAAAACTGAGAAACTGAAAGCTCTTGTTTATGGATATGGATAGTAAGATATAAGCAGTGAAAATATTTTAGTCCTTTCAGTTTTATGTACAGGTCAATCACTTTTTTATCAACCAGAGACGTTGTGAACAACATGAGAGTTGAAGAAAATGATCACATAGGGAAAGACAGCAAGAGTTAAGTGGGATACGTTGATCCTTCCAATAAAACAATGTGCTTTAGGATATTTTAGAGCTACACAGTTAAGGCTTAAATGCTTAACACAAGCAGAATTGTATAATTCAAAGTGGTAAGGGACGATGCTAAAGCTGGGGGAAAGTTCAAGGAATAAGAAGAGAGTGGGATGTTTGAAGCACATCCTTAAAGATTATGTAAAATAATTTTTGCACATAACTGCAGTCATTTTCTTCTTCTGGGATGACAGGTTGGCTTCCACTTCTAAAAATTCAGTTTACTGGATATTGTGTTGTTTCATTTTACTGTTATTTACTGCTTACAAATGATGAATCTCCACAGATTTATGAGGGCAGTACCTCCTGTTTTTGCATCATCACTTTTGTCACTTAGATGATGCTATGCTGGCTCTTTCATGCACTTTCTGAACTATCTGTCTGGATCTCTTTCCTCTGCTTTTTTTTCTTTTCTTTCTTTTTTTTTTTTGAAGTAAATACCACATTAATGCTGCACATGAGCTGAGTGTAGTATGTCTGTTTATTAATGCAACAGGTTTTGTATTAGCATGCATTTTCTGGGCAAAATGAACTAAAAACTATGAATGTATAATACCTAGCATTAGTGTCCGACTGCAATCCCCAGTGATTTACTAGAAAATTTAATGTTTTACAAAGAATGGACAGAGTAAAAATATAAGGCAAAATCACAGGTATTCTGCAAAAATTATGGAGAGGTGAAAATTAAGATTCAGTGATATTAAACAAAATCAGAAACAATTAGAGCAGGGCAAACCTTAAACCAATTTGGCCCAATAGGCCCCTGCGCTAGGCTACAACAGTGTTGCATGTCTTACATGACCTAGAGATTTGCCTGAGAGACAATACAACAAAGTCTAAGGCATTTTCCTAGTAGTAGTCTTGTAGGAGTTACAAGTCTTATTACTATAGAAGACATTTCCTGTCATGAACTGCCCCGGTGGATAGTCCAGTGTTGTTAATAATCACAGCTTCATATCTTTTGTTTGGCTGACTGTCCCATAGTAGTCAATTGCTGTTGCTGAGTGCTCAACAGGGTCTTCATCCCAAAACTGGTCAAATTAACCATCTTGTTTTATGTGCAGTTCCAGTAATTGTCTCAGAAGACTAGGCTTATTTGACGGTAACAGAAAGGTACTATATCTTATTTTGTTTCTCTTTCTGGCATGGAGTTTGTGAATGATTGCTAATGAATACAGAAATATCAGTGGAATTGTCAGACTCAGACAGTATGTAAACAAACACTAGTATGCATTAAAAATAACAAATGTTGTGATGTGAGTTAACATCTGATCACTAGGACTTGTGGCAGAATATTATTAGTTCAGCAGTATGTTAGAAAAATGACATATTGCAATCACAGACAGGAACAAAATTCCAGAGAAGTAAAACATGAGGTGTGTATGTGCTGAGTGGTGAGAGGCGGAGGCGACCAAAAATGATTCATATGGATGAATGTGGAAAAACAATAACAGAAATGATTTAACTCATAAATGTACTGCAGGGTATAACAGTTTGAGTCACATACAAAATAAGATGTACAAGTAAAAACTTAAATCTAAAATTGTTGGACAAGACTAGGGATACGTTCTGAAAGGAAAGTTGAACAAACTTTTTTCATGTTCTCCCTATAGCCTCGTGGGTTTCTTTAAGATATTCCAGTTTCTTCTTACTTGCAGAAATGTGCTTAGTGACTACTTTAAACTATCCTAGCATATTGTTGCCCTTGTGGCCTGGCATATTGCAGGAAAAGATCTGCATATATTGGCCCATTACCCAATTTAACAAATAACTAAATAAGTAAAAATATTTCTTAGTGTGGTGATGTTTTAGCAATGCTTTTTGTTTTGGTGTTAATCTTAGTGGCCTTGAAACTGCCCGCCCCTCTTGTAAATTTGTGTTTGGATACTCCTTCTGGGCCCATCTCATTTGTTCACTCAACTAAGTGCAGTGAGATCATATTCTGATTTCATGCACTCCTACTGTGTACAAAGAGAGCATCTGGGAAACAGAAAAAAAAATGTTAAGCTTGTTTCCTGCATTTCCTGTTAAGTAGTATAGACTGTTTGTAGGCTTCTGAGCCCCCAAGCCCTTCTGTGTTGGAGGGAAGCCTTCTAGCTTAGTTTTTTTTTCTTATAACTAGCCAGTTTTCTAGTTTCAGCACTCAAATCTGTTTCTTTGAACTCAGCACTTGTTCAGAACTCATTGTAAGCACTATACAAGCTGCAAATTACTACACCACTCAACTTTCCTCACTTGTCTAGTGGAAAGCAGTTTTTAGCACTCAATAAATAAGCGCTTATCCAGGCATGTCTAAGGGTCAGCTCCCAGTGATTTCTCTTGTCTACCTGATGAATCTGGGCATCTGGGGGCAATGCAGCAATTGCCTCATGTACACAGACAACCCTCTCCTCCTACCATCCAACACTACAACCTGTGAGAAATGCACTTATATACCCAAACTGGAAGCAAAGCTCTCTTCACCCAAGACTGGACTAGAGAGTCAAGAGGAGAAGGTAAACACTTGCAGCACACCACACTCATCACATAGTCCCTCAAAACCTACACCAAAACCTACAGCACCAAAACACACACATAGAAACACAAAACACACACCTACATTTGTGGAGGCTCTCAATAAAAACATGCCCAAGCATCAGGGACATCCAAAGCATAAACGCAAGCAAACTCCACCCCCCAACACAACCCAAATGAGACATAGCCCAGAAACTCAGTGTGCCACTCAACCACAGCCCATAAAGCATAACAACATGCCCAACACTCTAGTCATAGGTGACTCTATAGTCAGGCACATTGATGTTCCACTCACTAGATTAAACAAGGAGAAAGTTACTGTCAGCTGCCTGTCAGGTGCCAGGATCCACCACATAACGCATGCACTCAGGTCACTCCACAATAAGTACAAATATGACACTGTCATTGTCTATGTTGGTGTGAATGACCTGAGATGTACCTCCCTGGACTACATGAAAAGAGACATGGAGGAGCTCTCCGATCTTGTATCCCAGGCAGGTATGACCCTAACCCTGAGTAGCATCCTGCCATCACCCAGAATGATACCACAGTACAAGGACAAAATGATTGACTTCAACAATTGGCTAAGCTTCTGGTGTCATTTTAAGGGGATCCAGTATTTGTCTGCCTGGGACGACATGATCGACAGTCCACGATGCTTTGCCAGAGATGGCCTGCACCTGTCGCCCTTAGGATTCTGGATACTGGCTAAGACTCTTGCAACCCCTATAGTGCCTTTTTTAGTCAAGGTTCAAATGACAAATTCATCATCGTAACAGGTACAAGCAAGCAAAATCTGAGGGTAATGCTACTCAATGCTAGAAGTCTAAACCTCAAGGCACTCCTTAAAATGGAGAACATTGACATCTGTGCAGTGACAGAGACCTGGTTCAAAGCTCCAGAGAGCACCCCTGCATTACCAGGCTTCAATTCATACCACACCTTTTGGCCACCTAACCCAGAAAGGTGCACTAAAGACGGAGGCGCGTCCATATTCATTAAGGATATCCACACCTCCAGGCTAGTTGCACAGCATAATGCATCCGAGATTATCCAAGTGCAACTAACTCTGAGCAAGACCGCAATCCAGATTGTAGCTTGCTACAGACCCCCCACCATGCCCCAGGATTTAGACTCCTCATTTCTTGATACACTGGAAAGTATTAGGGTACAACCCAACACCCTAATAATGGGCAATTTCAACTACCTCACCATTAACTGGGAAAACTACTCATGTACCAACTCTTTTGCTCAACGTTTTCTAGAATTCATAAATTCCAATGCCTTGGATCAACTTATTCACACCCCCACCAGGGGCAGCAATATCCTAGACCTGGTCATTACCAACATGGGAAACCGGTGTTCCACACCAGAGGTCAATTCCTGTTGGTCAGATCCAACCACAAGCTAATCAGCCTAGACATCCACATCCCACCCCCAGCACCAATTAGGGAAATCATCGTAAAAAACTTCTCAAAAGCCAACTTCACACTTTTTAAGACAAAAGTGGCAAACTTCATGACACCCATGCAGACGGACAATAGAGGTATGACTGTCGAATCCTACACAAATGCACTTTATAAGCACTTACACTAGTGCATGGATCATGCTATCCCTAATAGAACCAAGATGATATCCTCCTAAAAAAGGAAGCCAGTCTGGTGGTCCTCTGCCATAAACACACTCTACAACAGAAGAAAGAAACTGTTGCAAAAAGAGTAAAATCCCATGACTGTAGGAACTCCCTGGTCAAGCTCAGTAAGAAGCTGAGATCCCTCATAAAATCCTCCAAAGCTAGTTACGAAAACAAAATTGCCACTGACTCTAAAGACAACCACAAAGCATTCTATAGCTATGTCAAGAATCTAAATGGGAACACTAAGGTCTGCTCTGAGTTACATCATAATGGCACTAAATATACAGAACCAACTGATATTGCCAAAATCCTAGCAGAAAGGTTCAGTGCTAACTTTACCCCCCTCTCACCCCCTAGAGGGCCCATCTCTATACCGGAAGAATGCAATGTTCCTATAATCACGGCTGCACAGGTAAAAAACACACTCTCCAAAGCCAAGAACACAGCATCCATGGGACCTGACAATATCCCAGGCTACGTTCTACATGAACTACAGAATGAACTGGCACCCTACCTAAGTACCATGTTCAATCATAGCCTCACCTCAGGCTTTGTGCCCATTGAATGGCGCACCGTGACAGTTATCCCACTCCACAAAGGGGGAGCCATGACGGACCCCGGGAACTACCGCCCCATTAGCCTGACGAGCCTGGTCTGCAAGGCCATGGAACATATCATCATGGAACTCATAAACAAAGACATTGGTAATCTCCAAACTCTGTACCCTACTCAGTTTGGATTTGTAAAAGGCAGATCATGTCTCCTAAACCTGACTGACTTCTTTGAAGCAGTCACCAAAGCCATAGATGAGGGTAAAATGGTTCACACAGCTTATCTCGATCTCACCAAGGCTTTCGACACCATCCCCCACTCTGGAATTATAGATAAGCTCACTAAACTAGGTATAAATCCCTATGTCACAAGATGGGTTGCCAACTGGCTCACGGACAGAACCCACACTGTGAAAGTAGCGGATTCCAAATCCGACATCAGACCAGTGACAAGTGGAGTACCACGGGGTTCAGTCCTGGGTCCTCTCCTGTTTGGTATCTACTTCTCTGAAATGCAGGCCAACACAGAAGGTCTTTAGCTAACAAAGTTTGCAGATGACTGCAAACTAGGAGCCATAATCGAAACCCCTAATGATGTGGACAAACTACAAAAGGGCCTCACTGAGACAGCTACCTGGTATCAAAGCCATGGCCTCAAGCTCAATGCCAAAAAGTGTATTGCCATCCTCTTTGCTAAAAACTCTGTACCCATGAACTACCACATAGCTGGTAGTCTACTTAATGCCAAAAATGTGATAAGAGACCTTGGGACACAGGTGGACAGTAGTCTCTCCTTTGATAATCACATCGCCACAGTGGTCAGGAAATCTTTCTACGTGGCTCATCTCATCACAAAAGGATTCTCATCCAGAAAAAAAGAGGTCATTGTTCCCCTCTACTCATCACTCATTAGACCCATTATAGAGTACAACGCCCCTTTTGGTATGTACCTCACAAGACATCTACAACAACTGGAAAGACTACAGAAATACCTCACAAAGAGGATTACTGGCCTCAAACAGATGCCCTATGCAGACCGTCTCAAAAAACTACAGCTTTACTCCATCGCATATTGCCTACTCAGGGGCGATCTCTGCCTAACATACAAAGCTATGTCAAACCCAGAGCTGTTGGACATGCTCCACTTAAAGAAATCCCAATCCCTCCAAGCTACCCGTTCTAGGGACTTTAACCTTGTCACCACAATAAACAGAACATGCTGGTGGGATAGATTCCTGTCCCAGAGACTTCCCATACTCTGGAACAGACTACCTATCTATGTCAAATGGAGCTCCTCATTATCACTCTTCAAGAAAAATCTTGATGATTGCATGGGAAATGGGAAATTCACCCCGGGGATCACTTCTGTGGCTCTGCTCGACAGGGGCAGAGGAAAATAATTTTCTTGGGTGGCGAAAGCCAGGGTACATTTTTTTGGCTAGGCTTGTATGGGCCCTAGGGCCAATAGCCTAGTACCTACCTATGAACCTATGAACCTAAAGATAGGACCAAGATTATTATTATTAATGTTTGCCAATCAGAGGAAGTTTAAGAGTTTTACGTAGTTTTGTGAAACACATTGACTGTAACATGTTATGAGAAGTAATTGCATAAGGAACTCCAACCATTAAAAAAAATTATAGGAGACAAATTCCATGAAGGAAGAAGGGATAATATGAGATGAAAATGCATAACTGAGGGTAAATATTTGTCATGTTCATTATGGGCCCCCTGTCTTCCCACAACCATTAGGTGCAGCCTCACTGTCTCACATGTCCAGTACTTTCTGGCATCAAGGACATTGGGTAGGGGAAGCAAGTGCTGCAGACTGGGATAAGTCGAAAGATTTTACCTGGTTTCATGTTTCAGATGAGCTTACTTCATATGGCATTGTCTGCTTGTTGTCTGCACCACCTCTCAAAAATGCTGGATTCATAGACTATTTTACTTAAAAAGGTAGTTTATTTATTTACTTACATACTTTTAAATTTAACCATGGAAGAGTACTGATCTATCTAGACCATTTTCAGACTTAGTACAGCAGAAAACAACAAAAGAAAGTAACTTTAATCAATATCAATGCAACAGTTGTAATGTAAGGGCAAGCATACAAAGGTGTAAGTCAGAATAACGTGTAGCATAAGTGAACACAATCATAAGTAGACAAACACAACATTTCAGTCAGAACATAGACAAGAAAAATACATGTACACTGTTATAAAATGATAATGTTTCTTTGGACAAAATTAGATACAAAGAGCAAAGCACTTGCAGAATGTACAACTGTTGTGCATTGGAAGTGAAGGAGAGTGTGGCATGGGACAAATTAGAGGAAGAAGGGAAAGAGGAGAAACAGAAAAGAGGTAAAAGGGGTAGGTGTGCTGTGCAAGTTAAGGATAGTCAGGCAGAACTATAGAAATTTGGGGACATGTTTACTGGTAAGACAGGATGCACTCATCTGATGAAGCACCAAGGAGACAAACGGTTTCAGTGGCCCATCAAGTAGTCCTGTCCACTGTGATGGAGTTAAGGAGACTCTGAGAGAGGAACTATATGAAATGTTTGATGCGGGGTTCATCCTGGTGTCTAATAGTTTATTTCTGTTTTAGTATGTTTTATGACAAAATATATGCTGATAAATAGCCATATTGTTTTAATTTTAACACAGTAATAGCATGCAATATTGATACCTAATCTGAAAAAGTCTTAAGTTCAAGAAGCCAGCAAGTGGAGGGAGGGATATGGTGTCAGATGGGAAGCAGCAGAGAGGCCCCACTAATATGGTCCAAATTGGGCCCCATAATTTTAAGACTGGCGCTGATTAAGAGTTATGGACTTTGCACATCACATGCACTCTCTGCATGTAATGTGCTTGTTTTCACAGAAGAAATGCACAATGCATGGGAGTGTTTAAAGACCTGATTAAGTAGCAAAATGTAACTAACCTTAAAAATTAGACAAAAAATACAAGTAAAATTTCCCCATCCTGAAAATCCTCTCTCTATACACAATTCTCCATCTTACTGGCTAGGTAACGGACTCTGCTGACTCAGATATGATGTCAGCATGTCAGCAAAGAAGCAGAACTTCCCGAATTTAGCATGGAGCATGTTATGGTTATAGAGGGCATTTTTTAGAAGAGATCTTCCTTAAACAGAAAAGTGAGAATGCAAACTTAAATGACAGAAAGACAGTGAAGGTAATCAACTACCGAGAAATGCATTCTGAGAACAAATAGGCTGCTTTGATTTTGCCAATTTATACATGATCTTTAAGGAGAATAACAACAGACATACAGAATATTATAGTCATAAAGTTGTAGACAGTATTATAAGAATTATGCCAACACAAGAATGGAGAAATACGATTTTGCCAATAGAGATGACTGCAAGTATGGATACAAAGAATTGGCAAGAAGGGGCTAGAATTTACTGGAGAAAATTGGTAAAGAAACCAAGATACTGTGGGCAAATAACTAGAGCGGGAAAGGTAATAGAGTTGAATGAGGCCAAGAAGAAGTTTGGACTGCAGGTTAGAGACTGCCTTTCCTATCAGTGATTGATATCAGAGTTTAGGGAAAAAAGAGAAGGCTGAGTGAGTCCTAAGTGAAAGACCTGCTCTGGTACATTTTTTATTTGAATCTAGAACAGAAATTACTGTTAAAAAAGGGGATAATTAGTAGGCCAAATAAAATATTGCATGATAATTATAAGAATCAATCAAAGGAGGTTAGAAAAGATCGGGAAATAAAACTGCAAAAGCAATTTAAAAGGGAATAATGGGAGGACACATGTATGGCTCTCAAGTATGCAACAAGGTCCAGAAGGTTAAGCATTTTTACTTGGAAGTGTTTGCATAGGTATTTTTATACCCCAAACAGACTTCAAAGGATTTTTCCATGGGTAGATAGCAAATGTTAGAGGAGTGATGGGGAAGAAAGAGGTAACGGGAAAAGTGTTTCAAAGATGTAATGAATTGGCAGAATTTAATATTAGTTGAGGAAATGGCTGCAACTATGGAAATGATTCTTTTGAGTGAAGACTAAGTATCTGAATTGCCTAGACATAGTAAGGCCTTGTTAAGTTTAATTCTGTTGACTGCCAAAAAAGCAATTACTAGTAAATGGAAATCAAAGTCTAAACCAATTGCATTTGAAGTACGGAGTATTGTGAAAGAACTAAAAGAACTGGAAGAGAGCTCTTTACAAAAGGGAATGAGTGAATTACAAGGAAAGAAATGGAAATTGTGGGAACAATACATACAGAATAATGTTCAGGAGGAGGAATGAGGTTTAAGGGAAGGCAGGAATTGAGCAATTTAAGTAAAGTTTGATTGATGATAATTACAAAGAAAAAAAACACATGATGTATAATGTATGCAGTTGGAAAAAAGTGTTAACATGGTTTGTTTTCTTTTCTATTAAGATATGTTTTCCTGTGACTTAAGTGGTAATTTAATAAAAGTGTTAAAAAATCAGAGCTATGCCAAATAAACAGGCTCTGAGAAAAACAACTGCATCTCGTAATGTTTACGGAGGCTGAAAATAAAGTTGTACTAGAGGTTGTTCCTTCTCCACAGTAAAATGGCGCTTTGTAATCCATTGCACTGGCCAGCGCTACTATGACTGAGTCTGTCATGAACTTGCCAGCAATGTTAATGCTGTGGGTGGTCTGAATCATACTTATAATATGGTGTGCCACAGGGTCACTGATATAATTCACAGTAGTGTAGCTAGGTGGGGTGAATGCATAGTCCAGGGTGCAACTTGCAGATGAAAAATAAGAACAAATGTTTTTAGTCAATTTTTTTTATTTCTCTTTAAGGGAAACAGAAAACGCATATGTCCTAAATGGATTTCCAGGATGTTCCTACATGCCTCCCGCACATGATTACAGCATCTTTCTTCAGGACTACCCTCCAAAAGATTGGCTGCGCAGGTAGAGGGTGCAGTGCTGTAGTACAAGAAAGGCAACGTATTGTGCTGTATTATTGACACCCACAGTAAGGTAAGAGATGTAATGTTTTCCCAGTTGGAACTACTTGTTGTGGGTGTATTTGGTTCATGGGGAGACAGACGAGGGAAGAAAAAACAAGTCTCAAAGTAAGAAGAATTACTTACTAGTTCATTTTGGTGCTTGTGCACACATGGACAAACTACTGGAGGGGTCTTGGGGGAATGTTTCATTTTGTACTTGTGCATACTTGGACAAACTATTGAAGGGATAGTTTGGACAAAATGTTTCATTTTTATATCAGTAAAATGCTTTTGCATATGTAGACAAACTACTGTAGGGATCACCAAGACATTTAGAGAAAGAAAGCAAACAAAGCAGCAATGCTGCAAAGGCAAGCATAATTTAATGTATATTCTTCTTGGTTTAACAACAAGGATGTAGAAAATCCTTCCACTATGACTCACCAAGATTAAACTACTGATGATCAGGTTCACTGAAATTGAAGTGTTTTTCAGGGGGGCATGTTTCCCTGCATCCCTAGTATGGGGCTAATACTCTTCTTGGTCATTGAAAAAAGTAACATGCCTCTGTCTGTCATGCAAGCAGTGTCAGGGGAGCATATCTATCAACTTCTTAGCACAAGAAATCTTGACAAAGCCTAAAGTAATGTGGTCAAAGGTCCAGAAATAGAGACAGATTTTAAATATTGCTCTTATAAAGTGTACACTTACAAAGTTACTAGAATAGCAGGGTTTGTAATAGTGTGCATTTTCTGAAGGATATGTTGTCTGAAACACAAATGTATGTCACTATTTAATGAGTTCAATCCTCACTGACTTGCCGTAAAACCACATATTTTATGAGATGAAAATATATTTACATTCTGCAAAAATCTGGACACTTGATAGGTATGGTCAAAGGCCAGAGCTAAGTATTCAGCACACGCTGCTTAATACTCAGAAAGTCCATTTGTTGCTTTGTGAACTAAGGAGGAAAATGAAACCAAACTGGTTTTGTCCAATCAAAAATGAGGCCTAAGTGTACTCTGTATTCTTAATAGGCTTCTTGAGTCCTCCATTAAATTATCCTGAAATAATCATGATTACTACAGATTTGCAGAATAACACATTGCACCCCCCAAAGTATTATATTGTATGTCTGTGACAGACATTGATGTAGGGCTTTGGAAACCTTTCTTCTTCCTTTGGGGTTTAAGCAACTGAATAGTATCATAAAATAGGATGGGTATATGTAATGCACTGTACAAATAGTTATTGGATTTGATGTTTAAGATTATCACTGGGCTTTTATAAAATGTGTGTTATAATTAAAATTAAGCTAATTTTAGCTGAAATACTTCCATTATTGATGACTGGCATGAGAATTAGATATATACTTATCATGGCTGGTTTTGTGCAGTAACAAAGGAATCATGTGCGTGTGGGTAGTGGGTGTATGTGTGTGTGTGTGTGTGTGTGTGTGTGTGTGTGTGTGTGTGTGTGTGTGTGTGTGTGTGTGTGTGTGTAAGTCCATAGGTTACTACAAGGCCATCTGCCCTTGTGGGTCATTTTAAGACTAGCCAAATTTCCCATCCCAAAGGTAAGAATCAAAACCTGTACCTTTTGCGCATTAAATCATCCCAGTATGACTCATACTGCCAGAAGCAATTTAATCCAAATGACTCATTTTTTCCCTTTTTTCTCCAATAGTTTTTTTTTCTGTTTACTTCATTATACTTTTCACTTATCTTTATTTGTTATGTTTGTGGGTTATTTTTTTAACTGAAATAAGCCACTCAGAGGTATAGCCTATATTGTTTAGCAGAGCACAGTCCTGTTGCTAAACAGTAAACACTCTCAGTGTAAGTGTTTAGTTTCTTATCATGCCACTGAGGCATGCTATTAGCAGACAATAAACCACACATTGCTGTGTAGATATCCAGTGTTCACTGAGCTAGCACTGACTATTAAAACGTATTACAAGGAGCTGTCAATATGATGTAAATTTTAGGTACAAATGGTGTTGTAATGCACACTAAACTTGTTTGTGTAGTATACATAAGGGTCAGGATGTATTTTTCTGTCTGTGCCTCAGCAACAGTTAGTGCATGTTTCTCTGTGCTGCATTTCATATTTACCAAGCTATTATTAGTGTAATGTGCTATACTGCTGCTGACATTTGGACTGTACCTGCAAAAAGATGTGGATTGTGCTGAATTCTGCTTTATTTTTAATATCCATGTGGTATCTTTAATTTGCTAAACCTGTGGGTGGCCACGGTGGTACAGCGGTTAGCATTGTCATCTCACAGCAAGAGGTTCTCCGGTTCGATCCTTGGCTGGGGTGCCTTCTGTTTAGAGTCTGCATGTCCTCCCTGTGGTTGCATGGGTTTCCTCCAGGTGCTCCAGTTTCCTCCCAAAGACATGCTGTACGTGGCCTGGACACTCTAAATTGGCCCTAGGTGTGAGTGGGTGCATGTGTGTGTGCCTTCCATGGGGTGCTGGGCTGGCAACTCGACACCGTAAAACTCTACTGCCAGTCATGAGCAGACTGGTTATCCACTGTGGCAACCCCTAACCAGAAAAAGCTGAAAGCAGAAGAAGATCTTTAATTTGCTAAACCTGTGTTGTGTTTGGTTATGCATCACATGACAATTAAATGATTATCTCTGAACTACATTAAGTTTTCAGTAAAACTTCCTGTTTGGACATGCTTTTGAGCCTGCATGTCTGTGTTTTTGTGAAAAATTGTCAAGGCATTTTTCCCAATCCTGCTCTGAAGGTGGGGGGGATAGTGGAAGGTGGAAATGAGGGTCTCACCCTGGGTTCCAATTCATGCCACCACCCACACAGTGGAGCCTCTGGCATGGGAATGAAGGCAACAGGTGGTGAGCCATGTACTGCACCATCCCTAATGGAGAAAGAGGAGTTCCTGGCCTCACTTAAAAGTGGCACCACCTCCACAGGGTTCCACAGTGTGGTGCTGGATGTCAGGGCAGAGCTGGACATGCCCCAGAGAATATTAAATGAAGATTCCCCAGGTATGTATCACTACTGTTGATATCTGTACCATTCTTACCTGTTGGTCACATTACAGTTTCTAATAGTTGTCTTACTTTTGGCACCCAGGTTCAACATCCATCTGCACAAGGTATGGGAAGAGTTATTACTCCATAGCTTATGTTTATATTTGTAAAGATATCAGCTCATGTGTAGTTGTGGTGCTGGGTCATACTTACACTGGATATTTTTTGCTTTGGTATATATTCACAGGTATTCATTATTTGGCAGCAACACTGTGGAACTGTCCCCATCTGATGTTATTCTCTGATAGTCAGGTCAAGGATGAGCTGGCACAGTCAGGGGGTACAGAGTGTGTGTTGGACACAGGGAGTGTGACCCCCCCCCCCACATCTCCTATTCAGAGTATGGACACAGTCTCTATGCCTGCAAATACCCAGGACACACTAGGATCTGAGACAGGACAGGTTGATGGGGATACTATAGATCATGGAAATGTAGAGGGATGTCTGAATCTTTCCCTAGCACCCATGAACCAAGGGGGAGGGGTTGGTGCTCACTGGAGGTATAATAACTGCCCTCCCCTGTTGGTGTATTAGTAGCTGTCCTCTAAAGTATGTGCTGTGACATTATGGAGGCACAAGCAAATTGCACCATGGCCATGACAGAGGCAGTGAAGGTGATCCAAGCTGTGCATGCTGACCTGTAGGACTATATGATCTGTATGAGTGATTTCTTGGACAGACTGAATCATCAGTGCTTTCCATATAATGGTTACATCTGAAATCAAAGTTGCAGTCAAGGTCTTTTGTCACTGCAGAGCTTTTTTCTATGTGAAACAGTCAGTGTAGGTGGTGAGAAATGGATTTTATTGAAGAGTAGTAACTGCTGTTTCAGTGAAATAGCAGAGAAGAAGCTGGAGATGAGGAAAGAGTACAAGTAATAATTATTAGACATGGAAAAATCATATGAATATGCCCCAAGATTCCTGATTTGGGCAGTTCTGCCATGGTTTGAAGTCCTTGCATCACTTGTAGAATTAGGTTAGTCTATATATTAGGATGCAGTGACACAACTACAAACATTGTTATTGAGATTCTCAGTGAGAATGGGTGTGCATCAGGGTTCACCACAGATCCCACTCCTGTTCAGATTTATTATTGGTTGGCAGTGACAGATCACCAATACCAATACTGCTATATGCAGACAAAGTGGAACTACAGACAGACTCAGAGCAAAAACCTCAGCAAATTGTACCAGACTGGAATGCAAAACCAAAAGAATATGGCAATAAACTGAGTACAGACAAGACAGTGGTCATAACAGCAAATGAGGGAATCATAAGAATCTGAAAAGTGAGATAGAAGGAAAACAAGGGAAACAGATTAAAAGCTTCAGGTATCTAGGAGGTGTGGTCAAAGCTAAGGAAAATCTGAATAAGGAGGTAAAAGCTAGAATCAGAGGTACTGAAGCCATTTATCATAAAGCTTCCAGGGTGGTATGTGGCAGAAGATTGTCAATGAAGCTGAAATGTAAGGTAAATAAAACAGTAGTGAGATGATGCCTCTTTGTGACACAGAAACCCAGGCAGTGAGGGCGGAACATCTCAGAAAACCCGAGGTTACGGACAGAAAATACCTGAGATGGGTAGCAGAATGCATACTGTGGGTTAGATGAAGAAATGGGAGCATCAGAACAGAAGCCAAAATAACCCAAATGCAAGAAACTGTCAAGGAGAATAGATTGTGATGGTGCAATAACATATGCAGGAAAGCAAAAAATGATTTGTTAAAGCAGATTTGGGAGAGATAGGAGTAAAGCAAGATAAATGGAGATATGCAACCAAAAGATGATGTGACAGTTATGAATATCTAAGAAGGTGGGAGAGTGGCCTAAATTCAGAGAGAGAGAGGTAGTGTCCGCTGATGTCATACCCTGACTCAATGAAAAAAAAAATGGGAAAAAACAACTTGATGATAATGATGATGATAAAATATGGCAGACCAATCTTCCTAATCTCAAAAGTCATGATTTTAGTTTTGTTGGCATTTATAAACCTCTACTTTGCCTCATTTCAGCTCACAATACTGCTAAGCACTTTTGACTTTCCTCACCTAGATAGCATCAGAATAAATAAAGATTGATGTGTTTGATGGATAAGTACTAAATAGATATGGACTCAGTATCAAACCTTGAGGTATGACATATCCTTCATTACTTCACTCGCTATATTGACCCTCAGCACGATATAGTATTTCTATCAGATAGCCCATTACCTATCCTGTACATCAAAGACTCACAACTTGAGATTGCAGCATTTTGTTTGTAAAGTGCATAGCCTGAATTCTTAAAAGCACTCAATAAATGAATAAGATCATGTCAGACAGCAGATTCTTGTCCAAAGCAGTCATGCTACTGTAGGAAGGCTGAGTTCCTGAACTTGGAGTTCTTATATAATATGCATGCTGATACATATGCTATGGGTCCTTAATTCATTTAGTAAAAGACTACAGTACCAGGTTTTCTATCAATTTGCTAGCACAGAACAGGAAGACGATTTCAGATCATGCTTATCTCCCTTATTTTTGTACAAAAGGCTTGACTACAGCCCTCTCCCATTCTAGCAGAATCACACTCACTATAATTCTTAGACATTAACATGGGTAAATATCATGTGAGTTCTTCACACAAAAATTTAAGATCTCTAAAATGCCAACTTGATAGGACTGCATACTTAGTTTTTGTTATATAGATGGCCAGATTGCTTAAATGAAGAAGGGCTCCAAAAGGTGCTTTATTATTTCAAATTTTCAAAGGTAAAATAGTGTTTATCTTCTATTTCAATAAGCGTCATAACTAGTATGTTCAAGAAAGGACCTCATTATGGATAAGTAATTACATTTCATTTCATTATCATCAAACCCCTTTTTTCCCATTTTCTCCATGGGATTGGGGTATCATTTTAGCTATTGCCATCCTCTTGATTCAATGCCACACTTCTGCCTTCTTTGACACTCATGCCTGACTTCACACAATCCTTCCACCTCTTTGCTGGATGTCATCATTTCCTCTTACCGTCTTCCTGTCTGTCCCAAATCTTCTTTATCAGATTGTCTTCTGCTTTTCTGCACGTGTCCAAACCACCATATTCTGTTCTCTTTGATCTTTTTTTCAATTGGAGCTAATTTGGCTTCTGCTCTTACAAACTAATTTCTTTGCCTGTTCCACATTGTGCATCCTACCACCCTTCTCAGGCACTTAATTTCCATCATCTCTAGCTTCCTCATCTGCTCTACCTTTACTACCCAGGTTTCTGTACCATCCAGTGGTACTGGTTGCACCACTGTCTTGTACACCTTACTTTTCAGCTTCTCTGGCATTCTTCTGTCATAGACTACACCTGAGATTCTATTTTAGTTGGCTGCAGCCTCTCTGATTCTAGCTTTGACCTCTTCATTCAGACTTCTCTTCTCAACCACCGCTCTGAAATACTTGAAATTATTTACCTGTTACACTATCTTCCCTTCTATCTCAATTCTCAGCTTTTTCAGATTTCCCCAATTTGCTGCCACTACCACTGTCTTTTCTGTGCTTACTTTCGTCCCATGTGCCTTCAAATCTGCATTCCAGTCCTCTATCCTTCTCTAAAGTTCTTGATTAGAGTCTGACTGTAATGCCACATCCATTATAACAACCCCTAACTCCGAAGATTATGCCATCCCAGATAGGGCTCAAATCCACAATCCCTGGCTTAAGAGGCCAGTGCCTTATCCATTAGGCCACTAAAGCCACCTTTCTTTGTGACCTAATTCACTAAATCTTAATTCATCAGTGTTTTTCTTTGATGTGAGGCATTCCTTAGTGAGCTTTATGGTCAACTGGAACATCATTTTGTAAGTACAAAATACAGTCAGAAACATATGGGGAAAGTGGAGTGATTGGTTTTACCCATTATTGATTGTTTTTCCTGTCACTGTGTTTGAACAATTTCAGAGATATAATAAGACTATCTGCCATTTGTCAAACATTCTCCATTCAAGTATAATCCTTGGTGCTGTCTCATGAAAAAGAACAGTCCCTGAATGTTTTATATTTATTTACTGTACAATGAGATTGCAGTACATGTAAGAGTCCAGTACTTGTGAATACTCTTTTCAGCCTTGCAGGGTATTTCTGTTTTTCCCACAGTTGTGCAACTCTTATGTAAGTTAGTGTGGGGGGGAATGCATGGGAAATACAATATTAAAAAGTCTGGTATTGTCAGTTACAGGTTTGGTAGGTGTGTTTTCAGCATGTTTAAACTGTCAAGTTCACAGTCGGTTCATCTTATATCACCTTCTCATATAAATATCAGAGGATATGATGAGTATAACCCCCACATAAGGGATGCAGGGAGGCTTGTTCCACTACAGTAGCAGTCTATAATATTGGGCCTTAATAGCATTTGCACAATTTAGATGTTTTCTGGTTTTCTTTTCTTGTGTAAAGAAAGCCAGCATTAATTGTATTGACATAAGGAGATGGTGTGAGTGATGAGCTGTTTTCTGTGAAATGGGTATCGGTGATTGATCCCACTAAAAGATCAGCAGAATCTATTATTCAGGCATCCTGCATTAGTAACAAGTTGACTTTCAATGTGTTATTCTACAGCCGTGTGCCTCAGTGTACTACTGTACTGTTATTGCTGTTGTTTTTGCTTTGTACTTGGGTCGTAATTGAGAAGGGAATGAAAACCAGCTCAATTACCTCCTTAACAAATCAAATGAATAAATATAATGTAGCTTTTGTTACTGATATCCAGATTTTGGCTTGCTGTCATTTGCCCAATAAATATAAATGTGCTAAGAAATGCTATTTATACAAAAGTTTCAAATGATCAATTATGCCAAGCCTTTGATATAACAATATTTAGATAAATATTCATTTTCCAGTGTAAACTTTTAAATTTAGGCCTGTAAAAAAATGCGCTATCTGGATTATACTCAAGAATCATGGATGAATTCCCTTATTGCTAATATATGAAGCCAGGGTTATGATATCCTTTACAACCTCTAGGCAGCCAACCTTTTCTCAGGGTTAGGCTCCAGTATGAAGAATTATGATGGATTTATTTTTTCTGATGTATGATCTTTGTGAATTATTCACATCCCTCACTTCAGTACCTTTTAGAATCACAAATCTATGCAAACAGTTCCTATGACAAAAACAGAGTATATTTCCCTTACGTTGGAATGCTGTGTCATTTAACTATCTTTGTTTCTGTTTTTGATTTCAGATCCTGACAATTCCCAAACTACATTTCCATGTTCTATATCAGTGTCCAAGAGGTAACCACTGTTCAAAGCAGAAGGACCGTCCATGTCCTCATTCTGATTGTCTAAACCCCTTCTTTTAGTATCCTTTTTTGACTTTGACCAAATATGCTGACTTACATTTTATAAGTATTTGCCCAGATGTGATTCTATTTTTGTTCAAGCAGTTATATCTTTAGAGACAGGTCCTGTCTAACATATTCTTTTTTTTTTCCTTTTGCTGGTTTTCCCACCCTTAACTAATGATGTGATATTGTCCCATTCCGTCTTCATTCTTACTAGGTTGAGGTCAAATCCGATCCTCAGATCCATCTCAGCCTTTATATTCAATCTCGAGGTCTTCTCCCAGCTTGTGGCTACACCCTGTCCTAGCATACCCCACATCTCGTTTGCCACTAAACAAGATTGAGTGCTTGTTCTGCTAGCTCTGGCTAAGTATTTCCTTTATTGTTGTTCCAACTTTAGGAAAGTTAATTTTTTGGCTGGTTATTTGACTTTTTGAGGTTATTGCTTAGTGTGTAATCCTGTTGGCCGTTGTTTTCCATGTTGGCCTTGTTATCCCTTCCCAGCTTCCTTTTATTCCTTCCTAATGTTTAAAAACAGTTTGTTATAGTTAGAGAGCTGTTTTATTCTTAGCCCGTTTAAGTTAGAGTGCTTTCCTTATCCTTTGATTTCCTCTCTCCCTGGCATAGTCCATTTCAGTTAGAGGGCTGTGCCTTCCTCTTCTTTCTCTCTCATCTTATTATAATTTGACCCTTTTTAATTTATATGGTCTAGTTAAAAAAAAAAAAAACTATATTATATTCTGTTCTGACTTGCTACTTCCTTGTTTTTTGCTGTTCAGGATATCTAGTAAGGATTCAAAACCTTTAGGCTTTAAACAATGTGAAGCCTGTGGTAAAAATATGCCCTTAAGTGATAGACACACTCTTTGTGTCTATTGTCTTGGGGCTGTCCATCCAGGAGTTTTTCTCAATTTGTCATGCTTTCAATCAAAGAGTACTCCAGGAGAAGAAAAACAAATTGATATTAAAAGGATTATTGAAAACCCTCTTCTCAGAGGCATTAGAAGAAGGTCTGGGTTTATCTAAAACTGATAAGTCTCCCACATCAAAATCAGACAAATTTGACAAGTCTGAGAAGAGATCTTCCTCTTCCACCCTATCTGAACCATAAAAAAAGTGTCTAAAACTTCCACTCTGGATCCAAAGCCTACCAAATCTGAGAAACATTCAGCTCCAACACCATCTGTTTCGGTGCTGGTAGAGTTTGAGATACGGAGCCATTCTCCAGCATTGGAGCCATTTTCTCCTACACTCAGATCACCAGTTTTGCAGAAGTCTCCAACCCCCTCGACTCAGTCTTCCAGGAATCTCTCCAATGTTGACATGGATCAGGTGGTACAGAGGCTACTGAGGGCACCAGCATTAGCCAAATTGTTGTCGAATCCAACCCCAAGGGCTTCGGAACCTACCTCATCCACTTCTTCTGCTCCAATTCCTCCTTTGATCCAACCCCTGGCTTCAAAGTAAGAAGGTCTGGAGCTGATTCTAGTGGAATCCTCGGATCCAAGACTTACTTTGGGATCTTCAGATCTGACCATTGCTCTGACATCCTTGACTCCATTGGAGCTCAATGAATCTAGGAGCTGACGATCTCCAGTCAGGTCCAGGGAGCCAAGTCAGATCAGACAGCTGTTGGATCCCACCCTTGCCTCCTGGGGCATCGGCTTGGGTGAGCTCAACTCCTACCTCGGCCTCAGGCCCATCGTCCTTGATTACAGGGGTTCCCTCAGCTTCTTCAGATCCAGAGATATCTTCAGATCAGGGATGGCTTTTGAAGTGATGAGGAGAGTGCTGTCTCCACAGACAGCTCCACTGTCATCTCCAGACATTTTACTCCCAAAAGCACTGGTGTCCACCTCTATACCCTTGCATCCACAGGGATGCAGAGAACCTAGGCCTCAGGATACCCCACAGGGCACCCCCCCACTCTTCTGAAACCTCTACAGAGTACCCCTCTGAAGAGGTCCCTCAGAAGAGATTATGCAAGAGGAAGCATTTAGACTCCCTAAAGGAGTCCATCACTTCTAATACAGAACTCGATAAAGCTGAATGGTCCCCATGATCACCTCCTGATGATGTTTCCTTTGGAGACATCCTGAAAATGCTAAAGCAGAGAGGTGGCTGGAAGTCCACCAACCCTTCAACGGAAGAGTCCATACACCTGAAGGCCTTCGGATCTCACCCTTCCACCTTTTGGTGTCTCCACCTTTAGATGAACTTATGGACCTAGTTTCTCAGAAGGTGTGGGAGTCTCCAGATTCAGTGGATCCTGTTCCTAGGAGGCCAAATAAATTTATCACATCTCCATCAGACAAGATTTTTCTAGTCAAGGGAGTCATAGTAGATGCTATGGTTGTGGCAGCAGCAACCAAGAAGAAGCTCTCAGAGATATCTTCTTCTGTCCATCCATCGAACAAGGAGTCTTGGATGATGGACAGATATGGAAAGTGCATTTTTTCTTCAGCAACTTTTTCCCTCAGATCACTGAATTGCCTTAATCATTTTACTAGGATGCAGAGAGATCTCATGAAAGAGCTGAGATACTCTCCAAGGTTCAGTAGCTGAAGGGGTCTCAGGCAAAGTGTCCTCTCAGCTCTCTACCTTAAACTCAGTTGTCAATGCCTCCAAAAGACATCTCTTATGCAGCGGATGGAGCAAGTAGGGCAATGGGTTCTGGAATTTCCTTAAGGAGACATTCTTGGATGCGCTTGTGTGACTTTGCAGAACCCTTTAAATCTTCCTTTGTGAATGCCCCATTTGATGGCTCATCTCTGTTTGGGCCCAAAGTCAAGGACACACTAACCAGGTGTGAGCAGGAAGGAAAGACTGTCTGCTGTAGGAGACCATTTTTCCATGCCTACCGGAGCTTATCCCAAAGGTCAGAAAGAAAGGGGCAAAATGTGGCTCCAAAAATCTCAGAGATCTTTTCAAGACACGTGTTGTTAATCTTCTCTCAGGATCAAAGGGGTAAGTAGTTCTGGAAGATGCTGACCAAGCAGCAGAGGGGGTCTGCGGAATCAGAATAACAGAGATTCTTTCTTTGGTAAGCCCTTTCAGTACTCCTGAATGGAAGCCCATCTGTCCATCTTTGGAGGCAGTTGGGGGCTGCTTATCTTTGTACCTAGAAGCCTGACAACAAATAACAAAAGGCAAATGGGTACAAAGCATCATATCCAGAGATTACACCATACCCTTTTTCTTCCCCATTCTAAACATAAAAAAGGTTTCAGACATTCCACCCAATCAAAGGGAACAAGCAACCTTAGAAATTCAAAAGTTAATAGACAAAAGAGTCATCCAAAACATCCCCGCAGACCAAATAGGATCCAGAACTTACTCAAGAGTCTTATTAGTTCCAAAGAAAACAGGGGACTGGAGAAAAATTCTGGACCTCAGCAATTTAAATAAATCAGTAAGAAAAGTCCAAGTTCTGGATGGTAACACTGCAGTCAATACTCCCTTTTCTGGGACAAGACGATTGGATGTGCTCTGTAGACCTCCAGGATGTGTACTACCACATAAAAATGGACAGGTGATCCAGGAGACACCTGTGCTTTCAGCTGGGAGCCAGTCACTACCAATTTCGAGCTCGGTCCTTTGGCCTCACTACAGCCCCCAGTGTGTTCACCAAATGTATAGCAGTAGTTGCGGCTCACTTAAAATGCCTAGGATTCCAGGTGTTTCCATACTTGGATGACTGGCTCCTAACTGCCACAACCAAGCATCTACTAATAAAAACAAAATACGCCACCTTACAACTCTGCTCTCACCTAGGAATTACAATAAACTACAAAAAATCTTCTTTATTGCCTTCTCAGCATGTGGTATTCATTTATTTATTTATTGACATTTGTTAACCAGGTTTGCCCAACTGGGCTTGTAACCCATTTTCAGTGAAGACCTGAGGAGAAAAGCTCCAATAAATGAACAAATTACAGAAAATGCATATGTTAACATCAAAAATTCGAGGAGAGAAAAGCTAAGTTATACAAGAAATGTATTTTAACATCAAAATTCAATTATACAAAAAAAGTAAATAAAAATATGCATTTTTTGATAGAAGCAATTATATTTACATATGCAAGCAGAGTTTTAACCAACAGAACTGAATTAGAAAACATTAGTACATATCCTAAGATAACGGAGTACTTATGTGAGAGAGGAGGGAGGAAGAAAGGTATTACAGTGGTGTGCTTAAGCAGGTGCCTGACAATGACAAATATGGAGTTAAGTAAGTAAAATTTGAGTTTTTCCTTTAAAATGTGCTGGGTGGATGCTGGAACATATATTTATAGGGAATTTGTTCCAAGTTTGTGCAACAGAGTATTTATATAGGAGTATGCCTATAGTTTTTTTTTTGGTTGGTACGTGAGCAGTAGTTGCTGACTGGAGGTGCAGAGAGTCCCAGGTGGCGTATAGGTAGAGACAAGCGAAGAGAGAGGAGGACAGGATGCAGGCTTATTAAGAATGAAATGTAGCATTTGAAGTTGAGATAGAAGTAGAAGCTGGGGGAATTCAAGCCACTGGAGTGAGTTTAAAGCAAAGCAGTGATGTGCATTGTAAGGCGAGTTTGTGACAAACCTAGCTATTTTATGGTAGGTTTGTTGGAGTTTGTTCAGGGTTGTGGTTTGAATGTTAGTGAGTACAGGAGCAGCATATAGAAGGGAGGGAAGGAGAAGGGCTTGAGCAGTGGAGAGTCTAGCACTGGTAGTGAGAAATATTTTATTATGGTATAGTAAACCAAGTTTCTGATTGGTATTCTTTATGCCTTGGAGCAGGTGGAGATTGAATTTGAGCTCATCATCAATGATGACCCCCAAGAGTTTTGTGTGAGCTTCTGGTTGGATTACAGTCTTATCAGTGGATGTAATTTCGAAGGTGGATTTGTGGTGAGTGAGAGATCGAGGCAGAAAGAGTAAGAGTTTAGTCTTTTTGGGGCTAAGGATAAGTAGATTATTGGATAACCACTGTTCTGTGGATAGAAATGCCTGTTGAGTTAACGTGTGGAGTTTAAAGATATTGTCAGAGATAGAGATGAAGGTTGAGTCATCAGCATATTGGATGAGGGAGGATTCTTTACAGGATGTATATTGATCATTGGTAAAGACATTGAACAGGAGAGGACCTAGGATAGTACCTTGTGGTACTCCGGTAGGAGCAGATATAAATGGAGAGGTGGAAGAAAGCCATTTGACAGATTGTTGCCTGCAGGATAGGTAACTAGTGGCAGAATTAAATTTAATAGACATGATGGCCAGACTCCCTCCAGAAACAGTTCAAGTTCTGAGATGCCAGATTTCATATCTTCTAACAAAGAAAAAAGTTCAAGCACATATAGTCCTAAAAGTCCTGGGAATCAGAGCAGCAGCAATAATTCTGATCCCACAGTACATCTGCACATGAGAATTCTCCAGTGGTTGCTGTCCACTCAGTGGTCAATGCAAGAACTGCCAATGTCCCACAAGATAATAATAACAGAAACTGGCAAGAAGGACCTTCATTGGTGGCTTTACTCCATTCAAGTAATTCTAGGTCGACCATTTGTACTAGCCCAAACACTGGCCACAGTGACCACGGACACCTCTCAGATAGGGTGGGGGGGGGCATTATCTGGAAAAGACAGTCCAAGGTACTTGGCAGGATCATGAGGCCCACTTGCACATCAATGTCCTAGAGATGAAAGCGGTGCTATTAGGGTTGCAAGCATTCCAGGACTCTCTTCCCCTGGGAACTATTATAATATAGACAGACAACATGTCAGTTGTATGGTACATAAACAAACAAGGAGGAACCAGATCTTACCCCCTTTGTCGAGAGGCCCTGAGAGTATGGCAGTGGGTGACCTCCTCCCAACATTTTCTGATAGCAATGCACATCCCGGGGAAATCCAACATGATTGCAGACAGACCTAGCATAGCGAGTCCAATGCCTGATGAGTGGTCCCTAAAACAGGAAGTAGCAGAAAAGATTTTCCACAAATGGGGTCAGCCTTGCTGTGACCTTTTTGTGACTGTGAAGATTGGGTGAAGAAAGATGAGGGCTGCCAGCCTAGCCAGATAGAATTATGCAGACAATTCTATCATTTGTAAATATGAATGTTGAACTATGACTTGTTTTCTTAACTGAAAGGCAATACTGTGAAATGTTGAAATACAGGCTTGTTTTCTTAAATGAAAGAATATGCTGTGAAATGTTGAACTTAAAACAATGTAGCAACATTGCCCTCTGCTGTAAAGAAGGCTAAGTCAAGCATTTCATGACTGTCTTTGATGTTTACAATTCGGCTCCGGTCGGGCTAGATGAAGCATCCTGCCTATTGTTTTAACTTAAGGAATAATTACTAGAGTTTACATGTGAAATATCTTTTATTGATGTAGTTAACTGCAGGTGCAAGATAACAATTATGTAGTATCTGTTAGCCTGGGAACACCAGGAAAGTGTGAAATGATGTAATGGGAACAAGGACTGCAATAGCAATTTAAAAAGAAAAAAATCAGAACGCATTAAGCATTTTTGTCTTGACCATCCAACTCATCAGCACTCTGCCTGTTTTCTTATCTAAGTTATCTTGGACTTGTGTTTCTTTTAGAAATAGCTAGAAACTAGAAAGATTAGACTAAGTGTTTTTCTGTGATGTCAGAACTGTACTACTGAATTATTTTAAGTATTTCTCTGTGATCTCTGAACTCTTGACTAGCACTGTGTAGTAAGAAGTATTGTCTTGTGTTTTTATTATTTATTATTAAATATTTTAAAACCTTTCAACTGTGGCTGTTTTGTGTAGAGATAATTTAAGCTCTTAAAAGTACTTGCATGCCTTTGGTAAAATTGTACAAAGCCACTCTAATAGCTTTAGCCATGGGCTATACTACCAACTGGATAATAATATTGCACTGTATAATTGGACACCCTTTTAAGGGCCTTTGAGTAGCTGATAAATATTAGCTGGGTGGTGGCAGGCAGTACTACCATATAGTTTAGGTAATAGGGGCACAGCTGGAGAGCCTGTGCCAGCCTTTCCCAGGAGTGTCTGTGTGGTTGTATAAACTCTTATCTCAAAGTGTGTGTGTATCAGCTACTTGGGCAGGGACACGAAGCACTGGTTGAACAGAGAGGGTGCTGGAGGTTTTATCTTGCTCAGCTAGGCTGAGATCTGCATCCTATAGCTGTGCCAATGGGAAGTCTTATTGGCAACCTGGAGTGCAAGGGAACGACCAGCCACAAAATGACTGTGATCTCTGTGTGCTCTTAAGGGAAATTGCACTTTACTGGTGTTAGTGGTGAGGACTGAGGCTCCTTGATTGCTTGGCCAGGGCACGGGCATCACAGCGATATCCGTGAATTCCAAATGAGGCAGCTACTTTGCCCTTATCCCCCCTCCGGGGGAGTCACCAAGAGATGCACTTGTTTATGATTGGCCCTTGGGTCTCCTTTACACTTTCCCCCCTTTCCACTAATACCCAAAGTACTTCAGAAAGCCAACTGCTTGGGAAGGGACTTGATACTCATCGCCCCATACTAGCTTCATCAAATTTGGTTCTCCTTCCTGTGGCCTCATCTTCAGGAGGAGCCTTGGATTCTGGACCTAGTTCCAGACATTTTGACTCATGCATCAGGAACACTCCATCCATTCCTTCAGACCCTCAGATTAACAGCACGGCTGCTCCAATTCCAACAACAGCTAGGTTTCCTAACCTCTCTTCATCAGTTAAGCACATCTTAATTCCTTCTCATAAAGCTTCTATGAGAAAGATATATAGAAGCAAATGGAAAAGATTCTCCTTATCGGCTTCTCATAATCACATTCATCCTTTTTCTGCCCCAGTAAATTCCTTTCTGGAATTCCTAGCAAAACTATTCAATGAAGGTGCAGTTGCAGCTACCATTAGAGTTCAGCTAGTAACGATCTCTAATTTTCATCTAGGTGAGTCAGGCCTCAACATTATGTCTCATAGACTATGCAAAGCATTTCTTAAAGGCACTTTATTATTAAGACCACCTATCAGAGACCCTCCAGTACCATGGGACTTAAATTTCATTCTTTCTCATTTAATTTGTCCCCCTTTTGAGCCAGCATCATTTTGTGAACTCAAAATTTTGGCATGGAAAACTATTCTATTGATAGTAATCACCTCTGCTAGAAGAGTGTCAGAGTTGCCAGCCTAGACTATAAAACCCCCATACTTGCTCTTCCATAGGGACAGGGTGTCCTTATGAACAAAGCCTTCCTTTTTGCCCAAAGTTTGCTCAGAATCAAATTTAAACCAAACTATAGAGCTGCCAATCTTCTTCCCAAATTACAAAAACAAGGGAGAATACATGTTACATCAGCTGGATGTGCACAGACAGTTGCGTTTTTACTTACACAGAACTATAGACTTCAGAAAATATGATCAGCTATTTATTTCCTTTTCAGATTCAAAGAAAGGTACCCCAGTCTCTAAGGTAACACTTTCAAAATGGCTTTCAGATTGCATAACATTCATCTGTAAGTCTCAAAACAGAGATCTCTCCATAGAGTTAAAGCCCACTCTACAAGAGGCATTGTAACCTTGTCAACATTTCTGGCTAAGCTGCTAGTTGAAACAATTTGTGCTGCAGCAACATGGGCTAAACCACATACCTTTATCACTCATTACAAAGTTGATTTGGCCTCCAGGAATAGGGCCTCTTTTGGATGCATGATTCTGAGGAATATTCTCCCATGAGCCACCCAGGATTCAATGTGCTATGGACGCTGCCTCAACTTAGTAAGAATGAAGGCGAGATAGGTCAACATCACATAAAGAAGTTATGCACTCACCATAACATTCCATGTGTATTGTCCATCTTCACCTTCATTCTTACATCCCACCTTCCTTCCCCCTGACCCTTATTGTTCCTGGAAGACCGAGTCTGTACAATGGGATTACTTTAATCTCTGACCTTCTTCATCTAACTCTGAGTTGTTTCTGTGATACATTCATAATTATAAGTGCAAACAAGATCTGGGGAAGATCTCTAGTACATGCTAGGATAGAGTTTAGCCACGAGCTGGCAGAAGACCTTGAGCATAAATATAAAGGGCACGATAGATGCAAGGATCGGATCCGAACCCAACCTAGTAAGAATGAAGGCGGAGATGGACAACATGGGTTCATATTACGTTGTCGAAAGACAATTCCGAATGCTCAGAAGAGCAAAACGGCCGAATATTGAACTTTTATTGTGTGGGGCTGCACCCCCACACCCCCCGCTAAATATATATACCAACTCCGAAATCGCACTAGAGTGAGGAAAGGGCAAATATTCCAATCATCACTGTACTGTGATCTTGCAATCCGAGCGTCGATATCTGCCAGTTTCGCTCTTCTGTGCGTTCGACATTGTTGCCTTTCGACAACGTAATAGGAACCCGGGCAACACACATGGAATGTTATGGTGAGTACATAACTTATTTTTAATATTCTAGATTTTAAGCTAAACATTGTCAAGGTGGTTTAACTATGAATGACATTATATCAGTTTGATCAAAGTTCAGAGTCTGGTGTTATTGGATCACCAAACCCTGATGTCTATAGTGTATATTATCCTTTGTTTCATAGTTTATTCATTCATTCATCATTTATTTATTTATTTATTTATTTAGTCATTGTCACCCGTTCATCTCTAATACAAATAATAAGAAGGCTTGAGGTTTCGTTCAGATGCTTTAATACAAAGAAACTCATCAGGATGGATAACAGCATCTTTAAATACAAACAAACTAGTTAACAGATAGACCTTACATACATATTCACATCTCAACAGCTAACTACAAAATGGCAGTCAGGCACACATGTGTTCAGTATTTATACTCTAGTGCAAGCCCTTGGATAGCTTCTTAAAGGTATATACACACTCATTGTTCTACAGTCATTTACTTTAAGTTGTATTTATTCATTTATTTTATTCATTTACTCCCCATTGGCGCTGGACTTGGGTTGGGTTCAATCCCAGGGAAGGCTACAGTGGGTCTGGTAGACCCCATGAATTAGGAGAGGAGCTGGTGGGATAGTGAACTGGTCTGAGAACCCTTTGCAGCCATGACACATAATATTCTAGATAGTTATGCACATTTTCTTCCATGTTTGTATTCTCTGTTGTTCTTCTCTTCAACCTTTTCTTCCCTTTTATCACAAGTGTTTACACAAAATTCAGCAATGACTTAATGGTGCTTCTACATTTGTTCTGTATGATATTGTTGTCCAGATCTCTTTTTTTCCTTTTCCTGGTATTCCTAACATAGTCTGTTATGTCCACATTTCTATTCCAGTGATTAATTTGGTTGTCATGCTATCTAAAAAAGTAGGAATATTAACCAAAACTTTTGCAAGCTACTAAACAGAAATTTGGGAAGTAAAATAGTTGTCTGAAATTAGTAAGAAATATTAATCTAACAACACACAAAAAATGGATACGTGGAACAAGGGAGGTACATTTTGTGTAGTACATCAAATCTACACAGCAATACCCTTATAATTAAGGGCATAGTATAAAACTAAACATTCTTACTTTCACTTTAATCAGGCCCATCAAAATATGAGGAAACTTTAAAAGTACAGAATAGAAGTGAGATTGTACTGTAGTACTCAGTGCTAAAGTGATAAAACTACCAATTTAAATATATCAGACTGACCTGACGAAAACTGTCTAAAATTACTTATAAACTGGGACAGTTCTTTACAAAAACTGCATAGGACACATTTAAGGTTTTGCTGAATTATACAGCTATTAAGGTATACCCATTTTTAATTATATCTCCTGTCCATGAAAATGTAATGGCCATCTTCCCAGTAATAACTACATAGATAATCCCTAGACATGTAAGAAGTGAGCTCTATGTTTGTTTGCATGTAGATCCTCTGTAAGAGTAGCACTTGAGGCAAACTCCTTGAAGCATTGGCTTCCAGAATGTTTTTGCATTATTTCAGCAGCACTGTGAGATCACAGCTGTGTGAGTCATGTTTCACCCTTAATGGGCATTTCCATTTATCCTCAATGCATGTGCAGCCATGTAGTTTCTACATATAAGTCTATTCAGTTGAAGTTTCAAATGACAATTAAAACAAAATCTGGCACCTCACTTTACCAGTGTTTGCTATTATGTTAATTTGCAGTTTATTAACTACTGGCGAAAACTATATATTAAGAAAAATGCTTATATTGCAGCAGCCTTGGGGTGAAGGATAAAACCTTTACTGCACCCCAGGAGGCCAAAGGAGGAGGATGGGAGTGAGCAGCTGGTATCAGCTCCCCCATCCTGGTGGGACAGAAGCAGCCTATGCTCACTGTAATATGGCAGCATCATGAGCCTGAAGAGCACCATGCCAGAGGGGTGCCGTTTAGTTGGGAGGTTGTGTATAGGTGAAAGGGAGCATGCACTTCCCAAGGACAGTGATTGTGGAGCTCCGGGAGCAGTATGATGCCGATCTAGAATCCTCACTGCCACTGGACTTGGGCTGGGGTGAGCCAAGGGAAGGCAAAGGTTGGTCAGGTAGATCCAGTGAATGAGGAGAGGAGCTGGTGGTAGGTGATATTCAGCTACATGGAGGAAAAATGGTAAAATATATACTGTTTATAAAGGGGGAAATGCAAGGTTGACTCTACAGAAAATTACTGCCCTATCAGCCTTTTTTGCAATATTGTAAAACCTATGGAACATTGTCTTTGAGATCTCATTGGCAGTAATATTTAGATCTAAACATCATAGATTGCAATCAATGGGGTTTTAGTAAAACAAAATACAATCAGCAATTGTCATTACTTTTATCATGTTTTCCAAGAGCCATGGGGGCTGTCTTCCCTGTTGAAGTAATTTTTCTGGAAATGTCTGCATCATTTGCACAACTTGACCATCAGCTTCTGAATGAAAAGCATTTTCTATTGGACATTAATAGCAGTGGTGGATTTAGGCATGGGCGCAGGGGCGCGCGCCACCTCCTTTTCAAGTTTTCAAGTTACGTGTGTTTTTTTTTTTTTTTTTTTTTTTTTTTTGAGATCAATATTACTGATAATATGGACTCTCATATATGAGTTTGAGTTAAATGGAATTCTCTCCACGAGTCAGTTTAAAAAAAAAACGTACATTTTTTTTTTTCAGTTCGGGTTCCTCAGGACCTGAACCAATGAATCATCATTGGTGTGAAAAATCGCGCCTAACTCAGATACATTGGAGAAGCGATTGGAGGTTGGAGAGTCAGGTGATTATAATCTCCTCAATAATTGCTCCTCCAAATACTTCTCTGTTGTAGTTGAGTTAGGCGCATTTTGGTAAACACTTCTTTTGAAACTCTAGTAAGTCATTCACTGAAGATCCAGGAAACCCCTTCAGTAAGTCTGCGAGTCTCTCAGAGAGGTATATATATTTTTTTTAATTTTTGTACCAAAGAGCCAGTTTAATATTAAAAACAAGTTTTAAACAACTTGTCAGGCAAAGTATTCTGGAAAATCTAATTCGTGATTAGTGCCTAAATTTAAAGTGGTGTAATTTTGTAATGTTTGTGTTTGGTTCAGCGCATATATTATCTTTATCTATTTAGATCATAAAGTGTCGTGTGTTCCGGTAGAAAGCTTAATGCCGTGTAGCTGGTTAGTAATAATTAAATTTATTAAATTGATTGATTAACATGTTATAAAACAGATAAGATATTCCAATTCCACAGTAGTTGCGGCATGTTGCTTCAAGTTCTGACATCCATAAGTTAAACTTTTTTATTAATTTTTTTTGTTTAATACTGTATTACAGATAGTAATGCAAAACTGTTTTAAAAATTAATAAAAACTGTTTAACAAGAACATGGGATGTTAGAACTCGAAGCAACTGTTGATGAACATGCCGCGTGTATTGTGAAATTATTCATAATATCGAAACATACAACCCCTTTACAAGTCCGTGTCTCTCATTACAGGGATCCAAAGTTCCCCTTTCCATTCTTTTAGACTGTTAGCTATTAATTTTGATGATCACTTTAGCCTAGTGAAAGAGTCCCAGTCTTTCTCACTTAGCAGGAATAATTATTGCCCCGAAATTATTTTAAGATCCCTTGGTAGATTCAACTTGAACTTTACTTCTTGTCCCCACTATCCTCATATCCTTTAAAAATGTATACCTATAAAAAGCTATTTTTATACATCTATACTCTAAATATTTATTTACGGAGTTCTAAACTTTCAGTGTTTTTTGACTGTTTTAGCTTCAAAGAGATGCTCATGTACTGTTTTGTGTACACCGAGTATGTTTAGCTGCCCCTTGCTCAGAAATACAAAGTGGGCACGTAGGCATCGTTAACTCCGAAAATGTTTATTAATGAAGGGGTAAAGGTTAGTACTGAAGAAACTATATTAAGGGAATAAAAAAACACCCTGAAATAGTGATGGTTTTGGTGAACTAGCGAGATTAGATCTCATGGCTGGTTTCCAAAATGAAATCCAACCCCCATCCACGAGGATCTCTCACCCACCAGCAGCAGCAAAAACGAGACGGAACAAAAAGTTGAAACATGATCCGCGGCAATAAAACCAGGCTAGATGAGGCGTTATTTGTCATAGTGTTATTATAGGCTGTTCTCTGAGTATTCTCTTCTAAGACTCCATAGAGTAAACATACTGCAAACCAGTATAAGCCTCACAATGTACAGCATTCATTTACATTTAATAATGAATAAATAATAATGGAAATTAAAATTATATGATACGTAGTAAGGAATATATTCAATTCATCATGGTGCCATTGTAGACTGACTACGTTAAAAATGGCGCCATTGCAGACTGACTTTGTTAAAAATGGCGCCATGATCTGCACTAGTTTTAGTTTAATGTTTTTACTTTCATTGCATTCTACTTTCAGTACTCCAAAATAAACACAGTTAATAACTGATATAACTTTGCTGATATAACTTATATCAATTGCAATAATAGTTTATTGTCGTATGGATTTTCTACAGACTTTCCCAAACCTAAATGGATGAAGCTGACGCCTCACTTAACCCTTGCTCTTCATTATAGTATTAATATTAACTTGGTGTACACAGGCAAAGAAATGATGAAACAGAATGGTACAGTGCCCCTTCCAAAAGAGCGATGTTAAAAACATTCCCTTGGAAGTACCAACACCAGCGAACCATGCATGGACTTCCGTACATTCCGCTACCTCTGAAGTACTGTCTCCTATAATATAACCAATGCAGAGAGACAAACGAGGCTGCGTTGGACCAGGGCAGTACTGAATCTTCTACCTTAATACTTAATAAAAATGTATATTGTGAATACACAATTATTTTCCGTGTTGTAGGTGTTTCTTGGAAAATTAAACACCTACAACACGGAAAATAATTGTGTATTCACAATATACACGAAATTATTGAACATAACGCCACCTAAAATAAAACAAAAGTGTACTATTAGTCATATTTTGCCTTCCTTAAAATTTTCTACACTGAAAATTACAATACTTGTTAGCTCTAAGGATTCTTTGTGATAACCGCGCAACATGTCAGCAATTTAAAAGGCAATCTTCATATAATTTCTTTCTGCTGCAGGCAACTATTTGTGTTTCATTTGCACTGTCTGCATCACCTGAATTACTGTTATCAGAAAGCCAGAATTGTTGGGCTAAACATGATTGTGCAGTGTGATACAGATGGTTGTAAGTACAATTTCCTAGGTCTCAGTCTAACGATAGCCAGTCCAGAAAGTAGTATGAAGCAACATTTTTTATGGTTGTATTAAGTGTTGTAGGAAAATGTTATAACCATTTTGTGCTCTCTTCAGAAAAATAGTTTAGCTTTCTAGTGTAGCTTTATTACTTCTTTTGCAGAAAATTGCTGAATGAATAGCAGATCGTTAACAACATTATAGTTTAAGCAAGAATGAGTTAAACTGTTATAGTGTCTGTCTGATTTATAAGTAGGTGTACTGATTTTTGTTTTAAATTTGCTTATCCATATAAGGCATTAATGGCCTAATGCAGCACATTCTCATGTTTTGCTTTTGGCATGTTTCTAAATCTGTCCATACTGTACCATATAGAGGTTAAATCCATAACTAGTCCAATGAGTTGTATAAATATTTATTACTTCAAATGAAACTTTCTAAGCCACAGTGTTATTTGTCAAAAGTCTGTAGATGAGTTTAGTAATTTCTCCTGCTTCGTTCTGTTTAAGTGCATCGTGAGTCTCCTTAAACGGACGAAGAGCTGAATACATGAAGGAAAAAGTTTTGTATTCTGAAAGTATTTTAAAAGCAGAGAAATACCTGACTAGCCAATAAAGCCACAGCAGCATTAGGTATTCAGTTAATTTTTGTATATTTCTAAGATTACAGAAACTATGTTAGAAGCTTGCAAAATGAATGTTATGGCATGGAACAAATTGTGGAGTACATAAAGAAAAAAAATCTGTCAGAACACAGTCCAGGACTGCTAAATGATATTATGTGATATATAAAGAAATGAAGGACCTGGACTTTGGTTCTAGTATCCAGTAACATTAGCAGTGACTTCAGTGGTACATAAGCTATCGAAATGATTTCCAGTAGCAAAATCACAATTATATAAACATTAACAGTATTAATAACTTGAGCTCAATATTTTCAGTCTGGAATTACTCTGTTTACAGCATTACATATTAAATTACAACCTACAATTTTCCTTTCGTTTTGATGTTTGAAATATTTTTAGATACAAAATAGGAAGCACACATAAAATGTATATATTTTTCTGGGCAGATTTCTATAATACATATAAAATGAACACAGAAGAAAGAATATCAGTTAAAATGTGAAAGCAATGTTAAAGCAGGGTTAAATAGAGAAGCAATATTAAATGCATCTTTGTAATTTCAAACAGTTATCACCGTTATAATTTGCAATTTCTATAAAACATTTATTGAGAAATCAAATACATGTTTGCACTAGGTCGGGATTATCTTTTATTTCTGCTTTTTCATTATCTTAAAATATTGGACACAAAATAGTCTTTATTTGGTAAGAAAATAAATGAAAATTGCATTAGTCATTTGTAATGCATGATTATGGACCATAATATTGACTGAGTGCAGCAAAAGATATACATGAGCCAATGAAGACAAGTCTCATAGATGTTGCTTAATCAAAAATAAATACCTATAAAAGGTTTCCTATTAGAAGAGCGAACACTTAAAATAGCAAATGCTCTTCTATTGAACTTGAAAACCCAAAACAGCAAAATGTCGAAGGCACGGAACAGCGATTTTTTTCCCAGGGAAAAAAATCACTCAAACGTTCTTGGGACTTTGCTGTTTTCTCCACTGTGGTGTGATCTCAGAGTTGGTATATTTAAGTTCGGGGGTGGGGGTGAAGATCCCCAGTTTATTTTGTTTGTACATTCTTTTTTTTTTCCCCTGGGAAAAAAATAGCTGATCCAAGCCTTCGACATTTTAAAGTTTCGGGTTTTTCAGTTCGATAGAAGGGCGGCCATGGTGGTGCAGTGGTTAGCATTGTCGCCTCACAGCAAGAGGTTCCCTGGTTCGATCCTTGGCTGGGGTGCCTTCTGTGTGGAGTCTGCATGTTCTCCCTGTGGTTGTGTGGGTTTCCTCCGCGGGCTCCGGTTTCCTCCCACATCCCAAAGACATGCTGTAGGTGGATTGGACACTCTAAACTGGCCGTAGGTGTGAGTGCATGTGTGTGTGTGTGCCTTCTGTGGAAGGTTGAGCACCGGGCTGGCAACTCAACACTGTAAAATCTCCACTGCCAATCATGAGCGGACAGGTGATCCACTGTGGCGACCCCTAACCGGGAAAAGCCGAAAGAAGAAGAAGAAGAGCATTCGCTATTTTAAGGATTCACTCTTCTAATATAGACCCGTTAAAATGATAAAATACTACCTATATCTCTACCCAATACTATTTGTTAATGAATAACAAATTTGTAGAGACAGTAAATAGTCTCAGTTGAAACAACTGCAGAGTTTGCAGAAGATTCAATGTACTTTTTCATAAATCTGAATTTCTGCCACCAAGATTGTATCTCCACAAATCTATGCAACTGCTTTGCAATTGTAATTTACATATCTCAAAACAAAATAATATAAATACACTTGAATACATACTATCTTATGTAACTGTAACAGTAAAAAATATCATCACTAAACCGTTTGTATAAGATAAAGTACAACACTCAGTTCACCGTTTTGTTCTCTGCCAACCCTGATATTTGCTCCTTAAACCTACAGTACATGGTATTTCACTTGTTATACACAGGACTCATATGTATTCCATGTGTGTCATATAAATGAGTGTAATATAAACATCTGCATGAGGAACACGGGCATAATATATCATCGTGCCTTTTCCCAAATCCAGATATTTAGTGTCAGATAACCAAGGCCAGACTTAAACACAGGCCAACTTGGCGAGCATCTACGGCACCGTGCTTGGAGAAGTGCTTTTTCAACAATTTTATATTTGATTTTAGAGCAAAGAAATATGTTGTTTGCTCTAAAAAAATAAAGCATAGATCCATGTTAAATAAATGCACCCACAGCCTGATGGGTGCTCCACTTCACTTAACCATTCACGTCAAATAACGTCACTTGAGACATGAGTGCTGCAATGGCACGGAGCAGAGACCTGTAAGTGTTCAAATGGGAGGCGCAATGCAGTGGTGCTCACAGGACTAAGGGTCTGCATCAATATGATGCATTTCTTTAATGAAGTCTAAACATATAATGTGCTTTTACTGACCGATCACTTCAGGGGCATTCTGCAGAATTCTGAACAGCTGAAAGGAATGGTGCAATACAAATGTAGTTTGTTTTTTTAACAGTGGTGCTGGCTGACAGTAATCAACCAGAAATTTTCTGTAATATTTCAGGCTTTGTGATGCAATGTTAATGTTTGGTAACTTGTCTGTGTTAAGAAAGGGTGAAATATAGGTTACATGTCCATCAGACTTCACTGTTATAACTGCTGAGTAAGAATTTAGCATACCTTTCAAATGCCCGATTTTGGCACAAAATTTTGCTCCCTCCCTCATAATTCCTACTAAAATTGGTAATTTTGTGAAAAAGGGTGGCAGTAATGACAATAATAGTTATATACTTCTTTTGCTTTACAAAATGCAACTTTTTGCTTTTATTTACCAGGAAAGTCCACCTGGGAACTGAAATGCCCATTTTTAGCAAAGGCGAGAGAAAAGCTACAAAACAAGGTCAAACACATTTTTGACAGTTAAATAGAAAAACAGTCAAACACCTGTTGTGTCTTTCGGCTTTTCCAGGTTAGGGGTCACCACAGCAGAACTCCGGTCCACTAATGATTGGTGGTTGATTTTTATGTGCCGAGTTACCAGCCCTGACGCACAACCTTCAACAAAGATACGCCCATTCACGCATGTCTCCATGCAGAAGACGCTCTAGTTGAGAATTGAACCGGACAGCATCTTACTGTGAGGTGACAACGCTACCACAGCAGCACCACCGTGGGATTGAAAAACAGTCAAACACTACTTGCAAGTATTTCAAAGCAACAGTCAAACATTTACAAAGCACGTCTTCAAGATATTGAGAGTAAAATCAAAAATACTATATTAATACACTTTTACAGTATCCATGGTGAACAGAGTTAAGATTGCATACTTCAACTGCAGATGTGGTACAGTTGCATAGTTTATTAGTTGCCAGGTGATAATTTAGGGCTGATTTGAACTATTATAGCTTACTTAAAGAAGATTCAGTATTATTACTGCCCATGCCCAGGGCACGTAAGCCATTCGCCTCTTTTTCCCCAGTGCAATATGTTTTTATTAAACTAAGACACATTTTATGCAGAAGCCCTTAATGGTGCTGGATCAATGGCAATTTAAAAATATGTTTTTATTGTGTGCAGTTAACATATGTATGATGGTCTTAAAACTGTAGTTAGCAAAATTGTATAAAACACTCCTTTAAAAATTTAGTTTATTTATTTATTTTTCCTTTATTTTGCTGAATTCAGATGCCAGTTTTCAGTTGGGTAGATGCTGCCATACCTCTCAAGAGTACCTCATTTCGAGGAAAAAACATCCTCATTTGGGGTATTAAAAAGTTCATGTTCCTCGGAAGTTCCGCATTGAAAGAGCCCTTAGTGTTCTTTTAACCTGTAACAGTGCTAAATCATTAAACTATTTTATAAGTAAAAATACAACATTTTAACCATTCTATGAGCTTCCTAGTTTAAGTGGTTAGTAAGCCATTAGTAAGTGTTCCACATTTTGCCTGTTTGTTCCATATTACCTTTCCATGAAGTTGCCAGATGTGAATGGATGAATGAATGAAACAGAGCATGCACGTGGCGTTTCACGCTCTCCCTCACTATTCCATAAAGACCATAACCACAACTCACGTGCGCTTCTGGGTCTTGCTACATGTGTTGCCCCTTAATAGAGTCTGAGACTCCCTGATTTTTCTGAAAGCCATTATAATTAGAACTGGACCTGGGAAGGACATCATTATGGTTATTGGTTTGAGTTCAATTGTGTAGCTGGAGTGACCAAAAAAAAAAATAAATAAATAAAAAAAATAAGAAGTCATCTTTATACCACTGTTTCCCATGAAATTGCACTGTTGCCCCACTCTGAATTCACCAGAACAGTGAATGTTTATATCTAGTAGCACAAGTTACTGTGTCTGAAAGAAACAGGACTACAGCCTTTCTCAACGCCCAAAGCTGAACGTTGCTTACTGAAACATGACAGTTTGCAGGACAGCCCGTACGTTCATTGCGTGCAGAGTTGTATCATGTTGTAGGGAAGCAAGATGTCCAGGAGGTGAAAGCTGTTGGCAGTAATCCTGTAGGTAGAGGAAACCATGCATTACCAACAAGCAGAAAAATGACATATTTATATTTTCTGTAGTTAGTCTGTCTTATCCCCTATAGCCTCAAACTATTTGTAAATTCATAAGGGAATTTTGCTTCTGTCATCCCTTTCTGAATCTATTTATGTACTATATATAATTAGACATCATTGTGAGCCCTACTGAGGGATCTTTTTATCTGATTTTAAGGGTTAATACATGGTATAATTTCCTGGTAGCTTTACAGAGACAAATGTTAAATGCTGTGTCCTAAAGTTACAGAACATGTCAAATAAGTGCCTAGTCAAGTACATGTGAAATAGTGCATTGTACTGAATTATTGGTCTAATCAGGCTGAATACAGTGGGGTTATAATTTCCTTGGATCTGGATGCCGTACATTTACTTATAAGTTGTTCCACATAGGAGTTCCTCACCACTGTGGACACGTGGCAGTCAAAGTTCAGGCTATTTGTACATTCTGATATCTTTCACTGCTCACAAAATGCTTGCAGTTTTGACCTATGCCCTTTTTGTCCAGAAAATGCTGTGTAATGCCAGAGTGTGAAGGCTGATAGAAGTATAGCACCCCCAGACAGACAGTTTTGTAAAGCAACTGGAACATGCCAAACCAAAGAACAGATTTGTGCATTCATTTGTGAAGTGTTTTATATGCGTTCTTTCTTCAGCATAATGAAGACATGTTGTGGCCGTTAGCCAAGTCATTAGTACTTGACACTGTTTTATTTTGTACATTAGATAAGAGAAGGCTTCAAGCAGTTATTTTGTGTATTGAAATGAGCTGCAGTATGTCAGCAAAAAGTGCTGCTATGTCTTCAGGAGCAAAGCGAGAACTACATCAACAGTCTCTCTTCAAATTTTTCGGAAAGGTCATAAAACATGGAGAAGGTTCAGTCTCTGAGGGTAAGTCATTTGTGAGTGAGAGTAGTGGTAGTACAGAATTATGTCCTAGTATCAGGATGACTGACGGATAGTTCAGAGGTGTGTGACACTATTTCCTGTGCTAAAGTATTTGTCTAGGATTTTATGAATGAGGGTATTCATAAGTTTTACATATTTTAGTCTTGAAAGGAGAGTCAGATATGTAATGGAAAATGAAGTGAAAGGTACTGTACTCTAAAAGTCATATATGAAGGCAGGAGCTCATCGGTGAGATAGAACATCTTAATAATCCATGTTGTATACTTTGCATTTATTTTGTGGGTTTGCAGGCATCCAGTGTATAGAGTCTTTCCCTATTTTTGTTTAGTTAGTGAAACTTTTTTTTTGTGTGTAACAGTACGCTATTCAACGGAGGCAAATCTAGTTGTATTTGTTGTTCTGTTAAAGACGTTATCTTCCTCTTGATATTTGTTTTTGTTTTTTTAACCAGCAGTCAGAAAGTCATGTGTGTTTGACACAGAAGACATGGTAAATGAATGTAGTGCCATCAGAGAAGTCAGTGAAAATAGTACTGTCACAGAAGTCAGCAGCTTAACAGATAACATAGAAAGTGAGAGAAGTACTGTTAGTGAAGTCACTAAGAAGCATTCGGATGAAGTCAGTGCCACAAAGTGTTTGACAGATATTAGTGAGTACATCACATGTACTAATGCTGCAGATAAGGAGAAAGTCATTGTCATAAATCATCGCAAACCACATGATGGTTTTCGTTTCCCACTCAAAGCCTTCACAGACAAAAGAAGAAAATCAGGAAGTTCCCTTCGCCAATGTCAGCTGTCATGGCTAGACCAGTATCATTTTCTGGCATATTCAGTGAAAAAAGATGGGCTGTATTGTTTAGCCTGTGTGTTATTTCCAACACCAGCACAGACGGAACGTACAAAGTTATTCATTGAGCAGCCATGTTGTAATTGGAAGCATGCCAAAGCTGATATTCAGAGACATTCAGAATTAGATTACCACAAGAAATCTGAGGCAAAATTACATGCTTTCCGAGTCACAAGTGACAATCCAAGTCAAAGAGTGGACTTTGCAATTTCAAATGCGTCACAGCTGCAGGTGGCCAAAAACAGAGCTCTACTAACCTCTATTATAAAGTGCCTGGAGTACTGTGGAAGGCAAGGGATAGCACTCCGTGGACATAGAGATGACTGCACATCTGACTGTACAACCAACAAAGGAAATTTCAGATCTCTAGTTGATTTCCGAATTGATGCTGGTGACAGAGAGTTAGAAGCCCACTTGCAGACATGCCAAAAGAATGCAACGTATATTTCAAAAACAGTACAGAATGAATTGCTAGACTGTATTAAAGAATACATTCAACAGCAGATAATAAAGGATATTAAACAACAGCCTCTTGGACCCTTTTATTCCATCCAAGCAGATGAAATTGCAGATATAAGCAACTGGGAACAACTTGGAGTGGTACTACGATATGTGAAGAATAGCCATCCTGTGGAGAGATTCATAGAGTTTATTGCCTGTGAATCTGTGACTGGAGAGGAGATATGCAATAAGTTGGTCACATGCCTAACAAAGCTAACGTTGAATCTTGAGCACTGCAAAGCTCAAGGGTACGATGGTGCTGGAAACATGGCTGGAGCACAGAAAGGCTGTGCAGCGTTGTTTCAAGAAAAAGTACCACATGCTATTTTTTTCCACTGTGCTAGCCACCAGTTGAACCTCGTACTTTCAAAGGCTTGCCAAGTTCCAGAAGTACGAATAATGTTAAATATAGTGAAGGAAGTTGGTTTGTTTTTCAAATACTCCCCAAAAAGGCAAAGATGTCTAGAGGAATCAGTGCAGTACATAAACTTACAGCAAAAGGCAACTGGCAAAAAACCTATAGAAAAACAAAAGCTTAAGTTGCTGTGTGAGACCAGATGGGTGGAGAGACATACAGCCTTTGATGACTTCTATCATATGTATGAAGCACTCATTCACTGTTTAGACAATATTATGAATAACAGAGGGCCACACTGGGATGGAAAAACTTTGACTGATGCCAGTGGACTTTACAGTTCAATTACTAAGTCTTGCTTTATTGTTTCCTTCCAGTCAGCAAGGTTCTTATTTGGCATTACTAAGCCCCTAAGCAAACTTCTGCAAGGATCGTCACAAGACATACTGTATGCATATGAGCATGTCAGCTGTGTGCTTAATGAGCTGCAGGCTATTTGTGTAAACATTGAGAATGAGTTTAAGAATATCTTCAGAGATATGTCAGAAATGGGGAGCTTCTGCAATAATACTGAATTACCCCTTCCACGTGTCTGTAGAAAACAGACTATGAGGAACAATGTGACTGGAGAGACTTCAGAAGAATACTGGCGAAGAGCAATTTTTATTCCCTTTCTGGATCACTTCATTCATGAACTGTCCAGACGATTCACTACAATGGCATCAACAGCTATTCAAGGACTCTCACTAATTCCATCAAACATGAACAGCTTAACATTAGATAGAGAGAGTTCACTTAAAAATTTTTTTGACTTGCCTTCACCAACAACATTCCACCAAGAGCTCAGTCTGTGGAAAAGGACATGGGAGGCTATATCGCACAATTCTGCACTGCCAAATGATTTGAAGCAGACCTATTCGCAAACAAATGTCAAAATGTTCCCAAACATTTCCTTTGTATTAAATACACTCTTGCTCACTCCAGTCACAACTGCTGGAGTAGAGAGGGCTAATTCAGCCTTAAAACTGATAAAGTCTGAACTCCGGAGTACCATGGGACAAGAGCGCCTTAACAGTTTAGTGTTGCTGTTCATGCATAGGGACATCCCGATAGACTACTCCTCGGTAATCAATTTATTTGCAGAAAGACATCCAAGAAGAATGCTACTTATTAATCCGCTTAATTAAGAATCTAACAGTAGTATGACTAAGCATGTGACATATATTACAGTACGGTATGAGAACATAGAGGCCATCATGAAATGCTTAGTGTTAAAATTTGTTAGACTTTCTCTCCTGCCGTGTACAGTTTTTATACATATCTTTAGATGGTATAACATATTGACAAAGTCTGACTACTAATTAAGTCAGAGTGTTAACATCAGAGAAGTCATGTACTCCATGGCGGCATAGAAAGTAAGATAAATACCAGTAATCTTCTTCACAGGCAACATAGTCAATCAGAGCTCTACCATCATAAGTCACCCACTCCACAGGCAACATAGAAATTCATAGAAGTGCCATCAGAGAAGTCAGTACTACCATCATAGAAGTCATCTACTCCCCAGGCAACATAGAAAGTAAGTAGTACCAGGAGTCAGTCAGAGTTCTACCTTCATAGAAGTCATCAACTCCACAGGCAACATAGAAAGTAAGAAGTACCAGTAGTCAGAGCACTACCATCACAGAAGTCCTCTACTCCACAGGCAGCATAGAAAGTAAAAGTACCAGTAGTCAGAGCACTACCATCACAGAAGTCCTCTACTCCACAGGAAGCATAGAAAGTGAGAAGTACCAGTAGTCAGTCAGAGCTCTACCATCATAGAAATCATCCACTCCACAGGCAACCTAGAAATTCATACAAGTGCCATCAGAGAAGTCAGTACTACCATCATAGAAGTCCTCTACTCCCAGGCAACATAGAAAGTAAGAAGTACCAGTAGTCAGAGCACTACCATCACAGAAGTCCTCTACTCCACAGGCAACATAGAAAGTAAGAAGTACCAGTAGTCAGAGCACTACCATCACAGAAGTCCTCTACTCCACAGGCAGCACAGAAAGTAAAAGTACCAGTAGTCAGAGCACTACCATCACAGAAGTCCTCTACTCCACAGGCAGCATAGAAAGTAAAAGTACCATTAGTCAGAGCTCTACCATCAGAAGTCATCCACTCCACAGGCAACATAGAAATTCCACAGAAGTCCTCTACTCCACAGGCAGCATAGAAAGTGAGAAGTACCAGTAGTCAGTCAGAGCTCTGCCATCATAGAAATCATCCACTCCACAGGCAACATAGAAAGTAAGAAGTACCAGTAGTCAGAGCACTACCATCACAGAAGTCCTCTACTCCACAGGCAGCACAGAAAGTAAAAGTACCAGTAGTCAGTCAGAGCTCTACCATCATAGAAGTACCATCAGAGAAGTCAGTGAAAATAGTACTGTCACAGAAGTCAGCAGCTTAACAGATAACATAGAAAGTGAGAGAAGTACTGTTAGTGAAGTCAGTAAGAAGCATTCGGATGAAGTCACTGATGGTGCTGAAAACATGGCTGGAGTACAGAAAGGCTGTGAAGCTTTGTTTCAAGAAAAAGTACCACATGCTATTTTTTTCCACTGTGCTAGCCACCAGTTGTACCTCGTACTTTCAAAGGCTTGCCAAGTTCCAGAAGTACGAATAATGTTAAATATAGTGAAGGAAGTTGGTTTGTTTTTCAAATACTCCCCAAAAGGCAAAGATGTCTAGAGGAATCAGTGCAGTACATAAACTTACAGCAAAAGGCAAGTGGCAAAAAACCTATAGAAAACAAAAGCTTAAGTTGCTGTGTGAGACCAGATGGGTGGAGAGGCATACAGCCTTTAACTTCTATCATATGTGTGAATCACTCATTCACTGTTTAGGCAATATTATGAATAACAGAGGGCCACACTGGGATGGAAAAACTTTGACAGATGCCAGTGGACTTTACAATTCAATTACTAAGTCTTGCTTTATTGTTTCCTTTCAGTCAGCAAAGTTCTTGTTTGGCTTTACTAAGCCCCTTAGCAAACCTCTACAAGGATCGTCACAAGACATACTGTATGCATATGAGCATGTCAGCTGTGTGCTTAATGAGCTGCAGGCTATTTGTGTAAACATTGAGAATGAGTTTAGGAATATCTTCAGAGATATGTCAGAAATGGGGAGCTTCTGCGATAATACTGAATTACCCCTTCCACGTGTCTGTAGAAAACAGACTATGAGGAACAATGTGACTGGAGAGACTTCAGAAGAATACTGGCGAAGAGCAATTTTTATTCCCTTTCTGGATCACTTCATTCATGAACTGTCCAGACGATTCACTACAATGGCATCAACAGCTACTCAAGGACTCTCACTAATTCCATCAAACTTGAACAGCTTAACATTAGATAGAGTTCACTTAAAAAATGTTTTGACTTTCCTTCAACAACATTCAACCAAGAGCTCAGACTGTGGAAAAGGACATGGGAGACTATATCGCACAATTCTGCACTGCTAAATGATTTGAAGCAGACCTATTCACAAACAAATGTCAAAATGTTCCCAAACATTTCGTTTGTATTAAATACACTCTTGCTCACTCCAGTCACAACTGCTGGAGTAGAGAGGGCTAATTCAGCCTTAAAACTGAAAGTCTGAACTCCGGAGTACCAAGAGGCAAAAGCGCCTTAACAGTTTAGTGTTGCTGTTCATGCATAGAGACATCCCGATAGACTACTCCTTTGTAATCCATATTTGCAGAAAGACATCCGAGAATGTTTTTATACATATGTTTAGATGGTATAACATATTGACAAAGTCTGACTACTAGTTAAGTCGGAGTATTACCATCAGAGAAGTCATCTACTCCACAGGCAACATAACAATTCATAGAAGTACCATCAGAGAAGTCAGTGCTACCATCATAGAAGTCATCTACTCCCAGGCAACATAGAAAGTAAAAACTACCAGTAGTCAGAGCACTACCATCACAGAAGTCCTCTACTCCACAGACAGCATAGAAAGTAAAAGTACCAGTAGCCAGAGCACTACCATCACAGAAGTCCTCTACTCCACAGGCAGCATAGAAAGTAAAAGAAGTACCAGTAGTCAGAGCTCTACCATCAGAAGTCATCCACTCCACAGGCAACATAGAAATTCCACAGAAGTCCTCTACTCCACAGGCAGCATAGAAAGTAAAAGTACCAGTAGTCAGAGTACTACCATCACAGAAGTCCTCTACTCCACAGGCAGCATAGAAAGTAAAAGTACCAGTAGTCAGAGCACTACCATCACAGAAGTCCTCTACTCCACAGGAAGCATAGAAAGTGAGAAGTACCAGTAGTCAGTCAGAGCTCTACCATCATAGAAATCATCCACTCCACAGGCAACCTAGAAATTCATACAAGTGCCATCAGAGAAGTCAGTACTACCATCATAGAAGTCCTCTACTCCCAGGCAACATAGAAAGTAAGAAGTACCAGTAGTCAGAGCACTACCATCACAGAAGTCCTCTACTCCACAGGCAGCATAGAAAGTAAAAGTACCAGTAGCCAGAGCACTACCATCACAGAAGTCCTCTACTCCACAGGCAGCATAGAAAGTAAAAGAAGTACCAGTAGTCAGAGCTCTACCATCAGAAGTCATCCACTCCACAGGCAACATAGAAATTCCACAGAAGTCCTCTACTCCACAGGAAGCATAGAAAGTGAGAAGTACCAGTAGTCAGTCAGAGCTCTACCATCATAGAAATCATCCACTCCACAGGCAACCTAGAAATTCATACAAGTGCCATCAGAGAAGTCAGTACTACCATCATAGAAGTCCTCTACTCCCAGGCAACATAGAAAGTAAGAAGTACCAGTAGTCAGAGCACTACCATCACAGAAGTCCTCTACTCCACAGGCAACATAGAAAGTAAGAAGTACCAGTAGTCAGAGCACTACCATCACAGAAGTCCTCTACTCCACAGGCAGCACAGAAAGTAAAAGTACCAGTAGTCAGAGCACTACCATCACAGAAGTCCTCTACTCCAATGGCAGCATAGAAAGTAAAAGTACCAGTAGTCAGAGCTCTACCATCAGAAGTCATCCACTCCACAGGCAACATAGAAATTCCACAGAAGTCCTCTACTCCACAGGCAGCATAGAAAGTGAGAAGTACCAGTAGTCAGTCAGAGCTCTGCCATCATAGAAATCATCCACTCCACAGGCAACATAGAAAGTAAGAAGTACCAGTATTTAGAGCACTACCATCACAGAAGTCCTCTACTCCACAGGCAGCACAGAAAGTAAAAGTACCAGTAGTCAGAGCACTACCATCACAGAAGTCCTCTACTCCACAGGCAGCATAGAAAGTAAAAGTACCAGTAGTCAGAGCTCTACCATCAGAAGTCATCCACTCCACAGGCAACATAGAAATTCCACAGAAGTCCTCTACTCCACAGGCAGCATAGAAAGTGAGAAGTACCAGTAGTCAGTCAGAGCTCTGCCATCATAGAAATCATCCACTCCACAGGCAACATAGAAAGTAAGAAGTACCAGTAGTCAGAGCACTACCATCACAGAAGTCCTCTACTCCACAGGCAGCACAGAAAGTAAGAGAAGTACCATTAGTCAGGGATTAGGCATGCTGGACAGAGTACATGAACTATGGACAGAAGTTGGAAATATTACCCAGGAAGTTGCAAAAAATTAATTCTAAATAGAAAGAGGATTAAGAAGGCAAAATGACTGTCTGTGAAGGCTTTAGAAGTGGCTGAGGAAAGAAGGCTCTCTAAAGATAATGAGAGCAGGGTACATTATGTAAAACTTTAATGCAGAGTTTGATAGATGATAGCAAGAGAAGTTCTGGAGGGATGTATACATGAGCAATGCAAAGAAATGGAAGACAACAAAAGGTGAGCAGATGTTCAGGAACATGAGTTGCATTAAGGGAAAGTTGCAGATAGAAATGGACATGACTAAAGAAAAAATGGAGAAAACCTGACAAACAGAAGAGAAATGATCACATAATTCAGAGTAGTACCACAGCAGAACTCACTTGCTCCAAAGACAAAAGTTAACCAGGACACCAACATCACTAACATGTACAATGATGGTGTTCTCTAACTACAGCCAAACCTCCTGAACAGTGAAGCTAAATGGACACAAAGCTTTCTTAAGACTGAACCATCTGTTGAATTCTTTAAAATCTGGCAAAATGATAATATAACACTGCTGCATTTAAGTTGCCAGCAGCTGTGGAAAACAAGGTAGCAGCAATTGTATTGGAAATTGTCAGCTTATATTCAACTCCCAAAAATGGTAATTGCTACACAGACTATTCCAATTATAAAACACAGTTGTGTAAAGTACTGCATTCTCCAAAATAGAACTATTTCCCCAGTGCTGAAGTTGCAGTGACTGCAATCCAAGCTCAGTGAAAGTTCAACAGGACAGAAATTCACTGTCAAAGACCATGAGTTGGAAGACAAAATTACTCAAATTCAGATGGCCATGAACGTGGAAAACTTTGACCTAAAAACAATTTGTTTCATTGAACTTTGACTTGAGAAAGAAGATAACCAGCATTTTTGAACTCCTGGAGACCAGCATTGCCTCCCCCTCCTTTACTCACTCCAGAATTTGTTGAAAGAAGAGAAGGTACAGTAGGACTTTTGTTAAAGAAAATTAGTTGTGCTTAAACCCAGAGAAAGAACAGTAAACAATCCAAAAACATAATGGTCAGCTAAAGAAAGTTTTATGAGTTTAGTTTATTTGGTACATCAATAAATGAAGCTTTTACTAATGTATCCTAATATGTCTGGTATATATTTTACGTTTAACAACAAAGTAGACTTCACTGTGGTTATTTCCAGCTTCAGTGGGATTCTTTACAAGTTTATGAGTCCATATGCCCACTATGCCATGGAAGGAGAATGTGAGTTGGTATGGTCAAAAATTTTTTTCCAGGCATGCATTGAAAATAGATGTGCTGTGTAGGAATTACTTTTTTCTGCTACCACATCCACAGTAAAATCATGTGTAACTGAATGTAAACTGATGTCTTTCCAGACGTGATGTCAGAGCTTTGTGCCCCACTTTCTTGCTTCCACCCCGGTAGTCAACTATCCAGACTGCGCCCCCCCTTCTGCAAATTCCTGGATCCGCCACTGAATAGATATCTTTTTTATCTTTTTCATTGGATTAACATCTGTCTGAATGATTAGTGAGACTACAATGTAATATCCCGTGTCACTCTTACTTTATATCTTCAAGTCTGCCTCATGGTTATGCATTGTGGATAGTTTTATTTCATTTATATTTATTAGATGTACAAATCTATCCTGGAATTTGGCATATGAAACTCTCTAGCAATGTAAAACAAGGCTGCATTGTAAACTGACAGCAACCTTTTTTGCCTTAAGCAAGTTCATTTGGATGCCATTTATGTATGAACTGAGACTAATACGATGCAATTTAATGTCTGTAAAAAGTAAAATAGTGCATCTTGGAATGATGAATCATAAAGATCTTTATAATCATGGGCTGCACAAACTAGCCTTCACTGATAACTATATGCACTTAGGAATGTTTGTTGAAAACAAGATAACATTTCATAATTATATTACAGATACCACTATTAATGCAAACATATTAGCTCAATCAGTTCACCTCTTTACTTCTGGGTACCCAGATATTCTTATTATAGTTTCTGAAACTGCATTAAGCCGAATATAAATTCTACTGTCTGTTCTCCTTTTTTGTTCTAAGGCAATGCAAAACTCGATGAGATTCGGTACTTTTTTAATGAAAACTCTACAGGTTATGTGAGTTAAAAGTTAGACTGTATAGTTCTGCTATTTCACTGGTCATTCATTAAAGAGATTGTTCTTTACTGCAGTCCCAACATTGAAATTTTGTTTTAATATCTCTCTGGCTGTAGTTTCACAGTACTTATAATACATATAAACCTATATACCAGTATTTAAATAGCAAGCATTGCAAGTTAACTGTCTGTTAAGCAGAAGCTAAGAAAATTCTAGGTAAAGCTAATCATAGCTTTTCTTCACCAGTGGGTACAGATGAGTTAGGTTATAAGCTGTTAATGTGCTGTTTCTTGATGTACATGGTTTGATTCCCGCAATCTCCATTTGCCTACTGTGTGACTCTGGGTATGTTATTTAACCACATAGTTCTTTGGAAGAATTAGCAAGTTGTACTTGGCTCCTCAGTAGTCTCCTGCCCTGCATGCTTACTAGCTACCTATGAAACATAGGTAACCCACCTTCTTCTTTTGACTCCACCCAAACACTCAAATATTTATTTTCATCTTATTGATAGTCCCCCCATCAGCTCTTTCCACCTACTGCCTATGCATCATTGCTTTCAATGGCTCTCTTATTTATTTGTCTGAATTTGCTAACTCTACAAGAGCTATGATGAATTCAAAAGTCTTTCCAAGCACTCATTATACAAACTCTTTCTTGAATATATTGCTTAGCTTTTCTGCCCACCTACCTTTTCACCACTATTATCTGTAATTTGTATACATTTGTGGCCATGCATGTCTAATGAGACCTTTGTATATATTCATTTATTTATCCCTTGTTGACCAGGTTCGTTCCACTAGACTGGTGGCATCTTTTCAGGTGACACCTCAGATGGTATCTCTACTACCAGGGGAAATTTGGCCAGGGCATCAAGGAACTTCCCCAACTCTTTTTGATAGGTCCTGTGGGATACTTTACATCCACCAGAGCTACCACCAACTCAAGCAAATAAAACCTCAGTTTAACATAACAAACAATACAATCAACTGGTTTAAAAATTACCACGGCCACTGGACACAGTGTGCATGGTGGGCTAATGAGCTCATAATACAAATTCTCCACTTCTAGCCTTCACAGATGCCATCGTCAAAGCCAGGGGCAGAGGCAAACTAGTATCCACGTCTCTAGAACTTTCTAAGGCCTTTGATACAGTTTGTCATAGCAAACTCCTGTTTCAGATGTCTTCAGTAGGATTATCACCATCTAGCCTCCAATTGTTTTAAATCTTGTTGAGTGATAGATATCAGTCAGCAAAATGGCACTCCATACTCTCCCCCTAGCTCCCAATTACCATTGGCATTCTGCAGGTCTGCATCCTTGGTCCCCTCCTCTTTAATAGTCTCACCACTTCACACCATGCATCCATTCAGCATACTTCACTAATACAGTATGGACATGACTCCACACTCATATGTTCATATGACAATACAACAGGTTATGTGGGGGTGGAATATATTACTTTGGGCATTACTGTCTGCTTCTGTCTGTCAGAGACATGGGGGCCAGACACAGGGTAACTTTTTGATTTCTCACCCATTGATCAAGGTCATGCTCTTCCCCAAATCATTCTCTCACAAAAAAACCTAACTTCAAAACACTCTTTCTCAATAACATTATTACTGATATCACCTCTCACACCAAACTACGAGGAATGATAGTGGATGACAATCTTAAATTTGTCCTGTATATACAAAACTCCATAATAAAACACCAAAAACTAGGCATGCTCTACAGAGCCAAAACCTTCCTGACAACCACAACTACATGTACATACGCCTCTACCTGCCTTCTTCATTCACTTCTCTACAGTACTCCCTACCTCATGAACCTCCAGGATTTAATAAAAGCAAAACTTGTACAGTGTTATAATAAGGTTGCTAAATTTACAGCAAATACCATTTATTGAACTCATCATTGTACAGCACCCAAAGTCTCGAATGATTAGAGCTACCCCACCATTTAACGTACATACAGCTACTTTCCATTTACAAAATTGTACACTAGCCCTCTGCCTGTCCTGCACTAACTACAGCTTTATACAGCTATGCCTCCAATCAACCACTATGATCCAATGATCAAAAACATCTTACTGTATATAAAGTGACCAAGCCTGCTGGATACAGGTTCATATGTATATATTATGTTAATGACCACAAGATCCTACATAAGCCTAGTTGTGCAATCCAATTCAGTTGTGTCTCTATGTAAAATGGGTGTTTATTAGGAGAGGGTATGTTAGTTAGGAAGTTTCTAGAGGTTATGTGGGGGTGGAGTATGTTAGTTTGGGCATGACTGTTTGCTTCTATCTATCAGAGATATTAGGTTAATGAATATCAGACCCTATATAAGCCTAGCCGTACAATCCAACCGAATTGTGTCCCTATGTATCATGGGCATTTATTAGGAGGGGATATGTTGGTTCGGAAATTTCTAGAGGTTAAGTTGGAGTGGAGTTTGTTAGTCTGGGAATGACTTTCTGCTTCTGTTTATGAGAAACCTGGGGGCCAGACCCAGAGAGAATTTTTGATTTCTTGTCCCTTGATCAAGGTTATGCTTAAATTGAGTTGAGCATGACTCTGCTTCACATGGAAGAGAGCCTGTTCCAAAGCATGGAGATCCTTTTAGACACATATCAGTCTCATCTACATGTCTTATTTATATCACAAGCAAAATTTAAATCCTTGGATCTAGTGGTTCAGATGTAAAATGTCCATCAAAGCTGGATCCAAGGATGCCTTGTATGCCAGGCATAGACTGCTCCTCAGTAACCTGTAGGAGATAGAGTATAGATTTAGAGCTTTAAGGTGATCCATATAGGACAATGTGTTTATACGTTGGATTCTCCTGGTAAGGAACCTTTGTGGGCATTCCAACTGTTGCATATGTCTGGTCAGGTACTTGCCAAAGGGGCCATTATACTCAATAATGAGTCTGATATTGGCCAAATAAAGTGGCCCTATGACTTCCTGGGACCTGGATGCCATGCCTTTACTTATAAGTTGATAAAAACCAACACAAACCAAACTGAAACAAATGACACTATAACACTGAGTCCTGACTTTTTTTAAACACAAGAGGATAAACTTATTGTAGAGGTGGAAATGAAGCAGGCAGAGATTGAAAGAATGTTTTCAGTGATATGTAGCTCACAAAGCTCAATAACCTCTTATACACCCTTATGTTATATGATAATAAGCTACAGCAGGTCAAGACATGTAAATTACAAAGGGATCACCATGATTTCTCTTGAGATGGCATTGTTGCATGGCCCAGATCTAAACCCAATAGAGAAAACATACACGAGACTGATAGTGGAGATGGTTTGTCTTTGACTTAGGATGGGTTATCTGTAGCCCATGCACCTGACATTGACTTACGGAACCCCATCAACACGTAGGTGAATAATGAGCTGAGTATTGAATCGATTTTATTACAGCGACCACAGGGACAGATGGCGAAAGAATTACAGCAACCACAGGGACAGATGGCGAAAGAATTACAGCAACCACAGGGACAGATGGCGAAAGAATTACAGCAACCACAGGGACAGATGGCGAAAGAATTACAGCAACCACAGGGACAGATGGCGAAAGAATTACAGCAACCACAGGGACAGATGGCGAAAGAATTACAGCAACCACAGGGACAGATGGCGAAAGAATTACAGCAACCACAGGGACAGATGGCGAAAGAATTACAGCAACCACAGGGACAGATGGCGAAAGAATTACAGCAACCACAGGGACAGATGGCGAAAGAATTACAGCAACCACAGGGACAGATGGCGAAAGAATTACAGCAACCACAGGGACAGATGGCGAAAGAATTACAGCAACCACAGGGACAGATGGCGAAGAATTACAGCAACCACAGGGACAGATGGCGAAGAATTACAGCAACCACAGGGACAGATGGCGAAAGAATTACAGCAACCACAGGGACAGATGGCGAAAGAATTACAGCAACCACAGGGACAGATGGCGAAAGAATTACAGCAACCACAGGGACAGATGGCGAAAGAATTACAGCAACCACAGGGACAGATGGCGAAAGAATTACAGCAACCACAGGGACAGATGGCGAAAGAATTACAGGACGTTGGCGTAATTAGAAAGAGTCATGATCAAATGCTTGGGGCTAAACCTGAAGTCAAACCATTGGTCGGCTCAGGTTTTCCTACCCTTCCGGTCCCTATGAGGATCCAACTGAACCAACAAAGGGACAGATTAACCAGCAGAGGAAGGAAACAGAGGAAAGTAACTACTTGAATGGGAGTAATGGCAACAGACTGATTTTTAATTTGTCTTCTGTGACTTTGACTGATGTGCAAGTGAAGGTTCTTAATAGGGGCTTAAGTTTTGTCCCTGCCCAATTTCCTAAATTCCATGAAGTATATACATACTTATACCCGTTTTGTTGCAATGTTTTGCTTAGAAATATGTTTGATGGTGTATTTGCTGACAATAATGTGGCATCCCTGCGGAAACTGAGTTCTTTTTTACCGCTTCTGCACCTGGTTGTTGATGTTCTTCTTTCGGCTTTTCCCAGTTAGGGGTCGCCACAGTGGAACTCTGGTCCGCTAATGATTGGCAGTAGATTTTTACAGTGCCGAAGTGCCAGCTCGACGCCCAACCTTCAACGAAGGCACACCCATTCACGCATGTCTTTTGAATGCCACTCAACCACAGGGAGGACATGCAGACTCCACACAGAAGGCGCTCCAGCCGAGAATCATACGGGAGAAGCTCTTGCTGTGAGGTGACAACGCTGCCACTGCACCACTGTGGCTTACTCCTGCACCTGGTTGTTGATACATTTCTAAAAACTTGTCAAGATGAAATTGCCGAACTGATTCATCAGAAAGGGTGTCATGGTTTCTACAGTTTAACATCATCTGAATTTAAGGCCTTAGATGAGTTTTGTAAGAATTCCAACATTATTATCAGGCCTGCGGACAAAAGGGGGAGATGTAGTTGTCATGGATTGGAATTTTTATTTAAGTAGAATGAGACAGATGTTATAAAAAGAACCAAGTAGTAGAAAGCGCCACTCAACTCAAAAGTCCAAAAAGGTATAGAAATCCAGGAAAGTTTGTTGGCTCACCACAAATTTATTATGTAAAGTTCCAAAACGCACATCAAGCAGACTGGCACAGATAAAAAGTACACTCCACATCCACTATTAACGCAATTCTCCCAATACGTTTTTGTCATATAACTGACTTCATCAGATCAACACTCTAACCCCAACCTTTCTTTGTATATATACACACACACTAATTGATCAAATAAATCAATTAATAAATTATCAATCAATAGAATTTAAAGTTAAAACATTTAAACCATTTTAAATAAGAGTAATTTCTGTTAAAAACTTCTTATTAAAAACACATTAATTTCCTTACTTTCAATTAAGTTAACATTGAACAATTGTTATACATTTGCATTGAAATTAATTATAAAATAATAATGATAGTATAAAATAGAGACATGTTGTTAATTCTGAAAGTAAATGAAAAAGAAGTAGCCATGCCCTCTAGTGGCAATTTGTTAAAATTACATATAATGGAACAATTCTTCAAAAAGAATCTCTCACACCTTAAAAATCTCTTGAATATTATATAAAATTATGTAAAAAATGCTATGATTCAGGTAGTTCCGCTTCTTTTACTCACACAAGGTGTATGGATGATCAAAAGAAAGAAATATACAAATATCTAATTGAAAATTAATAATTAAATCTATTCATAATTTCGCTGCTCTTAATTTTAAAATGGGGGCTATACTAATATATTCATTCAGGCCTGGGGTTTTGTTTGCTTCTAGTGACATTTGCCACCACAATTCACGGTATTCTAACCTTTCTTCCCAGGGCCCTCCTCTTATGTCTTTTTCTGTCTGCTCTAAAACGTGAAACTAAAACTAGCTTTCTCACACATTCTAGTGTGCTTATATAGGGCATTCGTTTCTTTACAATTTTTTATATCATTTAAATGCTCAAATATTCTTCTCTTTAGTTTCCTCTCAGTTTTACCTATATAGAAGGATTGACATACATTACACATGCTAAGGTAAACTAAACCTGTGGAATCACAATTATAGAAATACTTATCATTAGTTATGGTCTTATTTCTACTATTAATGTAGATAGTATTGGTGTTAGAAATATTTGCACATTGTGCACACCTACCACACTTATAGGTTCCCTTTCTCCTTCTATCTTGTGGTACCATGGTGTATTTATTTTCTAATAAATTTTTTATAGTTAAAGAATTTTTAAACACTACCTTGGGAACCCTATTAATTCCTAGGTCTAGTTCTGTTAGCTCTATAAACCTATCCCATTCCTTGTTAAAAATCCTTCTTATTTTATTGTTGAATGTATTGTATTCTAAAATTAAAGCTGGTAAAGATGTTATAAAAAGAAGTTACTTATTGGGCTATCGTGTTTCTGAAGTGAAACATATTATTATTAATGTGAAAGAAACCTTGAAGGAAATGCTTGTGATGGGATTTATAATGGAGGAGATATATATATATGATTTTGTTACTGTGGAACATCCTATTCTGCCTATAATAAAAGCTTTACCGAAGGCGCACAAGGATGCATCAAACCGACCCTTCTGACCGATAGTATCAGGGCAAGGACAGGTTACTGTGTATCTATCTATATGGGTGGAGAATAAGTTAAAACAAGCCTTGGCTTTTGCACCAGAAGTTTTGAAGGAAACAGCACATTTTTTCAAGTTTTTGTACGATTTTACAGAAAGTGTGGGAGCAGTTCAGCACTTAATGCTCATTACTTTAGATGTGAATAGTCTTTTTACAGCGATCCTGAATAGTTACGGGATCTCTGCTATTAAGAAATTTTTAACCAGCCATGGTTCCTTTGATTCCCTTTTGATTTCACAGATTTGTTCATTTTTGGAACTGATTTTGGAAAATAATGTTTTCTTATTCTACTAACAGCATTATTGGCAACAATGGGGAGTTGCCATAGGTGCAGCATGTGTGAATATTTATGTGAACTTGGTTTTAGCTAGTTGGGAGGATAAGGTTGTTTTCTCAGACAATAATAGATAGTCTGAACAGTTATGCTTTTATAGCAGTTTTGTGGACGATGTTTTTATCCTTTGCACTGGTAATATGGATGAGTTGCAGTCATTTGTGTAATATCTGGAGGATAGACCACCTTTCTGAAGTTTATTAAACATTCCTCCACCAATAGTTTTGACTTTCTGGATGTCAAGGTTTTTAAGATGGTTTTGGGATGTTGCAAACGCAAGTTTATAGGAAAATCTGTTGAAGGAATACTGTATTGATGTGGGACAGTATGCACCCGACACACATTTTTGAGAATAGAATTAAAGGTCAGTCCCTGGTGATGTCCAGGCTATGTATAAGAGATGAAGTGTTTGAACAAGAATTGGATGTCTTGGGTGGTCAGTTTGTTGAACATGGCTATCCATCAATAGATGTTGATAGGATAGTCGATGGTCGTAAAAAGATGAGACGAACTAGAGGGAAACCATGGTTTGGACCGAGACCCCAAGGAAATTCTACAGTTTCTCCATGTACTGGCTGTGGTAATCTAAGAGTAGTACTGAAATGCAATTGTGATATTCAGAAGATCTGTGCTGTATTTAGGAGGAATTGGAAAATCCTTCAAACTGATGACCGTATTAAGAGGATTGTTGGAGAGTCATCATTATTTAGTTTTAGGAATGGAATGAACTTGAAACAATTGTTGTGTTGAGATGCCTCTCCACCTATGACTGGGCTAGGCATTCTGGGATCGAGTAAAAAAGAGACCTACCTATGTAGGAGTTGTAAAGTGTGCCAGTATGTTGATAAATCAAATTATTTTTGTCATCCTGTGACAAAGAAAGTTTATATACCACGTTTATATGCCACCTGTCACACCAAAAATATAGTTTATCTTGCTAAGTGCACCCATTGTGTGTCGTATTATGTTGGCAAAACAAACCGGATGTTAAAGGAGAGGCTTCTACAATGTATGTGTGATGTGTAACTGATGGCGAAGTATAATGCAGTTGCTCAACACATTAAGACTCATCCTGGACATTCATTTGGTTTTAAGGTGCTGTATATACAAGTTTTAAACAGAAGAGGTGGTGACATTCGACATCAAACAGAATTAAGTGAACTTAGGTGGATAGACCTTCTGCAGGCAGATGGGCTCCAGGAGTGAATGGTGTTATGCCTTCAAAGCATGTATTAAGGGGGCATCAGCCCTTGTACTGATTTTCATTGGTGGATTGAAATTTTAAATTAAAGGATGGTGTGTGTGTTTTTTATGAATCTGAGGAAAAGTCTTCTGACTTGAAAGTGCTTATCCTTGTTTTATCTTTACATAATGAATCTGTTTATTTTCCATGGTGGCGCTAGTGGGTTTTCTTTTCTGCACGTATAAACTTAGAAAATTGCTAGAGTAGCAGATTTTGCATTAGTAAGCATTTTCTGAAGGGTATGATGTCTGAAACCCAACTGTCTATCACTATTTAATTTAGTTATATAATCTAAATGATTTGATAAAATATGCATATGCCTTATCTGCTGTCTGTGTGCTAATATTATTTTGGGCATATATACACACACTGTGATATAATGCTGAATGTTGTACTGATGCAGGAGAGCATCAGTTGTGTGTACGCTAATATCTCAGTCAGAGTATGTACACACACTGGGAAATAATGCAGAATGCTCTACTGATGTGTGAGTGTTATATCCTATATATGTTATTTTCTACTGATGTGCTTGAGCTTAAAATGTTTTGTCACACTTCAGTGACTTACCTGTTGCATCATCAAATATTGTGCATAAAGTCCCAATTTGCATTTTCATCCCATTGGTAAACATATTTAGTATAGTCGTCACTTAAAATTATTCCTCATCAGAATTGTTTTCACTGCACTGATGCCACTAAAAATTAAAGGTCATCTTTAACCTCAGTAAAATCAAATCAGTGGAAAATGTGAGATGCATCCACAGACTTTAATAGACACACGCTTTGCATGCGCAGAGACGCATCTATTAAATTATATGCACCTGGGCCTAAAATGACAGCAACGAGGAAAACAATACATTTATTTGGACCATGGTTTCAATAAAAAGTTTACAATTTTTTTTATTAAAAAAATTAAATAAATAAGAATGGGTAGTGTAAGGTACGTACACCACAGCACTTACTTCACCAGTGTTGTTATTCATTATTAAAGTGTGAATGCAACGTGGTGATCACCTGTTCTGAAAAGTGTTGTATCTTTCTATTGTAAGTTCATGCAAATATATGCAACATGGATATTTTCTCTCCAGGCCTCCAATGAAAAAGGGCTTTGCTAAATTGAACTTTCCTGGTAAGCAAAGTCAGATAAATAAACAGATATTTATACCATGTTTAACATCCTTTTCCAAGCTACTCACACCATTTTTTAAATATTGCTAAAGGTCTTATCATAGAAGCTATTTTTTGTGGATTTAAAAAGGCTTTAAACTCAGTTGATTATTATCTCTAACTTCATCATCTTCATGATCACAGATGCTCCTCAGACAACGTCAGCTGGAAGAGTAGCTATCTTCTTTTTGGACCTTTTTATTAACATTTTAACAAAACTCCTCCTATTTCTGATTTTTAAATCTGGTGCTCTGCAATGCTTCATCCCTGGTTCTTTACTCTTCTCTGTCTTTATGAACACTCTACCAACAGACTTTGACCTCATCAACATGGTACTATGTGGTGATGACCCACTAATCATCAAAACCTCTTCAATTTCCTCCAATTAACACAATTTTCTTCAGGAAAACTTTAATAAATATATATATTTTTTCCAAGATAAAATGACTGCAAGTTCCAAAAACAAAACTATGATCCTTGCAAAACTCGGTACCTATTCAGTGGCAGGAAAGTCCACATCTCTGATCCCACTGTTACTCATATAACAGAGGTAAACTTATAAAGGTGCCTTGATGTAGTAATTGACCCCTCCTGCACCTTCAGAGTTCACATTGATTCCATATGTGACAATGTCCTGAACTAGCTAAAACAGCCTTATTGAAAGATCTTGCACCTGAAACAAGATGCTCAGTTCTAAAATATTTCCACATCTCAAAACTTAAATATTCCTTCCCTTTACTGCTGCAACACAAGTTAATATCCTATAAAACCAATCACTAAAGCAAAATCTGTTAGGTTATTACCCTTGCAGATCCCAGAACTCAATAATGTATTCTCAGCTCTACAAACACATTTTGCATCAATTAAGTTCCATCTTTTTTTTCCCCTTAAATTCATACAAACTGTTTTATTTTCTGGACTCCTGCCCCCTCTTGCCACATTAATAGTATTTGCATTCCTGCACATTAAGGCTTGGTAACAGAGATACAATTACCTCACTATACCCTATTTTTACCCTCGGTATGACTGCAAGCCCCTTTCACAAAATGCTTCTTACCTTCACAAGGAATTCCATTCCTCATGAATCCAGAAATTGCCATAGTCCTACTCTGCTCAGTGCCATAGGTCTCTTCTAGCAGATTCTATGCAATGCAAATGTTACACCAAAAGTCCTTATTATGTTTGTTCCCTCCTTCTCTTCCCTCTCTTTTACTTCTGATTGGCTAAGTTGATGTACACACCAAGTATTCTTACTCTTTTCCATTGACACAGTCTGTATATTTGTCTTGTTAAATCTGTAAACATGTCTGTAGGGTCTGAAGTTTTGCTTTTTTATATATAGTAAGTGTGCTACAATTTACGTTTCTTGGCCCGATTTGTAACAGAAAACAGTTGCCTCTCATCCCGATCAACAAATTTAACAATATATTATGAATATCAGTTTTTCCAATGTTACTCTATTAATATTTGAATTGAGTACTGCTAATATTACTGATATCATAGTATGATACTTAATTCAGAAATACCAGCAGTGTTTTTATTTCAACATGTCTGAGTTATACTTTTATTTCATTCATTATATCTTACTTCTACGCAGAATGCTTATAGTTAAATGAAATCCTGAAGTATTCACTGTTTAATCTTTTTAATTTAACTTCATAAATGATTATTTATAAATAATAATTTTGTACTTTTCAAGTTCTATTCACATTAAGATGCAATGTTCTTGGTTAAGTATTAACTCCTTCACTTTTTTTTAAGTTGAAGTGTAAAGTACTTTAGCTAAATTACTATAATAAGTGCAACTTGACTATTTTTTTCCAATTATTGCTTTTGCATTCTCCTGTCTTGTATTTTAGAGGGCATTAATCATGTGTGTAATCTATGTTGTGCTTTTGTATGTGCAGTGTGAAAATATTTTGAATTGCAAGGTATGTCATCGACATACAACATATGTCATGAGCCTTTTGAACTCCACATTGGGCTGGTTTGTTATTTTATATATCAATGCATATACGTGTGTGTGTGTGTGTGTGTGTGTGTGTGTGTGTGTGTGTGTGTGTGTGTGTATGTGTGTGTGTGTGTGTGTGTGTGTGAGTGTATATCTGTGTATTAAAAAGGGCATGGCTAATTTCACCATTTTGAGATAGAACACATGGAGTGAATAACGCATATGGTTTGATGTGCAAAGATAGCCATGGGTATGCAAAGCACCCAAGAGTAGTAAATATAACAAATCAGAGGAAAATTGAAATCTGCCAAAATATCTTGTTGTAACCAAACAGCACAGTCTTTTTAAAATAAAAATAAGATCTGTATACTAGGTGTTGTTCATAGCTGTACTGGTATCTTTAAACATATGCTGCATGCCTGGATTGATCAAAATAAACCTGACATACTAGCCCTTATCGAAACACAGCTACATCCCAATGTAAAAGACTCAGAAATAATACCTCAAAACTTTACAATAACCAGAAGAGATAGATCTAAAAATAAGGGGGAGGGATAGCACTTCTATATCCCTCTACGCTGAACATCACAGCCTACACCAGTAATATACCCATCTTTTCCAAGGCTGAGGTACTAATCTCTTTTTTGAACCTCAACATATCAAAAATAATTTGCATAATAGTAACATATATCCCAACAGGTAACAATCTACCAGTATTGGAAAATATTTTATCCTGGACAGCTTAAACAATAAACCTAGAAACAATAATCTTAGGAGATGTAAATATAGATTGGCAAACCATAGCTTCCAGCTCCCCCACAAATAGTATAAATCTGTATGTTTTTTTCTCAGCTTATCAATACTCCAACAACATACAGCAAAGATCTTACCTGCCAATCCACCCTAGACTGGATCCTAGTATCCCACCCTGCCAATTACCCTTCTTCCAGTACACTGTCTAGCTCCCTTAGCAAACACCTACCAGCTAATTCCATTAAAACAAACACCCAACACCTAAGAGTGCACACTATAAAATCAGTTAGGAACTCAACTAATTTTTGTCTGCATAAATTCAACAATCTCCTACATGAAATAGACTGGACACCCCTTAAACAACTACCCCTTAATGATGCTGTACTATACTTTAATAACACCTTCCTTCACATACTTAATGCACCAGCTCCCATTCATATGAAAAGAATCAAAAAGAACTCAGCACCATGGCTCTCTAAGGAATGTAAACACCTGATGAAGCAAAGGGACCTAGCCTGGTCAACCTGGAAACAAAACAAAAATGAACAAAATCATGTTAATTTCAAAACACTATGTAACAAAGTGACAACACTAATCAACAGAGATAAGAAGTCATATTATTCCCAGCTTCAACTCCAGCATAAAATCAACCCCAGTAAATTTTGGCACTCCATATCTTCTCTACTTAACCCTGGAAGAAATGGAGAACCCACCCTATTACCTGATACCCCTCCATGACAAATAGCTGAAAACTTTAACAAGCAATTCATAAAACCAATTTTGGACCTACTAACTAACACTCCTAATGCTGGACCCCTCCCCCACTCTTCAACCTATTTATGCCAACCCCAGACCATCAACTACTTCTAACCCTGTCATAACTAACCCTCCAACTCAGCAAAATGTCATACAAACCCCATTCTCATTTCAGCCCATACCCACTGACACCATTAAGAAACTGATACAAAATCTAAAACACTGCTCTACTTTAGCTGACAATCTGCCACCACACTACCTCAAACTGGCTGCTAACTCAAACGCCTACCAATTCAGTATCCTTATAAATAGGTCTTTGTCTTAATCATAAGTACCTACCATATGGAAACAATCTCACATCACCCCCATCTACAAAGGAGGCAACTCTTTTGAATCGTCCAATTTCCATTCTATATCCGTCTTGTCACCCATATCCAAAATTCTCAAGAGAGGTATCTATCAGCAGGTAATACAATATGTATTGCAAAACAATCTTCTAACCAAAACCCATCATGGCTTCCAACCCAGCACCAGCACAGCTTCAGCCCTATTATCCTTTACAGACACCGTGAACAAGGCCAGAGATGCAGGATGCTATACCTCAGTATTCCTTAATCTCTCCAAGGCCTTTGACACCATGTGTCATGCCTTACTATTGAACACACTATCTAACTTAGGCTTCTCACATAACACAGTAAAATGGTTTCAGAGCTACCTCAAGGATCGTAAACAAGCAGCGAAATGGTCCAATGAACTCTCACCCTTTCTCCACAACCCTACTAGAGTTCCTCAAGGCTCCACCCTCAGACCCCTCCTTTTCAACATTTTCACAAACAACCTTCACACTGCCTCTTGCCTTGGAACCCTCATTCAATATGCTGATGACTCCACAATAATCTGTACTGCTCAATCACTATCAGAACTACTTTCAAAACCTCAACACTCCTTTACTGCAGTCGAATTCTGGCTAAGAAATACCCAACTCCTTCTTAATCCAAAGAAAACTAAACTAGTACTTTTTCATCCCAAAAACACATCCACTGTCACTGATCATTTCAGTATCCTCACTCTGACAACACTGTCAGAAATAGTGCAGGAAACCAAACTTCTAGGCCTTGTCATTGTCAATAAACTTTCATTTGACCCCCCCCCCCCATATACAGCAAAATATAAAGAAAACTCATCAAAAACTGGGACTCATATAGAAACAAATATTTATTTACTGCAGCAACAAAAACTACACTTGCAAAAACATTTTTACTTCCCTCCCTTCTTTATGGTGCCCCTATTCTAAATAACTTACAAACTTCAACCCTAAACAAGATGAAACAGTGCTACAACAAAGTTGCAAAGTTTCCCACAAACTCTGAATATCACACACACACACACCACTGTAAACCACTCCTAGAATTAAACTGACTTGAACTCCCCAAACAACTTCCTTTATTCAGCTATCCACCTTGCACAACCTTATTTTCAAGCCTACTGCCTGCCCTGCACTAGACAATCTAGTCACACCTTACACACCAAATCGATCCCTACGATCAGAAGACAAAAATCTCTTGGCTATCTCAAAACCCACAAGAAAACCAGGTCACTCTCTGTATTCATACTCTGTCTCTATACTCTGGAATTCACTACCTCTAGCTACCAGGTCTATGCCTGTCCTAACCCATTTCAAAGCCTCTTTAAAAAATCATCTCAAAAATACATGGCTCTGCTCCTGCATAAAGCCTGCCTATTACTCAGCTCTTCCTCTTCTTCCACACTAGCCTCATCCTCCTCTTCTGTCACATTTCAATCCCTCACAGACTGCAAGATCCTAAAGCTCTTCTAAGTCCTTCTCTGCTTCTATACCATATCCTTAAGCTACTGTTCAGGCTTTATTACTTCTATTCTTCTTAACCCTCTCTCACTATCTATCTGCATCACTAACTTTTTGGCTATTATTTTCCTAACTGAAACTAACATTCTATTTTGCATGAACTATAACAGTTAATGTCACACGTTGCACTACCTACATACTTTTTTTTTGGACGCTATCTACATCATGTATGATGAGAGTGACTATTATTGTCTGTAATGTTTTAACTGTATATAACTGTTTAGATGTGTAGTAATATATTGCAACATTTCGTAACAGCTTGTTCTTTTGACTTATTTTTGTATAGTATTTCTAATGTAATTTGTATTGTATTGGATTATACTGTATTTGTATTGTACTGTATGTGGAGCTTTTCTTCCTGGGCCTCTGCTGAAAACGGGTTCTGTAGACCCAGTCAGACCATCGCGGTAAACAAATGTCAAATAAAATACGATACCTAGAATTCATCAAAATAGTCTACATCCACTTATTCAGATTCCAATACAATTATTAGTTTTTTTCTACACATTTGGTGCACAAAATAGCACCTATCTATTTGTTTAAAGTTGTCTTCTTTGGTGCTCCATTCATTCTTATGTACCATCTCTAGTTTATTTCAAGTGCTGCTGAACAGAAAACATGATATGCACCTTATTAAAATAAGTATTGCGTGTTTTAAAAAATAGCTGGCATGCAGTATTGTCCTTGACCACCAGATGGCAAATCTACAAGTTAAGCTATATTCAGTGATAGACCAGAGTGCTAAGAAGCATCCATTCACTATGTTCTAGTACCAATTAACTGTATTCAAGTAGAAAAGTCCTTAATCAAATTAAGTCACTTTGACAAATAAATGTTATCCTGTTAAAGCAATATTTAGTTACTGCAGGGACCTGACAGCTAGACAATGAAAAGCTTACCTGAGCATTCCTCTCAACCGCTTAACACAAGAAATCTGGACAAAGCCTAAAATAAAGGGGGCACAAAGGCCCAAAAATAGGGACAGATTTTAAATACTGCTTTTATAAACTTAGAAAGCTGTTAGAATAACAATATTTGCATTAGCATGCATTTTCTGTAGGAAATGAAGTTTGAAACACAAATATATGTCATTATTTAATGACTTCAATACTCTGTGATTTACCAGAAAACCACAGTTTTTATGAGGAGCAGACCAACTATTTGAGGCAAAAATGTGGGCATGCTGTGAAAATCCGTACAGTCGAGAGGTATACCCCTGAGAGCGCACACTTTTGTGTCATGTGACACAAGATACATTATTTTATGCAAAGACAATAGGAGAACAGCCATCAATCCAATTATTGGGCTCTTCATCTCATTTGATTGTTTACAAAGCTGGAAACAGGTCATTTGTGTGGAGAGTTTGCTAACAGCATTGTCAAACCATGTTCTACTCTCCATCCCTATGTCTATATAAATATCCAGCTTCTGATATAAACTGATACTCACTTTTTTTCTGGGCTACAGAGCAGTATGATACACCATTATGAGCTAGAATATATTTGAGGTGAAATGGAATCTGTTCTCAATTATTTTCTAATGCTACAAAATGTAGATGGTATTAAGTTTAAGGCACACTTTAGCAGAGCACTACTAAAACTGTAGACATGCATCTATGTCTTAAACCATCTCATTTACAGTTTTCTCTTCTTTTAAACCTTAATGTCTTATTCACTGCAGAGATCATGTACAAGTGATGAACTTTTGGGGTGCCTTCTGTGTGGAGTTTGCATGTCCTCTCTGCATCCTTGTGGATTTCTTCTGGGTGCTCTGGTTTCATCCCACATTGCAAAGACATACATCTGGGGCATTTATCCCCAGGCCTCCCTGAAAATGGGGTCTGTCCTCGCCAGACTTTCCCAGTCAACAAATGTTAAATAAATAAGTAATATGTGAAAAAAACTGCATATATAAACAAAAACTGTGACAAATCCCTCGATGAAATGATTAGGTATGCATTTCCAGGTATAGCCGAACAAACTTTGACTAAAGAGCTAACGTCTACATTAGCCTAAAAAAAAAGCTTTTTGGTAACTGTAATGCAACTTTTTAACCAGCATGGGTTCAAGCCTCATATGAATCAATAACTTCTTTCTCATCTTTCTTTCCTGATATAGTTCACAGTTTTTCATACATCCATTTAAGTGTGCAATAAATTAGGAACTGTGATTACCAGTTGCACACTTAGAAAAAGCTACTTCAGGATAGTGCAGGTCTCAGCATTCTCACTGGTGCAATTTTTGTGTAAAGATAATAATATCCAAACTTCTCAACTGTCCCTAATTTCACACAATATCCCTGATTTTACCCTATATGTTTGCCCTGTACCACATAAACTTTGTGATTTCCTCATAAATCACAGGATTACAGTCGGTCAGTAATGCCAGTCATTGAGGGTTTCATATTTCTCATTGTTAAAAAATGCATGTTGATACAGCTCCTGCTGTTCTATTAAAGCGTAGCATTACATTTTTTTTAGCAAATGTAAATAAGCAACTTTTACTGAAGGGAGACATTTCCTTACCATAAACCATACACAATGTTACAGTGTTTGGGGTAAATAGTCTGGTATTTTCACAATTAGTTTCATTCAAAAGTACCTCTCCTTGAAAATTTTCTTGAAACTGAAAATTTCTGACCTGATATCAGAAAGACTGCACCCGCAGTCCTCACTCCTACATTAGTGTATAAGCTACCATTTTTCAATGCTAGCTGCAGCAATAAGGGAGTCTTATATTCTAGTAAGACAATTTGTAAGCTATTTCTCACAGGTGGAATACCTATACTTTAAATGATTGCATTCTATATGCATATAAATTGTCGACAATACCTAATTTGACATAATTTTTGTTGGTGTGGTCATAAGTAAAAACAAGGTCAACATTAAAAGAAAAAAACATAAAAAGTCAAAATCGTTGCTTTGTTCTTAAACCACATGTTGCTTTAACATCAAGAGTATAGCCAGAAATTAAATTAGAGTAAAATTTAAAACTTGTCCCAGATTTTGATCCTTTGCTTCCATTCATTTTGGCTTTGTCCAGAATTATTGAGTAAAGAAGTTAGGAGTTATGATAATAACCAGACTGACGAGTAATGCAGACTATTGATGAGAAATGGACTTCCAGGGTCAAATTGTAAGATGCACATGTGATTGGATAAATAATTTAAGAAAAATTAAAAATAACTGAATAATGGTTAAAAATGAGATTTATATGCAAAATTAAAATACAAAGGTAAGTACTGAATACGTGAGCATTAGGGAATAGTCCACATGTAAAATCCCTCAGAAGAAAGGTGGCAAAGAGAGTTCATAATTTGAGCATGGAGGTGTTCTGCCGACAGACTGTAATTTAACAACAGAGACTGTATTATCTTGGAAGTTAAAAGAAAATAAACAAAAAGGATGCTATGCCATTTTGTTTCAGTAATACTGTGAAATTTGTGGTAAGACTGTAAATTATGGCAGTATTGAAAGGAAAGGTGTGGAGGAGAATCATAAATGGTTATTAAATGAGAACTTGGAAGTATGGATAGGGTGGAGGAGTATTTAGTGAACAGCTTGTGGACAAGAATTGCCACAAATGAACTGCCGGCAACACTGGTATAAAGATATTGTTCATGTAATGTGTGAAATATATGAGAATTTCCACAGCATGTGCCCATGAGGAATAGAAGACATTATGTAGTTTTAATAGGAAAATATGACATCTGCAGCCTGAAGCATCAAATGCTTTGTAACCTGTGGGCTCCAGTTATAATGGATAACAAAAGATAAAATACTGGTAAAAGGATTTGCAGCAAAGATGGTGGTTATTTTCTTTTTTGCCGAAAGTAATTCAGGAGTGTCAGGTGGGCATTGTTAAATGATGGCAGTAGATAACTGGAATCTGTTCTTGGTATATATAGATAGGGTAGGGAAGCTAGGGCAGACGCATGTGGACATCATGCCAGCTGATAAAAACAAAAACAATTTGATCTAATTGAGATTTTGGGGTATACTTAAGAAGGTAGGTGTTGAGGGAATTCAGGTGATGGGTGCATCCAATCTGCAATAAATTGGTAATGAAAGTATATGCAAACTGGCAACATCAAGACACAGACATGAAAAGTAGTAGCGGGTCAAAGTATGGATGTCTCCTTCACCCAGGATTGCTTTTATTGCAGGTAGATATGCTACTTGCTTGAACAATGAGAAAAAAAGGAAAAAGTTTAAAAAAATCAGAGAAGAAGCAGGAAAAAGGAAGACCTTCATTCACCTATTTTGCAGTTTCTGGATGACATTGAGTGGATAACTGGAGACTGTGAAGAAGCCATGTAAGTGATGTAAAATCCAAGTGAAATTAGTATGCAGTTTAAGTAACATGGTAATATTAAGGCAGAGAGGGTGACAGGAAAGGGGGAAGAGTAATGTAGTCTACAGTATATCTAGGGCTGAAAGTGTAGGGAGTGATAGGTCAGTAATTGAAGAAGGTAAGACTAGGTTTAAATGAAAAACTGTTAGGGGACTTCAACAAATCGAGCAAAAAGGTGAATTGCTATGTGCAAGAATAAAGATAATTAGAAGGATTGTGGTAATAAAGGTAACATACCCTGTAAGACCCTATCAGGAAACTGGAAGAAAAAAATGAACAGAGGAAATGTAATCGTTATGTGATGAGTCTATACAGAAGCAGAGGGTAGTTGAAGATTGAGAGGCAAGAATGAAGAGACACAGAGTGGAAGGGGATGAGGATGCTGGACTTAACGTGATAGCCTAGGTGGACATTGACATTAAGAATTTGGGATTGGAAATGCTGAAAGAGGAATAGCAAAATGAATAAGTAAGGAGAGCTGCTGTGGGGGGGGGTAAAAAAGGGGGTTATGTCAATGGTATAAAGGTTCAGAAAAAGGAAGCAGAGGGAGGAAGAAAGGAGGCAGAAATATTGGAGATAGGAAGGAAGATTAAAGAGGAGATAATGTAAGAGTTTAAAGAATGGACGATAGGGGGATGTTAACATGAAACAGCTATTTAAAAGGAGGCAGGCTAGGAGGATGAAGATAAGAAAGAATGGAAAAAAAATGTTGGAGGAGTTTGACCTGGAGACATGAGGTTGATGGAAGTTGCCATAGTTGCAAGAAATGGCAAATAAACATAGGGCATATGATTGCTGAATTGTATAACAAGATGAGATCATGACTGATATCTATGTGAAACAATTAGATGGAGAAGATGACCTGAATGGTATAAAGGAGCATACTAGAGGAGAAACATGCAGAGGTAATGGAAGTATTAAAGAGGGAATGGGATAAAGTAATACAGAAGTGAAGGAAGTAATGGGAAAGTCAAACAGGACAAGTAGACTGCTGTCAGTACATGACAAACAGAGAAGGATAATATACTAGTAGCACACTACACTACAAGCAGAATACCCGTATGAGGTTAGACGGGTAAGAGCAAGAAGGAAGTCAACCCGTTATAAAGATGTACAAAAAATGTACATATAGTACTCATATGTTCTGACAGTGTGAGTAAGCAGGAAGAGTGCGGCAGAACGGAAAAGTAATTATTGGGTGTGAGACGGAGAATACATGGAATAATTGCCTATTAGAACTCAGGAAAGGGGAGTAGGATGCATGATACAGAAAAAGGGAAGCAATAGTGGTATGATAAAGTTGGGTAGAAAATAAACTTGGAGGGAGGGAAGCAGAAAGAATTGGTTTCAATAAGAGAAGAGCAAAGTAAGGCAGTTGAAGGTAGTAATGAATGTGAGACTAGAGGTGGCAGACATTCGCTTCTATGGTGGGACATAATTACAATAAAAAGACATGTTAGAAGACAAAAGAACAACAGAAAAATTAAACCGAAGGAAAGCATGGAACACGCATGAGGGATAAGTTACTGCAGGGAAAAAGAAACGAAAGGGAAAGGAAAGTAAGACATCAAGACTACCTTTCAAGAACTGGGTAGGGAGGTTGGTGTAATGGTTAAGGTGTTTATCTCAGCAACACAAGGTACAGCGTTTGATTCTCATGAAAGGGAAATTGGCCAGGCTTAAAATGGCCCACAAGGCAGCTAGCCTAATACTTGCCTTAAAACATGTAAACTTGCATTTTATTCATTTGCATTTCTTTACCATGAACGTCTGACTGGACAGAAACCCCTTTTTTATAGCAGACCTGGGGAGAAAAACTTCAAATAACTAAAGGAGATTTAAGAGAATACACACAATACAGTACTACGTTTGCAACAGTCTAAAAACAGTACAATAGCTCCAAAAATATAAATAATTTTTAAGAGGGCACACACAATGCAGTAGTAATATTTGCAACAATGTATAACAAAACAAAACATTCACTGCAATAAAGTGCACTTCACAAAAGTCAGAAATTTACTAAACATTTGGCATAGAAAACATAATATACAAAATATAACAACTTGAACCAGACAAGTAAGGAAAAAAGCTAAGATGGTAATGATGGTCTCATGTGAGTGGGAATGTTTGTGAGATTATTAAACTGGAGCATAGTGAATAAAAGCAATACATTCTTCCTCCATGGTTAAGCAAGATCATTGTGACAGAATTTTAAAAATGATAATAAGGTGCAATGTAAGCCTTAATAGGTTATAAAACAAGTATGATTTGCTAGTATTTCAGAAAAGATTAAGGGCACTACAGGGCAGAAGTACCTTTTCAACAGAAACATATGATGTATTTAGGAAAGCTTTGATAGGATGAAAAAACTTGGAAGGATTAGTATCAATGTAAAGGGTGGAAGTAGGCACCTAAATGTATATGAATCCACCAGTGGCTACGTTAATGAAATAATAAAGGAGGACAGAGACTTGATATTATGAAAATGTATTTGGAAAGCATTAAGCCTGTCACATTACAGAAAATTAAATGGCTATTACAATTAATAAACATAGAGCTTAACTGGTAGATGAAAACAAGTGTGACATAACTACTGGACCAAATACAGGAAAATATTTCAACATGAAGAAAACTGGCAATAACTTTTGTTAACTTCGCACAAAAACACTTACTTTAATCAACCAATAAAAACTTCAGCACCAAATGAGTAGGACAACAAACATTTTACTTTTCTGATTGGTCAATTAAAAAATAGCTAACACCAGATGTATTTTGTCTGAGTAATGATACTGTTAGGGAAAGGGTGTTTCATAAGGTAACATGCACAGCTGGGGTTAGGGACATGGGCAGGGTTAGGGTTAGCACATATAAGTATGGATGAGCATGGAGGCTTTACCCATTACCCACAACTTAAACCCCTCCTCATCTGTCAGAGATGCAGATATGTTTTCAAATGTATACCGTTTGAGGGACTCTTGTCCACTTTACTTTAAAACAGAAACTCACCCAAATTTGCATGTCCCTTTGGATAAACTTGAACACCTCATGTCTCTCTCTCTCTCTCTCTCTCTCTCTCTCTCCACTCAGAAGTCTTCAGATACTTTGTCAAAATCACACATATGCTTCATAAAAATAACTTAAATATCCTCATACACTCAACTACTCTGGTTGTTAACATCGGTGATTCCTGGAAATGCAGTGAAAGCTATTTCATTAGAACAATATTTTAATGACTTGAAGCTGTGGGCCTTTTGCAAGCTATGGCACTTCAGTTGACAACTGCAGTCTGCCTCATTACAAGAAGTACTAACACAGAGACTGTCTCTCTCCATTTAATATGCATGTAGTATCACAATCAGCACCCTAGATCAAAATGGGGTGTAGTGATAACACACACAAACAAGACTGTCTGCCCAACTGTAGGTTAAGCTCTCAAATTATTCAGTTAATTGTTCTACTAGATAGTCATTAGTAAAGAAAGTGCCTACTACTGCATTTACCAATCTTTTTTCTGTCTCTTCACAGCAATATATATAGTTGTGCAAGGGAGTATTTAAATTGTTTAATTTGTTTAGATACATTTATTCAGGGGAGGCCTGGAGTGGTATTTCTTCTTATCAGGGGAAATTTTGACCAGGGCAATATGAGATCTGATGTACTCTCCTTCTAATAAATGCATTGGGATTATAAGATCCCCTGTACTCTTTTTCTAATAAATGCATTGGGATTATAGGATATGTTGTATTCTCTGTCAAATAAATGCATTGAGATTATAAGATCTGATGTACTCTCCTTCTAATAAATGGATTGGGATTTAAAGATCTGCTGTACTCTCCTTCTAATAAATGGATTGGGATTATACAATCTGATGTACTCTCCTTCTAATAAATGTATTGGATTATTAAGATATACCCAAATGGCACAATTTCAGGCTGATGTGACGACCATTAAATGTTGAATCTGAAGTATATCACCTCAGCATAATAATGCTCATCTTACAATTCACTACACAGTACTTCATTTCAAATTTCAAATGCAGTTCAGTGTCAGTATTTGAATATGAATCATAGTACCAATGAAGGCCTGGAACTCACCATTTTTTTTATGTTTCCATCATCAAAGAAAAGTACACTTAGAAGTTAGTCATTTGGAGGTATTAATCATAGGAAAACATTTGATTGTTGCTTCTTTGCTCATTTGGTTTAATATTATACACTTGTGACATGACTTTTGTAGTATGCTATAAATCTGAAGTTGTAAGTGAGAGATGAACTTTCTCCTCTGGAGCTTAATTTTTCAAACAATGTTATTGTATAAAATATATTCAATTCAACAGTTAAAACATAAAAAAAAGGGTTCCCATTCAGAAGCCTGAAACATCATAAGCCTGAAAATCAAAATCCTGAAACCAAAAGCCTGAAAATTCAGAATCCTGAAAACTCAAAATCCTGAAAGCCCAAAATCCTGAAAGACCAAAATCCTGAAACTCAAAATCCTGAAAACACAAATAATGCTAATATGTCACTATAAAGACACTGATATCTACCAACTGACCCTGACCCTAACCCTAACCCTAAGGTCCGTCACTATCGCACACTCATCTGACCCGCGCCCTAACCCTAACTCACTTAAACCGCCTAACCCCAATATTTGTCACTATTGCATACATGCCTAACCTGCGCCCTAACCCTAACTCACTTAAACCGCCCCTAACCCTAAAATAAAACCAACCGCACACTTACCTGACCCCAACGCATGACCTAACACCACAGGGCTAACAATAGCAAAGCCACAATGACATCAGTATGTCTATTTTGTGTTTTCAGGATTTTGAGTTTCAGGATTTTGGTCTTTCAGGATTTTGGGCTTTCAGGATTTTGAGTTTTCAGGATTCTGAATTTTCAGGCTTTTGGTTTCAGGATTTTGATTTTCAGGCTTATGATGTTTCAGGCTTCTGAATGGGAACCAAAAAAAGATATTACATAACATTTCTTGGCATTGTGTGACAGCAATAATATATGCTTGGGTGTGGGTTGTACAGTATTTACCAAAATAAACCATTTGGGCTTCACACTTGTGGTCTAACTACAGCTTTCTCGGTTAAATACTACAGAATCTACTCTAGATATTTATTATTGCATAGGTAGCCATCATTGTGTTAACAGTATAGCATTCTAGAGCATGGTAGAAATATAATCCAAACTCAGTAACTTAGCTAGTTAAGCTGTATTGTTTATACCAGAAAAATGTGCATGGAAGTCAGCATTTCCTCAAGTTCTTTAACAATACTAGAAAAAATAAAACAACAATCGTTGAGCAGCACCTAGGGGAAAATGTTTGACTGCATGTTAAGTGGAGGATACGGCTGAGATGTATTTGCTGCAAATGGCCCTGCCAATGAAATACTCTCTCGGAACCATGGAAAGGGATAGGTGGAAAGGTCTCTGGAACAGATTTGAGAAATGAGGATATCATGAGCTAGACACTCAAAAGGTTTGTAGAGGTCAAAGAAGACTGATCCTATGCCCTTTCTTAGTCTTTATTCATTTTTTCTTGATTTTTCATTCAGTCACATTTGTTTTGGCAAAACCGTGGTTTACACTTACTTTAGACTTTGTCTTGTTTATTTTGATTTTATTTTATAATTTATTTGTTGTCTTATTTGCTTAATGTATACTGCACTTGGAAAGTAGGAGTTTTTGAATAAAATATTACTATACCTTTGTACCGGATATTGGGATAATAGGTTATTTTTTTAAGTTATAGCAGTGTACTCTGTAATAGCTTTGTATTGAAATACTGACACTCTGTTTAAGCAGTTCCTTTAAACTGTTTATGTTTTGCACTAATTTCAACTCTCATCTTATTCAATACAGAATATGTTTCCTGTTAATTTAATGCATTTTACTTTTCTAATTTTATCATTAAGTATTACGTTGTTCAGTTTTGTAATTTATTACTCTGGGCTCGGGTAATTAAATGCTGTAACAAATATGAACTTAAACTTGCTGAGCTTATGGTTGTTCCTGAAGCCATATTGGGTATCAGAGATCAAGGCATTTTTGTAAACTGCTTATGGGCAAGATTTTCTAAGGCTTTGGCTAAAGTAAGTTGATGTAGACAAGTCTGAGTTCCTATGAATCTAACAATACTTCCTGCCACCATTGTGTGCTTCCACTTTGTATACTTCCACCCTGTGTACTTCCACCTTTGTATACTTCCATCACTGTGTACTTCCACCTTTGTATATTTCTACCTCTGTGTACTCCTACTTTGTATACTTCCACCATTGTGTACATCCACCTTTGTCTACTTCCACCTTTGTGTACTTCCACTTTGCATGCTTCTACTTTGTGTACTGGAGTGACCTTTGTTTGCTTCTAGAGCTGGCCTACTCTCTACTCCATGAGTGACCTAAAGAAAAGTTTGCTCACTCAATATATCACACAAGGTACGTGTGTCCTTAGTATGAAAAATCTGAAACCATTAGCTGAGGCAAAGCCACTGATTTTTTTATTTTTTTTTTATTTTGGGACTTTTAATACATTTAAGTGGTCAGTAGTTTTAAGTGTAAGGGATGACATTTTGTGTTATCAACTTTATAGGGCTATATGTCATCATCTGTAGTCATGTTATTGAAAAAGGAGGAGAATACATCTGCATACATTTAAGTGTGTGGCTAGCATTAGCAGTTTGCAACTGTGTCCTAGGTCCTTTTAGAAAGATGTTAATATCTTGTACAGAAAGTCTTCATGCTGGAAAGGTTGCACTTGATGTTGTTTGCCATATATAATAGTATATTGCTCAATTGTTTTTAACTCAAGTCATCATGAATGAAAGCTGACTGCAGATAAACCATGCCTGATCTCTTCAGTTTCTATGACCTCAGCAACATGGAGAATTTCACTATGGGTGTTGCACAGCATTAAAGTCTGAAAATGCCTTTTAATGATCAATACACCACTTATTGTGACTCACAAGTCATACAGTCATGGGCATAATGAATCCTTGTATTTTCCCTTTAAATCAAACTATTGCAGCCTCAGAGATGGAATAAATAAAAAGGCACAACCTCCAAACCTAGAAGTGTGGGTACATGCCTCCTGAAAGCTGCATATTGAGGGGATGCCATTGTGGCATACATATGTACAATTAAATAAATAAGAGAAGTACCAAAACACCACATTAGATTAATGAATTCAATACCTTCTGAGTACTCCCTCTCAAAATGACATATAGTGTTGGAGGGCGATGTAAAATCAAGGAGTCTCAAATGCAGTAATACATTTAAAGCTAATTTTAGCTGGAGAGACTTCCTATTTTGGTTTCCTGTTTAGAAAGACAAGTGAATACATCATATCATGGTCATTCAATGTGATATGTTGTACACTTCTGAAGCTCTAAAATGTGCTTCTACCCTCCTTTTAAACTCAAAAATCATATGCTTGCATTTGTGTGCGTATGTGGGTGTGTGATTCTGACTGATGCAAACAATCTCATCAGAGACTTCTGTTTTCTATATTTCTTCCCAATAATTAAGGATTTCTTCTGTTGCTTACATTTTCTATTCACTTTTATTCATTTATTTGTTTTGTTGGGGAGCATTTTATATGTGGAATAAGTTACTCTGAGGTGTACGTTATTCTCTGAAAAAGAGTATGCCCCTAGTGCTAAATGTACTGGCTATAAGTGCCTCATGCTTTACTTTGCACCGGGAATGCTGTTTTCAGATCATAAACCATACCTTCTCATGCCTTATTCCTTACTTAGGAATAGGACATTCATTTGATGCACAGAATGTTCCTTTTTTTTTTTTTTTGCATCAGGACTGCTTGTCCACTGGTGTTAACACTCATACAAAATAATTAGAGATCATTTTCTTTTACTGATTATACTAGGGAAATCCAAAGTATGTTACTGATATATACATTTTTTATTCCTGTAATTTAATCAGAAAATAAAATACATTATGAATTGTAAAATAATGGAATATTTTTATGCCTGAAAACAAATCCTACCGTAATCTCAATAATGAAGGAAAGACCCTACAAAACAGATTGCATTTAAGCACACCTTTTGATAGTGTATTTTTACAGAATCAAGTACATGCTCTGCGTTGAATATCATGGCCTGAGCTCCAGAAGTTTCTCCTCTTCCTTATCCTTAGCAATAAACTGCACTTGATGATTAAAAAAATGTTTATTCCAAGGCAGTAACAGAAGTAGTGAAATATTAACTGGAAAAAACCTACCGCATAGTGCTCCTCTAAGAGCTGTGATGTCTTCTATAGCAACATTAGTGGATTCCAAACTTCTGGCTTGAATGTAGGCTATTACAACCAAATACTACCCCCATGGATTAAAAATGGCAACCATTCTTTGAGGCCACTTGAGAAGAAACAGCACAGTGATTATAAAATTCTCTGAGCAAGCACTGGATTTATTTGTGCGGAGAGTCAAAGATGAAGTCAGCTGACATTTTTTTTTATATCTGACAGTATGTAAGCATCAATAATGATTCATTTTACAATGACATTACTTAAGAAAAAGGATACTTACTTTTCTTAAATAATGTTATTATATAATGACTCTGTGCTACCCTTCCGCAGGTATCTTGGTGCATTTCTGATGTACTGTGCATGCGTAAGGTTGTGTTCCCATGCTTATGCAGTACATCAATGCTGTGCAGAGGCAGCAATAGAGAAAGGAAGATCTCCGTTGCTTTTTAAGTATCTTGCTATGTTAAACGAGTTTAACATAGCGAGATATTTTTAAAAAAAGCTATGGAGAAAGGAAGATCTCTGTTTTTTTTAAGCTATCTCGCTATGTTAAACTCCTTTAACATAGCAACATATCTTTAAAAAAGCAATGGAGAAAGAAAGATCTCCATTGCTTTTTTTAAGCTATCTTGCTACGTTAAACTCATTTAACATAGCGAGATTAAAGCAACGGAGACCTTCCTTTCTCCGTTGCTACCTCTGGACAAGAAAAAAATAAATAAAATCAGGGGATATACTAACGGAAAAAGTCCGGATTTACAATGGGCACGCTGATTGGGCTGGCCAATCAGCGTGCTCGTTTTTGAATGTTTAGGGCCAGTCATTATATAATAAGGTTTTTTAAGCATCCCTTACCACTGTCAAACAGTAATCTCACACTAGTGCATTATCAGTGATTAGTAATCACCACAGAACAGTGTAACTAAAACATTAAACACATCATTCAACCTGTCTCTTTTGGATAAAACATATTTAACTTGTTTTAAAGCTTTTTCCACTTCCCACCACCATTCTGTGGTGACAGTTCTATGTGTGGTGAGTGTATTCTAGCCTGTCTGAACTGTAAACTTCTTGGCACTCCTACTAACTTCTGCAGTACATTAAGCTCCACCCACTACAAAGAATTATGACTGGATCTTTCTGATTATAACCCTCTTTGTTATGTTTTCACAACATGAATGCCAATAAATTCACCTGCCATGCTTCACACGTGAGGTGAATTTCTTGACAGCCATGTCTCAAACACATAATAAACTGGTTATGACTGGAGACATAAATATAATTTTCTGTACTGGAGTCATAAGTCAGCAGAAATTATGCCCTCTATGCTGTATGTCTTGTAAAGTCCCTATATTCTCTGAAAAAATAGTTGTCAGTACAGAAGAGTTAGGCTATAAGCTGTTAAGGAGCTGCTTCCTGCAGTTCCATGTTCTTATTCCCTCAGTCTCCATATGCTGAATATGTGATTCTGAGTCACATGACCAGACAATAAACACTTTTTAACTTGATTTTATTTAAATAAAATGAATGAAGACAATATACTGTAAAAAAGGTATTGAGCATAACAATGAAAGCAGTGTAGATAGCCACAGCATGGATCATTAATGGTATGAATATTATTAGCTTAACCTCAAATATCCCCATTTATAGAACTCCTTTTAAGAGTGAAATCATGGCCTCTGCAGTGAGGTAAAGCAAGTATTCATTACACACTTGAGTACTGTTACTTACATTTCTGAGCTGATTAAAGCTGCAGGACAAAATACCTGAAGTAATTGAATCTGCCTGTGAGCAGCACAGGTCAGTGAAATATAAGAGTTGAAAGGGACTTTACCCTTAATGACTAATCACATTATGATTCCAATGTAGGTGGATTCAGGGACCCATGTCATTTGGAAATTAATTTAGGAAAGGCTGCTATTCCATCCATCCATCCACAACCCCTCATCCCTATTTTTGTACATGGGGTCGGGGTGTCAGTAACTTCAACAGTGGCAATCATCTAGAACCAGGGTTTACGCCACTAGTCCTACCGTGGTAGTTCTTCCACACCACACACTCACATGCACACTTACACCTGTGGCCAGTTATAGTGTCCAATCCACCTACTTGATGTCTTTGGAAAGTGGGAGGAAACTGGAGCACCCAGAGGAAACCCATGAGAACACAGGAAGGACAGGCAAACTCTGCACAGGAAGCACCCCAGCCGAGAATCGAATTGGAGAACCTCTTGCTGTGAGGTGACAGAACTATACGCTGCACCACTGTGCCCAGTATTTGCTATTGTACAGGGAAATCTTTTGATTTATAACCATGAAGTGAGTAGCATAGAGCAAGTAACAACTCTTTTCCAGTTTTCTCATCTATTTTATATAATGAAATAATTATTTTATGGACCTGTTGTTCATTAACCTTGATTCCAGAAACTCAGACATTTCTTGCCTCCCAATATTTCTTACTAGTTCAGAATAAAGAACATTTTGTTTAGTCATATAACTTTTTATTTTATATCTAACAGTAGGTGTTACACCAGTTGTGATAATTTTCTTTCCATCTATTTATTTTATTGTTATTTTCCTTGTGTGTGTGCTTTTCCATTTGTTTATCCATAGCTGTATGCTTCATGACTTTACCAGAGGCCCGTGTCATTTTACATTTAATTTGGGAAAGGCTTGTTACCCTGCTGGTGTCCTTCATCCCCCCACATGGAGCCTGTATATTACCTTTTCAGACAAAGAATTCTTCCAGCAGAGTTTGGATCCAAGACTGACACTTCACCAGCCCATAACAGGGGATGCTAAATGCTGATCCAGATATATCTCTAACTCTGCATTCACATTTTGTTAATTAGTTAAATATACAACATATATAAAAATAAACTGACCTTGGTTGTTGAACTCACACATCGTCCCTACCCAATCTAAAGAATGCAGTGATTGCATGATCACTTGTTTATATTTTGCTTCCTATTCAAGAAAGCTGACGTGATTAATTGCTTGATTTTGTTGAAATGTTAGGTATGACAAACATTGTATATGCCAAGTATACCCAGAAACAGATTAATAAGCAGCATGTAGAAAGGGATACAGTTTTTAGGTTTAGGTCACAAAATACCAGCAGGGGGCAACCTAGGCATTTTGTAGAACAAAGAAGATAGTGATCGGATAGAATAAGCTGCAATCATAGTGTAATAACATTGAAGAAAAAGACAGTTAAGACATAAAATAATAAAATGGAAACACCTATAAGGTTAACAAAAGGTAGTGCTTAAGAAAAAATAAATAAATATATAAATACATACAAACTTACTAAGGATGTTTGTCAGTAAATATATATACAAAAGGCTGCCAGTTAGTTACTTATCAGAGAGGAAGGTATAAAGTATTCCAAAACTTTGGACAGTACTGTAAGGCAGTAGAGACTCCATGTTTCCTTAGTCTGATGAAATCTAATAGCCCTTAATTTGATGACATCAGACATCTTCATATTTGTAGGATAGGTGAAGATTTACAGGGTATTTTATTAGTTACTAGAATAATGGGTTTTACATAACCCATGAATAACTTGCTTAAGATGCAAAACAGTAAGTGCATTAGTTCTTCACACAGATAACAGTGATAAGAATCCTGCTATTAGGTAGGTTAAGGTGGTAGAATGCAATGTAAGTTACTTCACAGTAACAAAGAGCAACTATGGTACTGTGGGCAAGCGTAGAATCACAGTCACCTACATTCATACTGCTTGGAAATACAGATTCACTGGCAATCAATTTACATGCTGTCATGCTTCAGGGCAAGAACATATATCCATATATTTGTTACAAAAAACAGTTACTCTATATCTTAACTTAGTATAATATGAAAAAAAGTACATATCTAGACTCTTCATAGATCAAATAGCTAGATAAACAGATAGACAAGCAGTCGAATGGATGGATAGATACAGAGGCATCCCTAACAAAAAAAAATGCTCCTCACCTTTGGCTAGTACTTCTCAAAGGATGATGGAGGAACAAAAAAGGGTCCTTTCTCCAATCCGGCTCTCTGGCCTGTGCACTTCACCTCTGAAACAGAGAAAGCAGAAAGCCAGGTATTTTTCTGTTCTCCTCAATGAGGAGCTAAACAGTTCCTCTGCTTTTTTAAAAACCCTAACAAACCATTTGCTACAAATGCAGCTTGCTACAACTTATACAACACACACTCAAGTTATTAATTTTGATAGCAGCATTCAGTAGCGCCTGTACGGAAATGAATACTAGTACTGCATTACTGATTGATCAACATATTCAAATCACACCCCTTAACACCTTATGTACAAAGCAGCTCTCCCTTTTACCCCACTCTACCTAGCTATGTCTCTCGATAGATAGATAGTTAAATAGTCAGATGCACATATACTCATGTGTGTTTATGTGTTCTACAAATAGGCTTCGTGCCTCATGAATGGAGAAAGGCAACAGTAATCCCTCTGCACAAAGGTGGGCCATCTACAGACCCTGGAAAGTACAGACCCATAAGTCTCACTAGTCTTATATGTAAAGCCATGAAAATAATTATCATGGAGATGATCAACAGGGATATAGTGAACCTCCAGACAGTGCACCCAACCCAGTTTGGTTTCGTCAAGGGAAGATCATGCTTACTCAACCTGATGGACTTCTTTGAGAAGGTCACCAAAACAATGGATGAGGGCAAAATCGTTCACACTGCCTACATTGACCTGGCCAAGGCATTTGACACAATACCCCACTCAGGCATTGTTGGCAAACTCTAGAGGTTAGGTACAACCCCGTATGTCACCCAGTGGACAGCCAGCTGGCTCACTGACAGAACCCAGGAAGTTAGAATTGGGGAGTCCACCTCTACAAAGAGGCCAGTCACAAGTAGAGTCCCTCGGCGATCAGTCCTTGGACCACTCCTTTTTGGCATTTACTTCTCAGAAGTCAAGGCCAATGTTAGTGATCTCTAGCTGACTAAATTTGCAGATGATTGCAAATTAGGAGCTGTCATTGAATCTCACACTGACGCAAATGTTCTCCAGGAGGGGCTGACAGAGGCAAACAACTGGTGTCCGAGCCATGGACTAAAATTAAATGCCAAGAAATGCATAATGGTATCCTTTGGGAAGTCATCCATCCCTGGTAACTATCATATTGACAACACACCCCTTAGAGTTCACCCATTAGTCAGGGAATTAGGGACACACATAGATGGTAATCCAGCCATTGACCATCATGTGTCTACAGTGGTGAGAAAATCATTCTATGCTGTGCAACTTATAAACAAAGGTATGGAATCTGAGTCCAAAGAATCCATTGTTGCACTGTATTCAGCATTCATTAGACCTATCATTGAGTACAATGCCCGCTTTGGTAAGTACCTAACCAGGCATATCCAACAATTGGAATGTCCAAAGATGTTCCCCACTAAAAGAATACAGGGTGTAAGTAAAATGTCCTATGCTGACTGCCTTAAGACCCTGTCCCAGTATTCTGTCTCTTACAAGCTTTTGAGAGGAGATCTATGCTTGGCATACAGGGCATTGTCAGACCCCACTCTGATGGACTTCCTGCATATCTACAAAACAAACAGCACCAAAATTACCCATTCTAAAAACTTAAACCTTGCCTGTGATATAAATAGGACTTGCTGGAGAGATAGCTATGTATCCCAGAGACTACCCCATCTATGGAGCAGGCTCCCCATCCATGTGAAGCAGAGTTCCTTCCTAACCCAATTCAAGTGCAACTTGGATAATTGGATGAGAAACAAGAAATTCATCCCTGGTTTGGCACCTATGTCTCTAATGGACACAGGTAACCTATAAATAGTTCATCTTCCAGACCCATGTTTACACTTCAAGGGTATCAGAACTTGTCAAAGATTTGGGATGCATGGCTAAGCTTAAAAAGGCCCTTGTGGTTGTTAGCCTAGTAAACACCTATGAACCTATGAGCCTGTGTGTGTGTGTGTGTGTGTGTGTGTGTGTGTGTGTGTGTGTGTGTGTGTGTGTGTGTGTGTGTGTGTGTGTGTGTGTGTGTGCATGTGAATATTTGCTTTGTCAAAATAAAGAGAAGTGTGTCCAGTTTACCGAACATGCTTTTTGCTTAATGGAATTTTTTGAAGGTGAGTGTGGGCTTCAAGGTGAGAGTGTATCTGCAAGTGTTTGCAGATTAGGGTTAGAGTAAGGGTTAGGTAAGAGATTAGATGTGTTCTTAGTTTTCTGAAGCATGTGACTGAGTTTTCAGGTGATACTTAGAGTTAGCAGTAGGTAAGGTTATGTTTATGGTAGTGGTGAGTGCCCTGTTGTCTTGTGCCGTGGTAGTGCTATAGAAAGGGACATTTTTCTAAGGGATGGTGTAGAGTTTGTGTCAGGGCTGGGAAAGGGTCATGGTGTGGGTTAGTACACATTAGTAAGGAGGGCAGGGCTACTTTCTTTCCTCACTGTCCTGCTACCCCATTTGATTACCATGGCATAATCTCAAATAAATCATTCAAAAATGGTTTTGAGAGGGGACTGTACCTCTTACCCTCCCTAACATGGGGCATCTGACCCACACCCCTTCTCTGAATATACCGTCAAGTCAGAGAAAATGGATGCATGTCTAGGATTTTTTATTTTTATTTCTATTTTTATAACTTAAAAAATACATACAAAATGCACTTATCACAATAAATACAATGTTCACAGAAAAAAAAATAAAGTAAACGTAAGACCTATATACATTATATACAACAAAAATATATGGTAATAAAAATGAATATATAGTAACCTGTACATAATTGTTTTTATAAATTCCAAATAAAATGGATTAATTACTGAATGCTTTTCAGGAAGAATTTTCACAATTACAGCACAAGGGCCTCAGTATGTCCTTACTGCTACCTTAACACAGTCATACTTTGTAACCATAGATACAAGAAACATCATCATCTGATAATATATTATGTAGTCTTTATTTAGAAATAGGTAATGGGTAAATTATCAACATGGATGTTTTCATAATATATAAAAACATATCTCTTTGGCATTTTTAAGTTTTGTAAAGATATGTTTAAACTTGTTAGTAACTCACAAGCTCTTGTATACATGTCAGCACTATTTCTAAAGCATTACCAGGACAGGTTTCAAATCTGTCCATTTTATTTTTGATAATACAGAATGTTATTAACTTGTGTTACTACAGATATCCCTATTTTTTTAATTATTTAGAGGCACATGTAAAATTGTAACTTTCCAATTAAGAATATAATCATTAATGCCCGCCCCCCCTTGTTTTGCTTTGTAGTGGTTTCCAAATTTGTTTTGTGTTTGAACAGTCCCAAGAGATATGCAAAATACCTGCATTATCCGTATCATAAGCATTACATTTTGATAAGATTGTTGCAGACATTCCGTATGAATTCTGTCTGATGATTACCTTTTTTATCTTCCTCTCTCTTTGCCTTCCAGTTTGATAGTGCTTCTAGAAGCTGGTAGACTTTCTATGACACATTCTTTGCCAGTGAGACGACTCACGTAGCCTCTTTGTTAACCAACAAGTATTCCTCCTATGCTTGCCATGGATTTTCTGTCTCCCAATTTCCCTTGCACTCCTTTCTTTTGATGAATTCCTGGACTTCTGCATTGCTCCACCAGCTTTCCTATGTTCTTTATTTCCATACCTGACTCAGCCACATAATTGTTGTATATTCGTTACATGTGCTCTTCTGAGAAGCTGGCATTCTTTTTGATTTCATCTATTTCTTCTTTTTTCCAAGGTGCTAGAGTCCCAGGTATTTCAGAGAACTCCTGTGATTTCACTCCAGTCAGCTTTCAAGTCTTCAGCCTAGTCACTATTGACCTTATAACTTTCATTAACCACTGCTTGGAGCTGATTGTGGCCACTACTGGTTTATGGTTGGGCCAAAAGTTTCCCTGGAAATGACATGGTGATCTCTAATTCCATTCTAATACCCTTTCCTTACTAACAGGAAGTCTACTTTTGGTGCATGTTGGCCACTTTTGTATGTGATCTTGTTTTCTGTTTTTTGTGATCCTTTGTATGTTTCTTTTGGTGAACTATGTATCGGTTGCGGGTCTGTATTAGAAGATCAAATGTTTAGGTGATCGAACACCTAAACATAGGAAGTCTACTTTTGGTGCATGTTGGCCACTTTTGTATGTGATCTTGTTTTCTGGTTTTTGTGATCCTTTGTATGTTTCTTTTGGTGAACTATGTATCGGTTGCGGGTCTATATTAGAAGATCAAATGTTTAGGTGATCGAACACCTAAACATCGATCTTCTAATATCGAAAGCAAAAAACAGCAAACAGACGATTTAACACAGGGAAAGATTTCGCTTGGCCGTTCACCGGAGTTTGCCATTTCCCATACTGTAGAGCGATCTCGGAGTTGGTATATGTAGTTAGGGGGTGTGGGGAGTGAAGCCCCCCACTTACTTTAGATGTAAAGTTATTTTATTTGTGGCCAAAGGACATGTTTCCCTGAGATGTTCGACGTTCTGAGGTTCGATATTAGAAGGTCGATGTTTAGGTGTTCCATCACCTAAACATTCGATCTTCTAATATAGACCCATTGGTTGCTAATAAAGCCATTTGTCAGAGAGAAGTCTAGAATGGCCTCTCCTTTTCTTACCTCTCTTGCCTAACCCATGTCAACCCAGGTAGTCTTCATGTCCTGTTCTGTCTGTCTTGATGTTAGCATTTAGGTCGCACATTATTAATGCTAACTCATTTTCTCTCACTTTATCTAGTAGGGCTTACAACTGCTGTCTGAATGCACTCTTTTCCTCACTATAAAAACCCTGCTGTGGGGAATAGGCTGAGACTATGAATACTGCCCTATCCTTATACTGAAGTCTTATTGACAAATATCTATCACTAATTCTAATGACATCCCTCACTGTCTTCAGAATACTTTGCCACTCACCACAATTCCCTCATACTTTCCATTCTGTTCTTTCTTGAGTATTTGGCTCTGAACCCCAGTTCAAGTGACTTTGTTGCACTGCTCTTCCTTCTTTTCTCCTGGATATAGAGGATGTCCATTCTCCACCTTGCCTTCATGTCTTCCACTACCAAACTGCATCCTGTCAGAAAATCTACTTTCAGTGTAGCAATCCTTCATTTTTGGCAGGTTGATATTTTTTTATATCCGGCTTTCTTTCAACAGAGCTGTTGTAGAAGACCCAAGCTGGGCAGCTGGACACCAGCCAGCCAGCCATTAGCTTCATGATTTGAGGCTATTGGGCTTCATAGTAGGTACACACTGGCCAACAGGCGCTCATGGACTTCTCCTACCATTTGCAGTGATTCCTGGTTTAGGTCAGAGTAGGCCAGAACTTAAGCCCTCTTAACACTGGCAAATAGCCATGTCCATTTTTGGCAACATTAGAGCCATTTATTTACATTAGCAGGTGGTTAGCCCTGGCATGACATACAGTCAGTGAGCCATGTTCTCCTATCTAGAGGATACTGTATACCACAGTTGTTGTCTCAAACAGTTGTTCTACAGTTGCCTAATGTGCACCACCTAGAGACTGTGCTGCTGCCCATGACTCCATTCAATTTTAGATACACACTGCTGGCATAACCATCAAGTATATCTGAGAATGGTGATTTTGAACCCAGCACCTTCCATCCTCAAAGTGGAAAAAAATGACATTTTTGAGAGGTGGGAAAAACCCCACATTTTGCTAAGAAATTTGGAAATGTTTAGCTTTTTATTGTTCACTGTGCAACATATAGAGTAATAAATTGAGTGAAGTTTCTTGTGAAGAATATTTCTTTCATTTATTTGCCATACCTTTCAACAAATTGAAGAATTTACATTGGACATTTATGATATCCACGTTGATGAAAATAAGAGGTATTAGTATACTTCTGCCATGTTATTTGGTTATAGGACATTGAAAGAGAGCTCTTTTGGGGTTAATGAAAGGCGTTATCTGCTGAAAGAGTTTTACTATAGATTCTTCTTCTTTGTCATAATGAAATTTAAATTTTAAATCTACCCATATTATACTTATTATTGGTAGTTAACTTTTAGGGATTGCAATATCAATATGCAATTTATTTGCAGATTTTAAGCTTTTAAATATAAAATACCCAAACTGCTTTATTACAAAGTAATAGAAATTGTGATGTCAACCATTTTCCTAGCTATCAAGATGTTTGATTTTTTTTTTTTTTTTTTGGTCAGTAGGTTGAAACAGTATATAGATATTATTCAAATTAGTCTGAGCAATTCATTTGAAAAATGATTGTTTCATTGTTATGCATATATTATGCAATTTTAATATTTTATAATTTCCATTTATTTAGAAAGGGAATAGATACAGGATTGCAGTTGTATGTATGTATTAATGCCTTTGAATCATAGGTTCCATATATGGCCTTCCTTATTAAATAAAATTGCCTTAATGCGTCTTCTTGACCTAAAGATTAAATGTTGTTGTGTCTTTCGGCTTTTCCTGGTTAGGGGTCGCCACAGCAGAACTCCGGTCCTCTAATGATTGGCAGTAGATTTTCTACGTGCCGAGTTGCCGGCCCTGACACACAACCTTCAATGAAGGTACACCCATTCACGCTTGTCTCCACACAGAAGATGCTCTAACTGAGAATCAAACAGGACAACACAGTAAGACCTAAAGATTAAATAATAAGTATAAATGCTTGGTAAGCTAACACCTCCATGTTGAGTGGCAGCAAATAATTTATAATATGAGATTCTTACAGATTTGCGAAATTGGGAGACCATACAAGCTTAATCAGTGACGCATTTATAGTTATAATTACATGGTCACTCTATCAAATCACATGAAATCAAGATAAAATGCCAATAGTTGATATATATTTTTGTTTGTTGCCTTGTTTCATATTATGCCAGTGCCTTACTAAGGATGTACCCCTGTCTGCCTTATGCAAACCCTTGGCATGAGATGTGTGTTGTATATGCTTTCCAAACTCTTTCATAGTTGTTTATCTGATTGTTGTTTGAACTCTTCATGGAGTGTAAACAATTGTAGTGAATTCTATATCTCTGAATGCATTCTCAATGAAGGTATTACATTCTGATCTACTAGCAAGGCTTTCCCATTTAAAGTAATTGTAGTGAATTCTATATGTAGGGCGGCCACGGTGGTGCAGCAGTTAGTGTTGTCACCTCACAGCAAGAGGTTCTCTGGTTCGATGCTGGGGTGCCTTCTGTGCAGAGTCTGCATGTCCTCCCTGTGGTCACATGGGTTTCCTCCGGGTGCTCCGGTTTCCTCCTACATCCCAAAGACATGCTGTAGGTGGATTGGGCACTCTAAATTGGCCCTAGGCATGAGTGCATGCATGTGTGAGCCTTCTGTGGAAGGTTGGGTGCCCGGCTGGCAACTCGACACCGTAAAACTCCACTGCCAATCATGAGCGGACAGATGATCTGCTGTGGCGACCCCTAACCGGGAAAAGCCAGAAGAAGAAGAAGAAATAGTGAATTCTATATGTACTGCCCTAGAACACAGCAAAGACCTGTAAATAAGTCAAAGTAATGTCTAAAATATTAAATGAAACATTTAAGTTCATGTTGTTTGCATTCAGCTTTACAGCATCACTGTTCTTTGCATTTTTGTTCATCTTAACAGACTGTATTGCACAAATATATAAATAAGTTGTCTCACAAATGTGTGCGTTAGTGATTTTGCAAATCTTATCCTGCACAGTCTTTCAAAAATCTATGCAACTTGACTGCTTCATAGATACACAAATCATTGTCCCTGCAATTCTGAATCTGCTTCTTGAATGTGTGAATCATGGTCTCTGCAGCTCTGTAACCACTTGTCTGGACTGCATGACAACCTCCAGTGCACTTTGGCTGCACCTATACTCTGTGAATTTCTTTAATTATGCTCAGCTACTCACAGAGCAATCTACCCAATATATTTGACTCTTGTATTGATACACTGTTTGATGTACTGGTTTCAGTCTGTGACTAAAAGAGTCAGTAGTGAACCCCAGACTCAGATATATGTCCCTCTAAGCCTACATCTCTGAATGCATTCTCAGTTAAGGTATGACATTCTGATCTAGTAGCATCAAGGCTTTCCCCATTTAAAGTAAACGTTTCAGTCAATTTGCTTTTACACAAACAGCACTGTATACTATTCAAACATATCGAGTACATTCACAAACCAGTCTCAGTCTACTTGAATCAGTAACTGAACAATCAACTGTTTTACTTGCATAATTCATTTGTAAAACACTTTTTTGATTTTCTTCTCTTTTCCCTAGATTTGCAAACTTTAGAGAAATGGTTAGACAATTCACATTTTTGATATTCTCTACTGTGTGCTGGACATGGGATTTATCATGATGAAATCCAGACATTGAACATGACAGTGAATGCTGAACTAAACACTTCATCATCCTGATCAAGTAAAGTACTATCTTTCATTGCTGAAGATCAATGGCAGAGTTATTCTATCCATTAATAGATTTTAATTGCATTTTAACTTTACACATATCTAGCTCCTCAGCGGTCTCTTTATTTTATTTATTTTTATTTTATTTGACATTTGTTTACCAGGAAAGTCCAAATAGGTCAGAAAGAACCCATTTTCAGTGGGGGCCCAGGTAGAAAAGCTCCACTTACTTACAGATTGATCTATACAGTGTTGGTTAAATACAGAAAAATACAAACTTTGTAAAACAAGATGATTCTATCTGGCACATTGTGAGTACAGAGTACATTATTTTTTAAAGAAAAACACAATCTTTCTAGAGGAGAGAAACTGCTGTTACATACTGATATATAAGACCTTTATGAAAGAGAATAAATCAATATTACAGGTGATACAAACTATAGGTACCATTGTTGACAAGGAGATTGGTGGATGTTTTTAAAGGTAGAAGAACTGAAATGGTATGGGAGATTGAGAGAGAGAGTGATAGGAGAAAGAGGGTAGGCCTGGTCTGAGGAGCAGATTAGTAGTAGATGGACACATCCAGGAGTTGTTTAAGTGTTGTTTTAGTACAGTTTTGAAGACAGGTAGGTTAGTAGTGGTTCTTACAGATAGAGGGAGTCAGTTCAATAGACCTGGTGGAGCAGGAGAGGAGCTGGTGGCAGCTGATGGCCAGCTGTGGGCAGAAAATAAAAAGAAACGTTTTGGTGCTACCTCCCACTAATATGCGTGTGTGTGTGTGTGTGTGTGTGTGTGTGTGTGTGTGTGTGCGTGTGTGTGCGCGTGTGTGTGTGTGTGTGTGTGTGTGTGTGTGTGTGTGTGTGTGTGTGCGTGTGTGTGTGAGTGTGTGTGAGTATGTGTGTGAGTATGTGTGTGATTATTTATGTATGTATGCATTTTATGTTGGAAAAACCATCCACCATCTCAAAACCAGGATTAGAGGCCATCTATATTGCACAAAAGGGGAAGAAGACTATAGTGCATTGCCTAAACATACTATATCTACGAAGAATGAACACACGTTCTTATTCCAAGTACTTCATGTACAATATGCCAATGAAAGACTTGGTGATTTAGTAAATGACACAGAACTAACAGAACTGAAATGGATTTTTAAGCTCGGAACCCATAGAGGGCATGGGCTGAATGATACACTATCTCTCTTACCTGTTTTAAGAAATAAGAATATTAAGAAATGAGTTTACATGGCAGTGGTTTTATGAAAACTTTTTATAATTATATGTGTTAGCATGTTATTCAACTTGTATTTTATGTTAAATTGATTCATTATATGAATGTACAATGGTTTTAAATATTTATTTATTTATTTATTTATTTTTGTTGACCGGGCTAGTCTAGCTGGATACATATCCATTTTCAGCAGAGGCCCGGGGAGAAAAGCTCCATGTACAAATTCATTAAGGTATTAAAAACTTAGCAAAAAAAAAAGACTAGCTACAATTATACAGCATAACAAGTACAGAAGTTAGTATTGTGAACACTGTACAGAGACATTAGAGTAGATATAGCATAATCATATTTTAATTCTACAGAGGGGTTGCAAATACAATCATGCAACAGTTAACATAATTAAGCATCAACATTCATTTGAGAGACAAGAAACTTAAATCCAAAATCACAAAGTAAGGGAAAGAAAAGAAAAAGAAAAAGAAAAAAATAAAGTAGAGACAAGGCAGGACAAAGAGCAGGTAAAAAAGGGGTTGGTAGTCAAAAGTCAGTGACTCCCAGGGGTGGGGTTTCTTAAAAAGCATGAGAGGAGGGGGGCAAAAAAGTAAAAGTATGTTTTAATCAGGCTTAGAGCAGGGACAAAGCCATTGTCCTTTTAGGTAATATCTGAGGTGTTTCTTAAAGAGTTGTGTAGAGGAGAGAGAAGTGAGTGTGTCAGGAAGCTTGTTCCAGACTCTACCAACCACAGTGGAAAAGAGTGAATCTCCTGCTTTGTTATTTGATATATTGTTGGCAATGTGTAACTTGTTAGCTGAGCGTAGCGTTGTAAGATTTTTGTATGGGGAGATCAGATTAGAAAGGATAGGAGTGTTAGTAGGGTGGTGAAGAATTTTTTGAGCAATCAGAAGTTGATTATATTGTAGTTGGTTCTGTAGTTCTAACCAACTGAGTTGTTGCAGGTTGCAACAGTGGTGGGTTCTATAAGGGGAGCCAGTGGCAAATCTAGTGATGTTATTATAGCTCATTTCCAGCTTGGAAAGATTATGTTTAGATACATTGGTATATATGGCAGATGCATAGAACAGGGTAGATGTAAGCTGAGTCTGGGCAATAGATTTCCTAGCTAATGGAGTAAGAAAGGGTTTAATTATGTACAGAGAGCCTAGTTTTTTATTGATGGTTTTTATAGTATTGTTAACATGGTCATCGAAGGTGAGGTTATGGTCAGTATGTACCTTTAAATATTTTGGAGGGAAACTGGTTTGTGTTCATTAGGTATGGTATAAAAACTGAGTCTTTTATTAAGTGTTATGATGTGTCTGAGGAAGTAATTTTTTACGAAAGCACTTACACAGTACATTTTTGTGGAACTGGAATAATAAACAGACTTGTGGAATCTTTAGCAGTGTGCCTGTCTCCATACTTTTGGATTTTTTCTGTTTTATATATATATATATATATATATATATATATATATATATATATACGGTTCTACCTTAGATAAACAAAATACCACATAACCGACAAGCAGTTAACCGACATGACAACACCGAAAACTTATATCACCGACAACGTAAATAACCGACTCTGAAAACGCCGACATTGGTATGCTAATAGCGCCTCTCGCTCCTACCACGTTCCAGGTAATGTAAATAGTTCACTGTCACTATCAGGCATTACAGTTACTATCAAGTTGGTTTGTTCTGTGTAAGTTTTTACGCTATGCTGATTACAGACAACTATTTACATTACCTGGAACGTGGTAGGAGCGAGAGGCGCTATTAGCATACCAATGTCGGCGTTTTCAGAGTCGGTTATTTACGATGTCAGTGATATAAGTTTTCGGTGTTGTCGTGTCGGTTAACTGCTTGTCGGTTATGTGGTATTTCGTTTATCTAAGGTAGAACCATATATATGTATATGTATATGTATATGTGTGTGTGTGTGTGTGTGTGTGTGTGTGTGTGTGTGTGTGTGTGTGTGTGTGTGTGTGTGTGTGTGTGTGTAGATATATATATATATATATATATATATATATATATATATATATATATATACGACAATACAAAGAATGCCCAATAAACACCAAATACCTCTGCTAAAATGCTCAATACAAACTTGAATCCAAAAAAGAATGCTGAGGTAAGGCTCCAGAATCCAAACAGGTAAATAAATCAGTCTTCAGAGGTAGTAAAAAGCAATGCCTTCTTTAATGTCACACAAGCGCTTTCACACAATGCTTCATCAGGTGTATGAATAACATAATCAACAACACCTCTTTATATATCTTAATCTTACCACATGACTTAAAAGTCTAATCAATTTAAAGTTATATACTATAATAAAATAATAAGTTAGAAAATGGATGTGTGGAAGTGTGTTAACATCAACTAATATAACTGTTTATAATATATATAAAAATTTTTTTATGTATTTAATAAAACATTTAAAACATCCTAAAAAAAAAAAAAAATATATATATATATATATATATATATATATATATATATATATATATATATATATATATTAGCATCACACAAATATATAAATGTATGTAAATAGTGATTCAATATGAAATCTGTAGCAACTATATTGTAATAAAGCCCTACTTTCATATTTACCTGTGTAGTCCCCTTCTTCTTAAAATGGGCTTAATGGGCATACTATCATTAAGTCCTTGGCCATAATTGGCCCTCAACATAACTATCCATTTAGCCTCTACCTCTTCAGTTCTATCCCTAACATCCCCACATCTCAGACTCTCAAAGGTTCTGGAAACTATCATAAATTTGAACCTGTGCTGCTCTCCCTCTTTGGAAACATGTTTAGACAGGGCATTACATTCAGACCTCTTACCTATATGATATATATGCTCTCTGATTCTTTCCCTTAGACTACGATCTGTCTTGCCTACATAGAAACGATTACATAAAAAGCAGGTAGCAAGATACACCACATGCGTAGTCACACATGTGCCGCTAACCCTAATATCAAAAACTCTGCCTGTGTCTGGATGTCTAAAATATGAAACCTTATTAATGAATTGACACTGATTACAGTTGCCACATGGTTTTGTTCCACTTGAACTAATAACACTAACACTCTCTCTATTAATACATAACCTTCTCCTAAGGTTCTTTTTGTTTTTAAAAGTGAACTGTGGTCTTGAGCCAGCAACCCTACTGATAACAGGATCTGTCATTAGTATATTCCAATGATTATTGATAATACTGGTGTACTTCCAAACATCCCTTGAATATGATATGTTGACATTCAAAATACTATCTCTCTCCCTTACTTCCCTACGATACTTATCTGAAAAGTATGGTTTGGCTCTTGTCCCCCTCAGTTGTTTAACTTTCCTAAAACCATCTTCTATAATATTTTTCTCATACCCTCTCTCTTCCAAGTCATGACCAGTCTTAATGAGTTGCTTTTCAAATTCATCTTGCCTCGCACTTAATCTAGATGCTCTGAAAAATTGAGCACTCTGCAACCCGAGCAATGTTCGGTAGTGAGAGAAGTTAATGTTCCAGACAATTATTGTTTGAATTTTCCAATTCCTATGAGGGATACCTCAGTGAATCGGAGAGACTCTCAGGGGCAGAAATACCAGCACAGGGGCAGGAGCAATACCAGATACAAAAGGAAACACGAAGATGTGAAGGACAATACCTACACTATAAAGAAAGCCTTTCAACAAGTAAGACTTACATAACTAGCCTATCAAAATGTGTTTTGTCAGATTCTGAAGTTAGTGTACTCTCCAAAGGTTTATCATTCATACCCTCGAGTGATATGAGTATTACAGATATAGTATTTGATGTAAAAATGTTTACAAGAAATTTGATGTTAAAATATCTGTTTCAACAAACTTCAGACAATGATAGATTTGGTTTTAATAGACATAGCACCTTTGTACCTAAGCAAACAGCATTAATTAATGCATTTGAACAGATTTGTATAGATGATATATATAAAGCCTACAATGATAAGACCTGTAGAAAGAGTTGGCACAATCTTAACAAAAGGGAGTATTAAGCTCTACATAAACTTGAAAATGATGCAGACCTAGTTATTAGGCCAGCAGACAAGGGCGGGCGCATAGTTTTGATAGATAGGGACAGCTATCATGTCTTAATGTATGAGATGCTTGATAATACTGATTTCTATCAGAAGGTTAAACATTCTTATGTTGAAGAGATGGTTCTAGCAGTTAATAAAAGGATTAGGCTTTTAGAACAAGCAGAGCTCCTATGTAAGGAGCTAGCCAAATACTTTATTAGTATTAAATACACCATACCCCACATACAAGGATTGCCCAAGATTCATAAGAATCCTGTTAGACCTCCCATGAGACCTATAGTCTCAGGTAGAGGGTGGTGCACTGAAGCAATTTCTATATATTTAGACAAAAAGTTGAAACCCATCATCGAGAGCTCTGAATTTGTCCTAAAAGACACTGAACAATTTCTTAATGACCTTTATGTATTTATGGATCAAAGTATGGTATGTAACTTTTAGTTATGTACTCACCATAACTTTAGATGTTTGGGATCCATCTCGCCTACATTCTGTACTGATGGGCTCGGAGCCGATCCTCGGCTCTGACTCGGCATGCTATGCTATAGAGCGAAGCCTCTTATTGGCTGTGCTATTCTCTATCCCAGGATGCACCACCACTAATCCCCCAGATCTTGTTTGTCCGCATTCATGCACACACACATAACTTGTTTATATAACATTGCCAGATGTTTCAAGATGAAACAATAGAATTCGGACCGTCCGATCTCTTCTGATCTCCAAGGCAGGGGGAAGGAGGGTGGGTTATTAGAATGTAGCGAGATGGATCCCAAACATCTAAAGTTATGGTGAGTACATAACTAAAAGATGTTATGTGATCCTATCTCGCCTACATTCTGTACTGATGGGACAGCGTCCCTAGCACCTAAATCCTGGGTGGCTCACTGGAAAACACTCCTGAGCACTGTGGAACCAAATGAAGCTCGCCCCCGAGATGCCACATCCAATTTGTAGTGGGAAATGAAAGTGTGCGGGGAAGACCACGTAGCCACAGCACAAATGTCACTAATGGCAAGCTTAGAATGGAATGCTATTGAAGTAGCCATAGCTCTTGTAGAGTGAGCTTTGACAGAGGTCATAAGCTCTTTATTAGAAGAGGTATAAGCTTGACTAATACAGTCCCTGATCCATTTGGCAATAGTGACCTTTGTGACGTCTTTGCCCAATTTATTATCCGAAAAGGACACAAACAATTGATCTGTTTTCCTTGTTTGTTTGGTCCTGTCTAAATAAAAATGCAATTGCCTGTGAACATCCAATGTGTGGAAGATGTACTCCACTTTGTTTGAGTACTTTGGAAAGAAAACTGGAAGTTCTAATGACTGTTGCAGGCAAAAACTGGAACAAACTTTAGGGACAAAGGATGGATTAGGCCTGAGGGATACTCTATCTTTGTGAAAAACCAGGTACGGTGGTTTTACAGATAGAGCTTGAAGCTCTGAAACCCTTCTGGCAGAAGTAATCGCGACCAGAAAGGCAGTTTTCCAAGATAGAAATTTCAAATCACATGTTGCTGCCGGTTCGAAGGGGGAGGAGGTTAAGGCAAGTAATACCACATCGAGATCCCACGGAGGAGCAGGATGAGAAATCGGAGGTCGTAAAAGCGCAGCACCTTTCATGAAGGTTTTACACAATCTGTTGCTCATTAAAGGTGGGTTTATAGATTCATGAAAATTGGAAATAGCTGCCAATTGGACCTTGATGGTAGAGACTGAAGAACCTTCATTGAATAGGGAAGTTAGAAATTTCAGGACTTCCGATACAGGAATAGTGATGGGATCCAGACCCCGGAGTTGAGCCCAAATAGCAAATCTCTTCCATTTGCTAGTATACAATTTCTTAGTGGCAGACTTGTGGGCCGAAGATAAGATATGTATGACTTCTGGGTCTAAGGTATGATTCCTGACTATAGTTGGAAGAGGAGGAGCCAAGCTGTTAACTTCAAAGTGTGAAGGGACTGGTGGAGTTGTCCCAACTGATAAATTAATAGGTCTGGGATCTGATCCAGGAACCATGGACCGTCCAGTGCATATTTCCGAAGATAGGGGAACCATACCTGATGAGGCCAGTAAGGGGCAACTAAGATCATTTTGCTCCCCAAGTGAGACGCCTTTTGGATCACTCTGGGAAGGAGGGGAACTGGGGGAAGGCGTATAGCAAGCTGGTGGGCCAAGGATGGGCTAATGCGTCCATAGGACTCTCCCCCGGAGCTGGAGTGAGGGAGAAGAACTTTCTGCACTTCGCGTTCAGCGTGGTTGCGAAGAGGTCACAACAAGGAGTTCCCCATCTGCTGAAGATCTGAGTTGTCACTGCATTGTTCAGAGACCACTCGTGAGGAGAGAGGATAGTTCTGCTCAGTCTGTCGGCTATCACGTTGGATTTGCCAGGGATATGAGTTGCTATCAGAAAACGTCTGGTCGCCACTGCCCATTCCCAGACTCTCATGGTCTCTCTGCAAAGAGGGTAGGATCTGGTCCCTCCCTGCTTGTTCAGATACCAGACAACTGACATGTTGTCGGAGTGAACGGCAATTACGCCCTGAGGGAGGTAATCATGGAGGGCTTGTAGAGATAGAAGCACCGCCCTCATTTCCAAAATGTTGATATGAAGGAGACTCTCTTCTGAATGCCATTTGCCTTGGACTGACCTGCCCAGGGAATGCCCCCCCACCCCATCTGGGAGGCGTCCGTAGTCAAAGTAGCCATAGGAGGAGGTGGAACAAAGGGTCGACCCTGATCCAGATTGGAGGGCACCAGCCACCAGCGAAGGTCCCGTTTGCAGGTTTCCGTGATCCGTATGAGATGACTGAGAGGGAGATCCTGAAAGGACCACTGTGTCGAAAGAAGCCACTGGAGAATTCTCATATGCAATCTTGCTAGGGGGACTAGAAGAACAGTGGCCGACATAGATCCCAATAGCTGCAGGACCATCCTGGCTGGAGCTTTGGATCTGAGAAGCAAGGCTCGGACTTCAGCTTGTATAGTTTGTATCCTTTCTGTAGGAAGATAGACCTGCATTCGGTTTGAGTCTATCTCTACTCCGATGAATCTTATGCGCTGAGATGGCAGCAACACAGACTTTGGCCAATTGAAGGTGATTCCAAGGGAAGTGCCTAGTGATATTGTGGCTTGTAGGTTCTGCAATAGTAGATGCCTGGAGGTGGCAGTTAGGAGCCAGTCGTCCAGATACGGAAACACCTGGAATCCTAGACTCCTCAGGTGAGCAGTCACGACTGCCAAACATTTGGTGAACACCCTGGGGGCTGTGGTGAGACCAAAGCGCAGCGTACGGAACTGAAAATGACTGTCTCCTAGGCTGAAGCGCAAATGTCTCCTGGATGCCTGATCTACCAGGATGTGGTAATAGGAGTCCTTGAGATCTATGGAGCACATCCAAACACCTTTCTCCAGCAGTGGGAGAATGGATTGTAAGGTGACCATTCGGAACTTGGACTTTTTGACTGAACGATTTAGAATGCTGAGATCCAAAATGGGCCTCAAGTCCCCGGTCTTTTTTGGCACCAAAAAGAATCTTGAGTAAGTCCCTAATCCGATCTGGTCTGCGGGGACCGGTTGGATGACTCCTTTTTGAAGCAGCTTTGAGACTTCTAAGGCTGCAATTTCCCGTTGACTGGGTGGCGGGTCCGGGATTTTCTTGGACGGAGGTGGGGAGTGAGAAAAGGGGATGGCGTAACCTCCGGCGATAATTCGAAGCACCCATCAGTCCTGAGTGATACCTTCCCAGGCTTTTAGGTGCCTCGAAAAATGACCCCCGACTGGCTCCGGAGCTGCACAGTTGGGCAATCCTTTAGGGATTGTGGAAGGCTGAAGAGTCACGAAAGGACTCACGGTCTCCAGTGTTGCGGGGGCCTCTGCCACCTCTGGGACGGCGTCTTCCAGAAAAATTTCCCCCTCCTCTGCCTCTAGAAGGGGGATCGTCCTGCTGCAAGGGATAAGACTTCTGGGATGTACGGAACCACATTTTCCCTCCTCTTTTAGCATTGGGATAAGGCCGAAAGGGAGTGGAAAATCATGCCCCTACGGCAGTCAAAGTCTTACCTTCTTGCTCGCAGCGGGTCAATGTGTCCTTTACCTTGGGTCAAACAAAGAGGACCCATCAAGGGAGCGTCGGCAAAGGAAGACTTAAAGGCTTCCGCAAAATGACACAGGTGGAGCCAGACTTGCCTCCGTAGAGCAATACCCGTACCCGCCGCTCTACTCACCCCCTCGGCCGCATATGAAATGAGCCTCATGGACGAGTTTGATATCGATGACAGCATAGCCAACTGAGAGCCAACCGTCTGGGCCAGCTGCTCAGGTAGGTTACCCAAGAGGGTATCTGAAAGCTCCTTGATCAGATCCCTCTGAAACCTGGTGAAGTGCGTTAAATAGTTCAGGGACCTTAAGGTAAAGGCCGCTGAACTGAGGGTGCGCTTCCCGTACTGATCCATGCTCCTAGACTCCTTATTAGGAGGATGGACGGACGTCGAAGCCTCTGCTACATCTTGTTGGGTAGCAGATGCCACCACCAAGGCATCTACAGCCACACCATTGGTCAAAAACTCCTTCTCTGGGGGTGCTGATAGGAACTTATTTGGGCGAGCAAGCACCGGTTCCACAGAGTCTGGATGTTCCCATGCCCTTCGACAGATCACATCTAGGAGCTCGTCGAAGGGCGGAGACACCCAGGAGGCAGAAGGCTGAGCCCCGAAGGCCTTAAGGAACACTGACTCATCAGCAGAAGGGGGTTTGGAATGCCAGCCGCCTTGTTGTTTGAGGGCTTCCAAGATGTCTGCAAAGGAGACATCATCTGAGGACGACTTAGGGGACCCCTCCGCATCATCAAGATCAGTGTCTGATGTGAGAGACTCATCGGGGGAGTCGACGTGCTTCCTCTTGCACGATCTTTTCCTTGGGGGTTCCTCTGAAGAAGCTTCAGAGGGACCTCTAGGAGGGGGGGAACCCCCAGTGGGGGTGACCTCAGGCCCCGGGGCTCCACTGTCTAAGAACAGGGGGACTACCAAAGACCCAGTCTCCATATGTAGGGAAGGTGCTGGTGAGACCGTGGAGGTAGCCAAAGAAGATTTGGCCAACGCACTCCTCATGGCCCTGAAGGCCGGACCACCAGAATCCTGGGAAGGTCCAACCCCCGTGGCCACAACAGTAGACGGTACCCCCGCAGCCGACGCACCGAGAGGAAGGCTCAGAACCAAAAACATCGGTCCCGAAGCGTCCCCCCCGGGGCCGACAGAGGAGGTCCGTGTACTGAACTCCGACTCGAGAGCCGGGGTTGGAGTAAGGGTCGGGGCCGACCCGAAAACCTCCATCGGCTCCACCAGCACCGGCTCCAATGGCGCCGAGGCTGTTGGAGGAGGAACCAGAACTACAGGGTGGGCCATCGGCTCCAAAGCTGAATGGGCTGGAGCCAAAACTAATTTCTGGAATACAGGAGACTGAACCAGTCTTAGGAGCACCCTGTCGATGTCCGAATCCGACATCTTGGAAGATCGGGAGGAAACCGATGGGGTCCGAACCGACTTCTCCATCGGCTCCGAAGGACTGGGGGACCGGCTCCGAATAGACTCAACCAGTATCGGTGCCGAGGGAGATCCCAAAACAATTTCCCTCGGTGCTGAGGAGGGCTTCGGCGCCGAAGGGGAAGAGTCTGAGCCGACAACCCTCATCGGCTCCAAAATCAGTGGAGCCGATGAAGGTGACCCGCCTCTCGACGCCCCAGTCATCGGCTCCGAAACCAGAGGAGTTGAGACTGGAGGCATCGAGGCAGACCGTTCCGCCCTCAGCTCTGAAGTCCATGGAGCCGATGGAGAAGCCTGCCTGGATTTCTTAGTAGTCGGTTCCGACGGGCTGGTCGGAGCCGACGCTTTCTTTTTCTTAGTTGGAGAGGAAGAGGAAGATAAGGCCTCCTCGAAGGAGGGTTTGATCACCCCTTTCAAGATTAATTTATTCTTCCTCTCTTGGAGGACCCTAGAGGAAAAGGCATGACACACGCTGCAGGACTCCTGTAGGCGCTTGGCGCCTAAACAGTATACGCACGAGGAGTGATCATCGGTTATAGACATTTTATAATTGCACCTCGTGCACTTCTTGAATTCTGAGGGTCTATGTTCTTTGGACATAATGCTCTAAAACACTCACTATAACAGTGGAAAAAAACACTATCTATGTCAGAAAACAAAGATTTTAACAACAATAAATCCCTTTTTTTTTTTTTTTTTAAGAAAAAAACCAAGATAACAAGTACAACAAACACCAAAAAGGAGGGCCAAGAACTCCCTAACTAAAACAGGTACTTGACCTCCCTAAAAATAAGAAAACTCGCTAAGAAATAGGGGAAGGCCCCTCTAACTTAAACGGAAACCTTTCCCTAATCAATACACACAAATTTTCCACAAAATATAATCCAAAACACCCAGAAACACAACGATAGCTGTTAAAACAGCTTTTGGGTAAGAAATAAAGAATTTCTTGACAGAAAAACTTTAAGAAAATAGCACTTAGCTCAGCCAAGTTTGAGACCACGTCCTAGCTTGTAAGCGGCAAACGAGATCTGGGGGATTAGTGGTGGTGCATCCTGGGATAGAGAATAGCTCAGCCAATAAGAGGCTTCGCTCTATAGCATAGCGTGCCGAGTCAGAGCCGAGGATCGGCTCCGAGCCCATCAGTACAGAATGTAGGCAAGATAGGATCACATAACATCAACTTTATTTTTGTAACATTGGACGTTGTTTCTTTGTTCGCTGTTATTCCTAATACAGCGGGTCTAGAGTTTTTTAGTAGACTCGTGACTCAAATGAGTTTATTCAACATTGATGAAATGAGAGTATTACATGAATTAATGAGTTTAGTGCTTATGAATAATGTATTTTTGTTTAAGAATCAGATTTATTATCAAAGAAATGGTGTAGCGACGGGGAGTTCATGCTCCAATACATATGCTAATGCAGTTATGTTGACATGGGAAACAGAGCATGTATTTAATGGACCATATCGTGAACATGTATTATTTTATAGGAGGTTTGTCGATGATCTTTTTATTTTATGGGGAGGCACAGCCTCAGATTTGTTATGCTTTGTTGACTATATTAATAACACAACACAATTTTTGAAATTTACCCTGAATTATTCTGAAGACAGAATCAGTTTCTTGGATGCATTCATAGAAAAAGAGAGTACAGGTAGAATTAGCACTAGACTTTTTAGGAAGGAATGTCATGTAAACACTCTGCTGTCTAGGGATAGTATGCATCCCAGATACGTATTTAGAAATGTTGCTCAAAATCAATTTTTCAGAGCAATTTGTCAACATCTCATATTCAAGGGATGTTTGGAAGTACACCAGTATTATCAATAATCATTGGAATATACTAATGACAGATCCTGTTATCAGTAGGGTTGCTGGCTCAAGACCACAGTTCACTTTTAAAAACAAAAAGAACCTTAGGAGAAGGTTATGTATTAATAGAGAGAGTGTTAGTGTTATTAGTTCAAGTGGAACAAAACCATGTGGCAACTGTAATCAGTGTCAATTCATTAATAAGGTTTCATATTTTAGACATCCAGACACAGGCAGAGTTTTTGATATTAGGGTTAGCGGCACATGTGTGACTACGCATGTGGTGTATCTTGCTATCTGCTTTTTATGTAATCGTTTCTATGTAGGCAAGACAGATCGTAGTCTAAGGGAAAGAATCAGAGAGCATATATATCATATAGGTAAGAGGTCTGAATGTAATGCCCTGTCTAAACATGTTTCCAAAGAGGGAGAGCAGCACAGGTTCAAATTTATGATAGTTTCCAGAACCCTTGAGAGTCTGAGATGTGGGGATGTTAGGGATAGAACTGAAGAGATAGAGGCTAAATGGATAGTTATGTTGAGGGCCAATTATGGCCAAGGACTTAATGATAGTATGCCCATTAAGCCCATTTTAAGAAGAAGGGGACTACACAGGTAAATATGAAAGTAGGGCTTTATTACAATATAGTTGCTACAGATTTCATATTGAATCACTATTTACATACATTTATATATTTGCATGATGCTAATATATATATATATATATATATATATATATATATATATATATATATATATATATATATATATTTAGGATGTTTTTAAATGTTTTATTAAATACATAAAACATTTTTTATATATATTATAAACAGTTATATTAGTTGATGTTAACACACTTCCACACATCCATTTTTTAACCTATTATTTTATGATAGTATATAACTTTAAATTGATTAGACTTTTAAGTCATGTGGTAAGATTAAGATATATAAAGAGGTGTGGTTGATTATGTTATTCATACACTTGATGAAGCATTGTGTGAAAGCGCTTGTGTGACATTGAAGAAGGCATTGCTTTTTACTACCTCTGAAGACTGATTTATTTACCTGTTTGGATTCTGGAGCCTTACCTCAGCATTCTTTTTTGGATTCATATATATATATATATAAAACTATGTATATATACTGAGACAGATGCCTGGTGTCAAAGCCATGGCCTCAAGCTCAATGCCAAAAAGTGCATCGTCATCCCCTTTGGTAAAAAGTCTGTGCCCATGAACTACCACATAGGTGGTAGTCTACTTAACAATGAAAGTGTGATAAGAGACCTTGGGACACAAGTGGACAGTAGTCTCTCCTTTGATAATCACATCACCACAGTGGTCACACACACACCTCATCACAAAAGGTTTCTCATCCAGAAAAAAAGAGGTCATTGTTCCCCTCTACTCATCACTCATTAGACCCATTATAGAGTACAGCGTCCCTTTTGGTATGTACCTCACAAGACATCTACAACAACTGGAAAGGCCGCAGAAATACCTCACAAAGAGGATTACTGGCCTCAAACAGATGCCCTACGCAGACCGTCTCAAAAAACTCCAGCTTTACTCCATCGCATATCGCCTACTTTGAGGCGATCTCTGCCTAACATACAAAGCTATGTCAAACCCAGTGTTGTTGGACATGCACCACTTAAAGAAATCCCAATCCCTCTGAGCTACACTCTCTAGGGACCTAAACCTTGTCACCACAATAAACCGAACATGCTGGAGGAATAGATTCTTGTCCCAGAGAGTTCCCATACTCTGCAACAGACTGCCTATCTATGTTAAACATTGCTCTTCATTAGCACTCTTCAAGAAAAATCTTGATGATTGGATGGGTTATAGGAAATTCACTTCTGTGGCTCTGCTTGACAGGGGCACAGGAAAATAATCTTCTCGGGTGGTGAAAGCCAGGATACCTTTTTGGCTAGTCTTGTAGAGGGCCTAGGGCCAATAGCCTAGTACCTACCTATGAACCTATATATGTATATAGATATATATATATATATATATATATATGGTACTTACATATTATAGCAACCAGATTGCACATATTTCAGAATCCTTGAAGTTATGGCCAAATGAGTGTTTCTGCTGTGGCAGGGGTTAGAAAAGGTACTAAACAGCTTTCTATGACATTGTCTGATCACCCAAGAGCACTTCTGAGCCCCAAAGTCCTCTTCCACCTTCAGGTCCGTTAGCGACAGTTTTCATCTTAAATGCCGTGGACCCGACTGTGCTAAGAGAATACAAGACAATGTAAGTTAATGCCTCCGAATCCCAATGCCACAACAACTTGAGTAGATGTAAACACTGTGAAAATGATGTAGATATTCAGTGATCACCACTGTGTTTCTCTCTGCTGTACCGAAAAGTGAAAGCAGAGAAGGCATACACTGACATCCAGTAAACATAGTCCTGTCAACAGATGACATTTTCTGGCTACTCCCTTATCCCGCTGATGTGTTACAGGTTGACGGTTCCTAAGCCATCTCAGAACTGTGACAAGACATCATGCACAAACGTAAAATTTTTACCATTGTGGTGTCAAAGACACGTACAAGAGGATAGCACTTCCAGGGGCTGAAATAGTATGCCAAGAAGATAAAGCCGACAAACTGCATTACTGCTTTTTTCGCAACCGGCTCTCAGAAAAAGCCAGTCCTTTGGGTTCACATGGTGCTCAGGTCGAAACAACTACAAATAACAGAAGTGTGAAATGTCACTTCCAGGTTATTAATTGTTCAGAATTCATGACAGTAAGGGCAATGACTCGTTTGTCCATAATTTGCACAATTATGAATGATTTGCAACCTGCTTGCGAGAGATGTGCAATCTGGTTGCGATAATACATATATATATACACACATATATATATATATATATATATATATATATATATATATATATATATATATATATATAGGTCTCCTTCATATAATAGAGCATCTAAATGTTCGACTTTCATATGGCCGAGACCATATGATCAAACATTTGAATGTTCAATAATGTGAAAAAACAAACAAAAAATAAATAAATAAAGAGTGCCAGCAGTGGGGGAAATACCCCCTGCACCCCCCCCCGCTATTTAAATATACCAACTCCAAGATCGCACTACATTGCGGTAAAGGGAAATCTTCCCGTTCCATGCCCTATGGAGATCCCCATTCAGACCGTTCGAACTTTTAAAAGTTCGATCATATGGTCTTGGTCATATGAAAGTCGAGCTTTTAAAAGTTCGACCATCTGAAGGGGATCCATATTTATATATATATATATATATATATATATATATATATATATATATATATATATTATACACAAACTGAAAAACATCAGAAGAGAATTAATTATTAATAAAAATAACTTCCTCTACTAAAAAAATAATAAAAAAGTAAACATAAAACAAATGAACAAACCCCATGCTTGTATGATAAGCTTTCGTTCCTTTATTGTATCGGAATTTCATCAGAATAAAGAACAGGGCAATGCATTCAAAATGTAACTGTACAATAATGCAACTTGAATAAGAACAAGCTGTCAACCACCAATGAATGTCACTGTATAGTAAAACACAACTTAGTATGCAGAACTCCACTTATTAACACAAGCCAATAAAATCACACTTGACAGAATATATTAACTATTAAGTGCTGGAACAACCTGTATAACAGTTCTGTCAATGAAGGTGTATGAGAATGTAATAAAATGTATTAAAATAACTGTCACTGAAGCCATTTAAGAGCACATTTCAAATTCAGGGTGTCATTCAAACCTGGAAAAAATTCAGCTCTCAGGCATAACTGCCACTTCAGTTCTCTCACCTGCAGTAACCCATCTGAGTCTCTGAAAAAATCATCAACTTGCTCCAAAATAAAAAATAAAAATTTGTCAAAATGATGGCCATTTACACTATTCTTCCCCAAGGCATTAGTCATGTCCTTGTTTCTTATCGCACTGTTGTGTTCTTTAATTCTGTCACTGAGTTTTCTAACCATCTTCCCTATGTAAAAGTGGTAATATGATGTACAAATGCCACAGTACACAACAAATGAACTATTACACTCATAATAATGTGTAAACCCTACTGTAAAGTTTCAATGAGAGAAAATGTAAGAGTTGCCAGTGAAAATGTAATTGCAGCAAATGCATTTACCACATCTAAACATGTCTTCAGGTTTCTCTGTCTCATTAGTGATAGACAATAAAAATGGACTATCATTAGTTTCAAAATAGGATTTTAAAGTCTTGGTATGTTTAAAGGAAAAATAAGGATCAGTACCCAAAAGGCTGCAAATGTTAAGATCACTTTGGATAATTTTCCAATTTTCAGTTAATATGTTTCTTAAGTCAGAACCATCTTTGCAAATAGGCAGGGAAAAAACTAAGAGTACAGTCAGTGGTAGCACTGTTTCTGCAGTTAGAAGGGACAAAGCCACACTTAAGAATAGGTGCAAACTTGGTGTACCTTGCTGCTTTAACTTCACTTCTAATAGAGCTGATTAAGTTAGCTGGGTAATTCTTCTGTAGGAACAATTCAGTTATAAAATCACATTCCTTGACAGTCTTGAAATTCTAATAAATTGCCCTTTATACCATTGTGTTTCATAAAAAAGAATGTTGACTTTAAAGTCAAGATATTTATTCCTAAAAGTCTGTTTTCTGTGTATAGTGGAAGAAAGTACTCCTGTGTCCTTTTTAATTGAAATGTAGGTGTCAAGAAAAAAATACAGAAAGGCTTTTGCTAGTTACAACAAATTCCAAAAATCCAATATTTTCAGTGAGTGACTTAAACAAAGTTGTTGTTCACTACTCTCCGAAATAAAACAAGATGTCATCAATATACCTCCTGTACATTTTCATTAAATAAAACCCTGGTAAGTGAACTAAAGTATCAAGTTCCCACTCACTTAAGACTAAGTTGGCAAAAGCTGGGTCCATCTTGGATCCCATAGCTACACCTTTGACATGTATATAAATGTTGTTGTTAAAAGTGGAAAATTTTGTTGTGTAACACTAAAGGCATTAAAGTGTCCAAGGTGTCAATCTTCCTTTTGGGAAACTTTGCAAATTTATATAAAAAGCGTTTGATATAATCCAGCTCTTCTACATGAGAAATGTTGGTGTAAAGTGCTACCATAGCTAACATAATAAGAATACTTTTAGAAAAATGAATATTAGCTTTACATAGGTTCATAGCTTAAAACTAGGCTAACTGCCCTTGTAAGCCATTTTAGGTCTAGCCAATTACCCTATGTGAGTATCAAACCCAGCACCTTATGCCTATTAGGTAAACACCTTTACCATTATGTCAACCTCCCTAGTTTGTTGAGAAAATCCCAAGAGTCTCTAGTGTAAAGTGGTGTGGCTTGAACAACAGGATTAAGTACAAAATCAATGTAGTGCACTATCCTCTAAGTTTTGGAGTGTTTGTTTGAAACAATAAGTCTGAAAGGAGGGTCAAAAACTTGTTTGTGTATTTTTGGAATACCAAACACTTTGGCCAAACTAAGGTTAGGAGAATGCATAAACTAAAATTCTTCAGTAGTGATACTGTGGTCTTTAGCTAACAAACTAAGAACATGGTATGTTTGTTCAAAATGATGATGCACTACATCAATAGTAAAGTTTTCATAAAAATCATCATTGTTAAGAGCGTCGACAATTTTGTTAATGTATGTGTTATGTTGCATCAGAACAATGCCCGTGTCCTTATCGGCTTTCATAATTCTGATATTATTGTCGTTAGCTAAATCCAAGAGAGCTTTTTTCTCATTTTCATTTCTCATTTTCATTGAAATTAAACTATTAAATGTAGCAACTGTGTTATTTAAAGGTGGGTTGTACAGGTTTTTCTTTTTAAGAACAGTAACATCCAAAGCATTTCTGTGATTTTGATATCGAGAGTAGTTAACTATTTGTGAGTTGTTAGACATTTGAGAAGTCACAGAATCAAGATCATCTTCACAACCTAAGCTAACTTTCGAATTAAGTTTTCTAATATAAAGTCTAAGGTCAAATAATACATTAGACAAATTAGCTTTCTGTGACGGTATAAACATAAAACCTTTGCTTAACACTTTTAAGTGATGAGCTGATAATACTTTGTTAGACAGATTAAACACTGAAATAAGTGCATTAACAGAAACAACATGAGGCTCTGCAGCCTACGGTTTGTGATTCTCAGACAATCCATAGGAACAAGAAGGTGTTGCCACTAACTGTAGCAAACCACCTTGACAGTCATTCTCAACTGCACTAACATTTTTCCTAAAATCAGAAACCAAAGGAACACTAGAAAAGGTTTGGTTAAACACTAAGCTACTTTCTACCTCAGCTGTATGAAATATAGAATGACTAGGTAATTCGTTCTCTGCTGAATGAACTATAAAATGACGAGGTAATTTGTTTCAATGCAATGAAAGCTTCCTTGAGAGACGATAGTGAGGACACATTACATTCATTAGCTGAGAGCACATTAACTCCCTGGAAGACGTCATTAACTAAACCAGTGTCATTAGAGAAGCCCTTAACTGACCTAGCATTTATTTGAAGCTGCTTCTGGTGCGCTATGTCTCGGCACTATAAACATATTCCTTTTGCCTCTCCTTCTTCCTCTGCTGTGAATTCTTCCTCTGGGGCGTGCATTCTGAGATATTACTCCCTTGCTGCCAGTGGATAATGCTTGGGATAAAAAAGATGAACTGCAAAGACCCATTTGAAATCATTGTTAACATCTTTATTAACTGAAATACTGAATTCATCTGACCATAAACAGCTGGAGGGGTATAAGTGGCAGACAACTGAGATAGAAATGAGGAGTTGTGATGAGAGGAGTTGCCATGAGGAGGAGAAGGCACTAACACTGCACTTACAATATCATTGTCTAGCATAGATCTGTTAACAGGTTCTTTTCTTTGGTGACTAAAACTGCTTGACTGTATAACGTTGTGAGGACTGTCTGGCTGTAAACCAGTACATGACATAGTACTTGTGCTAGGATTTGAATTAACAGTTGTATGATCATTACCACTTACTTGGTAGGTGTTAGTAGAATTGTAAACTTGTGAAGGATAGTATTGAGAGTTCTTGTTTCCACGAGAAGAACTTGGAAAATTATAATTGCCTCTCACTGGGTAAGCAAGCCCTGCTTGATACTGATGTAGGTCCCTATTTAATTTCTGTCTTTTTCTGTTAACCACAGTGGCTGTGTACCTTGAATCTTTGGGGAAATAGTATTGTATAGTTGCTGGAACACACAAAACTGTGGGAGTTTGAAAACCATAGTGTTTAAGGCATTAATTTCAGACTTTAACTCTTCCAGTTTTTTTTTGTTATCAGAAATAATCACTTTTAAAACCTTAAGCCCTGCTTCATTATAAATTCTACTAAGTTCCCTATATAACTTAGAATTCATGGAAGTTCTATTTGGAAACTTATAGACTCTTAAACCTTTCGGTACTATTTCTTGCTGAATGCAGGAATTTAAAAATTGAATATCTGTCTCTATACTCTTAAATGACATTAACTTCCATTCCAGCTTAAATAGTAAGGGTTTGCATTCTGTAGGAGTGTAATCTGTCACACCACTAAAGTACTTGTTACTATTGTGCACGTTGAAAGAAAGTATTAAGTTGAAAAATATGTTTTTGGAGAGAAGGGACTCTGGTAAACTATTAGAAGAGGTCCTGAAGGAAGTAAAGGAAGGGAGAACAAATAGATTTGCCCCCATTTTAGGTAAAGGGTTGAAAAAGAATGTAAATGTTGTGGAAAAATATAAAAGAAAAGAAGTAATAATACTGGGGCATTTGTTTTGAACTATAAGAGTGAGGCCCCAATTAATTAAGAATATTATATCAAAAAACTGGAAAATGTTTGCAGGGTTTTATGATTTGGATACAATCTTTAAACAGCCATTAACATTCACCTTTAAAAGATACAGAAATGTAAAAATATCTTAGAGTAAAATCCCCCCACTAATAAAGAGGTTAATAAAAGAAAAGGGACTTATAAATGTGGTAAATGTGCACAATGTCCCCACATAAAAATGCAGATAAGATATATTTAGAGAGTAGGGATAAGATAATAAATGGTAAACAATTTTCAAATTGTGATAGTAAAGGAATTGTTTACATTGCAGAATGCAAAAAGTGCTCTGCATTTTATGTGGGAAAAACAGAGAGAGCCATTAAAAGAAGAATATATGAACATCTTTACAATATTCGTAAGCAAGATCCTAACAATGCATTATTTAATATACTAAAATTTGCAAAGAGGCCAAATTTGTACTTTTTATGCTGGAAGAAGTGCCATTTGATATTAAGGCGGGAGAATGGGAGACAAGAATTGAACTTAGGGAAGTATTCTGGCAGCTAGTTTTAGAAGCCTGTAAACCCCCGGGTTTTAATAAACATGTCTCCCTAGCTCCAGTGCTAAAATTAATGGCTGCTAGATTATAATTATTAGGTTTAAGTTGGTTGAGGCAGTTTAGTTATGCTTTTTATTTTTTATAATGTATTTTTTATATGAGCCACCAGATGGCAGTAAAACATTGTATTGTATTCCTTTCCATCTCATCAGGGTTTTGTTTTAGTTTTTTATATGTAGTTAGAACATTTTAACAAAAAGTTCTTTTAAAAAAAAGTGAAGTGATGGTTTTTAATAATATGTTTAAATAAAAGTATGGTTTTAATGAGGTAGGAACACATTTATATACACCTATACAGGTACATCAAGTTGTTGTTGTGTCTTTCGACTTTTTCCCGGTTAGGGGTCGCCACAGCGGAACTCCGGTCCGCTCATGATTGGCAATAGATTTTTACATGCTGGCTTGCCGGGCCTAATGCACAACCTTCAACGAAGGAACGCCCATTCACAATGTCACCACACAGAAGACGCTCTAACTGAATTGAATGGGCAACGTCTAACTGTAAGGCGACAACGCTACCGCAGCAACACCACCGCAGTACGGGAACATATTTTTTGACATTGTGGTTAATTAGTTTGAATAGAATATATAAAAGGTATGAGATTGACTGTTTTAGCTAATCTGAAGAAGTTCTATGGTGAACGAAAAACACAGTGATAAAGTTAAGCATTTTATTGGATTTTATGTGGTGCATTTTGGATTTTATGTGTTCTGTGGAGTAATAAAACATTCCAGTGTTGGTTTATGCCTTTGCTGTGCTCCTTGAACCTAAACTATTCATTTTGAGTTTGTTGGAGCATTCTGCTCTCTTGGGCGCATATTTCCTTTCTATTTTGGTTAAACACTAACACATATATAAATTTGGTGAAAATAAATACAAGAATGTAGTGGAATTAGCTAGGATCTTGACGTTAAGTCTTGGTGTTAAGTAGGTGAAGTCTAAGTTCTTTTTTTAAAGTGTATAGGGTGGGTAATGGAACGTATGTGTGTAGGGAGTTTATTCCAAGCTTGGGCTACAGTGCATTTATATAGTAATTTGCCAACATTTTTCTTTGGTTGGTAAATGTCTAGAGGTTGCTGATTCGAGGTGCTGAGCTTCTGAGTGGGGGTATAGGTGGATACCAGGGAGGAGAGAGCTGGGCAGGAAGATGTTTTGTATAATATAGAGTGTGTCATTTGAAGTTATGATAGAGGGAGCTGTTGGGGGACTTCAAGCCATTGGAGAGAGTTGAGTGCAAGGCAGTGGTGCAAGTTATAAGGAGAGTTGGTGATAAATCTAGCTATTTTGTGGTATGTTTGTTGGAGTTTGGCCAAGGTTGTGGACTGAATGTTAGTTAGAACTGGGGCAGCATAGAGAAGGGAGGGGAGGAGGAGAGCCTGTGCCAGCGAGAGTCTAGCTTTAGAAGTTAGACATTTTTTGTTACGATAAAACAAGCCAAGTTTTTGGTGAGTTTTTTTTATATATATTTTGGCGGATATGTAAGTTAAATTTAAGTTCATCATCAATGATGGCACCTAGGAGCTTTGTGTGGGGTTCAGGCTGTATGATGGTGTTACTGGAGGATGTGATGACAAAGGTAGATTTATGATGAGAGAGAGAACGAGGGAGAAAAAGTAAGAATTTGTTTTTTGGGGGATTTAAGATGAGTAGATTATCAGACAGCCACTTTTCAATGGATATAAAAGGCATCTTGGGTAAGAGTATGGAGTTCAGATATATTACTGGAAATGGAGATGAGGTCCGAGCATCCGCATATTGAATTAGGGAAGATTGTTTGCAGGATGTGTGAAGTTCATTAGTGAAAATGTTAAACAAGAGGGGACCCAAGATGGAACCTTTGGGTACATCAGATGTGACTGGAAGGGAAAGTGAGCAGGAAGAGAGCCATCTGACAGATTGTTGTCTATGAGAGCGGTAGCTAGCGATCCTGTCTAGGGAGGTAGCAGATAGATTGAGGCTGGCAAGTTTAGATAGAAGTATAGGGTGAGAGATGGTGTTGAAAGCTTTGGAGAGGTCAAGGAAAAGACAGAATATGAGCTGGTTGTTATCATTGGCCTCAGCTGCAGTATGAGTAAAATATAGGAGGGCAGCAGCTGTGCTGTGATTTGGCCAGAAGCCATGTTGAGTGAGAGTGAGAAGGTTTTCCTGGAGGAGATAGTTTAGAAACTGTGTATGAATGGATTTTTCGAGTATTTTAGAGAAAGGGGAAAGGATGGAGATCGTCCTATAGTTAGATGGGTGAGTTGAGGTCCCCCCTTTATTGTGGGGATGGTGAAGAAGTATTTCCAAATGAAAGGCACTGTTGCTTCTTGAATGGATCTATTGATTAGCCGGGATACATGATAGGTTATTGATTCAGTAGCTAGTTTGAGAAAGATAGGTGGGAGATTATCTGTGGAGGGAGAGCAGGGCTTAAGCTTCAGCAGAAGTGATTTAATGTAGGAAGTAGGAACATGATGAAAGGTGAAAAGGTTTTTGTTGAGTGGGTTGGCAGGGGTAGAGAGAGTATGAGTGTTGGAGTTACAGTGTATGAGTTTTTGGGCTGTGTCAATGAAGTGTTTATTGAGAAGGGTAGTGGTTTCTTGAGGAGTTTTATTTGGGAAAAGGGTGGAGTTAAAAGGGCAACCTGGCCAGAGAATTTTGTTTAGAGTAGTCTAGAATTTATGGGGTTTGGATTTGCTATTGATTTGGGGAGAGTTATAGTAGGATTTTTTTTGTCATTATTGATTTGTTTTTGACAAGGTTCCACAGTTCTTTGTAGTTTTGTAACAGGACTAGTTCTTTGGTTTTAATCCAGGCTTTCCAATCACTACCTCATTTGTGCATAAGAGATCTAGTATTTTTAGAGAGCCAGGGAGCTTAATTAAATTTGATTCTAATTCTCCTGGAGGGGGCAAGGGAGTTGAGGGTGTCTAGGAAAATGCGATTAAATTTAATCACTGCTTCATTGAGAGGGATCTACCTGAGGACAGACCAGTGAATACTAGACAGTATGGAGTTAAATTGGGTGATATTAAAGTTAGAAAGTTTACAACAGTCTCTATAAGAGTGTGATTTGAGTAGTTGGGCAGAGTGTCTTAGAATTGAAGTAGAAAGATGGTCACTTAGGGAGTCCGGTAAGGTAGGTGGACTGTGGTAGAGGTTAGGGGAGTTAGTGAGAATCCAGTCAATAGTGGAGATGGAAAAAGAGGTTTTGTGCAGGCAGGTGGGAGATGTTATCAATTAATGGAATCCATGTAAGTTGATACTAATTTGTGGAGAGTCGGTTGTAAGTTTGGACCAGTCAATGTTGACATCTCCGAGGATGAGGGTTTCATAGGGTATGTTGTGGGAAAATAGTGATAGGATATTTTCTACGGTTGGAATATTATTTCTGGGGGGGGTATATATGGAGGCATTGGCAAATTTCTTGTGCGGGTTAAGGTGGCAATTTAGAATGATTAATTCAGCTAGGTGAAAGTCAGGAATAGGGATGGTGATAGGTGACAGATTAAGACCATCAGAGTAGAGGATGGTGATGCCACCCCACCTCCTTTTTGGGAATCTATCAGAGCGGTAAATATTATAGCCAGTTGGGAGTATTTCACTGTTTGTGATGTGGCGTTTTAGCCAAGTTTTGGATCAGGTTAGACTTTAGAAATCAAAGATTTGGCATAATTAATTTCCCTAGTTCCTGTATTCCTCATAGGAAAGCAAAGTTCTGTTCACAGGTCATGTTTGCATTAATTCTATTGCATGGCAACTGTGAGTTAACATTTCTCAAATTATTTCCCAAAAGGGTGATATACGTGACACTCTATCCATCCAATATTTCTCTATTTACTGTTGTGGTTATGTACTGAGGTAACCTCTTTAAAGAAAAAGTTGTTCAGTATAGTTCAGCTCATCTACTAGGTCTTCATATTCAAATGTGATGAGGACTACACGGACCATCTGCCTTTTTACTATACTACTTTTATGGTGTTGAGGGTGGTTACTACTATAATAAAGATCAGTGTTTGAAATATTTTCCTTCCTGTATAGTTTGGATTTAAACCTGTGGTCCAATGGGTCTTTAATTAATTTGACATCAGGATAATGGATTTCATCACCCTTAATGTCAAATACATTTCGGAAACTGGGAGTGGAATTAATGTATTCAATAAATCCTTGTAATTTCTCATCTAAATCTTTACAGATTATAAAAATATCATCCATGAAGTGTAAATAGCAGACCATATCCTTGTAAAAAGGGGGAATCAAATACAAAGTTTTTTCCCAGTACAACAGAACAATGTTAGCAAAAAGTGGGGCATAAGCAGAACCCATTGCTATTCCACTTATTTGTTTGTATAGTTCCCCTTCAAAGTGCACAAAGATATTCTCAAGTACCAGCTCTAAGCATTATCCAATTAATTTCAAGTCATTATTACTTAGAAGGTTATTATTGAACAGTATAACCATAACACATTGTAGTCCTGTTAAATATGGAGTAATGGAAAATAAATCCTGGACATCTATAGTGACCAATAAATGGTGAGGTTGATAAAATTATTTTTTAATTTAGGATAAATAGTCCCAGAAATCCAGTACTATATGACTGTGGAAATACAGTATAGGTTTCAACTTTTTGTGTAGAAATACAAGTGCATAGGTTTTTGACCCGGCTACATATACTATGTGTCTAAGTAGCAGGTATGTATTTTAAGTATACCAAATATAGACAGAATAATGATTTTGGAATGTGTAGGAAATCATAAAGTTTCTTGTCTATGATGCCCTGGTGGAGGTTACCTTCCAAAATAAGATCAGTTCTCCTATGGGCAATAGCAATTTCATTCCTAGAAGCCTGGGTATATCTCAAGTCACTGTTTAAAAGATTTAACATTTTAACTGCATAACTCCAGTGATCCATGATAACACCCCCCCACCAATTCAGTTTCATGATTCTAATATTGGGTTCATACTCAGTCCTCTTAGTACTATCCTCTCATCAGGTTTTAGGTTAAACATCTTCCATTTCCTTTTGGAAAGGTGGTTTCTCACTTCTTGTTCACCCAAAGCCTCAGAATTACTCATCATAGGGTATAAAGGAGAGTTAAAAATGCTTTTCCTATGATAGAGATAACCACATTCAGTAGCCCCACTATTGTCAAAAAGGATTTCAAAGTTAATTTTCCTCAAAAATAAGTTTATGTCAATAAGAACCTCACTAATGTCAGTTGTATTGGTCGGGACAAAAGTGAAACCTTTTAAAATACTGAAAAATGCTTAAAATTGAAATCAAGCCCACTATAGTTGAACACTTTAAAACTTTTATAGGAATGCACAGCTCCTTCCACTTGTATCACTGCTTGTTGTGCATCATTAAGGTCTCCTAACAAAATCAATTTCCATTCCTGCCCCTCCGTCCTCTCTCTCAGCAGATTTTTCTATACTCCCTACCACTCCATGTGTTCTGGTTGGTTTCCATCTGTTATTTCTTCAACTTTTCTGATCTCCTTAAAGGAGGAAGCTCTAAAGGGTCTTGGGGATCGAAGCATGTTCCACTCTTTCCAATATTTATGGACCCATTACCAAACTCATTGGGATCATTGTTTGGCACTGTACCATTAGAATGGCAGTTAACCCACCAAGCAAAGTAGTTTTACCTTGAGACTTAGGTAGCTGGTAAACCCTGCCATCAAGGTGTTGTCCACTGTCCTTTTCCAATTTACCAAACTATTGTTTTTCTACTTTTTTCATTTTATATATGATTAAGATAAAAACAAAAATGTGGTAAACTAGAGAGGGACAGAGAGCAACCTTTTCTTTATTGATAGTTTTCTTGGGGGAAACTGCGGTGATGGGGAGGTGAAATTTAAGCTGAATTTATCAGCCAGCAGATTTGCTATATCTTTTGGCTGAGTATAAGTGATGCCATCTACAACTAATTATGAACATTGTTGGGTGCTGCCCTTAAAACTGTGGACATAACTGAAAAATGTCTTATGGTTATCCTTAGCTTTGGAGGCTATTTTCACCTCAAATTCTTCTTTTAGATTCTTGACTAGTTTCATGATTCACTTGTTTAGACTAATGAGAGACTTTTTGTTCTGTTTGCATATTCCCTCTTACTTCTCAACAGCATTTTCTTTCTTTTGTTGTACAACCTATTAATACCAGGGGTCAATCAGAGTGGCTTGTTTTTGTGGTTTGACCTGGGCTTATTTCAGTCTGGTACTGCTGTTTCTATGCATTTTTTTATATGGTCATACAGGGCTTTTGTGAATGCCTCTGCATAGACTTCTGTGTTTTCTAGGTTGGGGGAGCTTGGAAACTAGCTATGAGATCATTTAATAGGAGGTAGTTTACCTTAGAAAAGTTCTTAAAGTTTTTGGAGTTAGGTGGGGGGGGGGGGGCTAATGTTATCTTTATTTCAAAGGAATCCACTTTGTGATCTGATCTTTCCAGTGAAGACATCACACATGGGTGGTGCAGCGCTCACCCATATTTGTGAGAACCAGATCTAGGATATTTGTGCCCCTAGTGGCAATGCAGATTAACTGCTACAGGACATTCAAGTTTACAAAGTCAAGAAATCTTTGGGCCTGCATGTTCATAGCTGTGAATGTCTCCCAGTTAATGGAGGGGTAGTTAAAATCACCCATGACTATGGTATTGGGCTGGATGGTGAGTGATTCTAGTAACTTTAGGTATGATGTATGGGTTTCCAGGTTCATGGTGGTGGACCTGTAGCTAGCAAGAATATGGTAATGGATTTTCCAATGGTTAGTTGGACACGAAGTAGCGCAAGCATGACTGATTGTTTGACCAGCCTTCTTTATGTAGATAGATACACCTCCACCTTTTGCTATTTCATGCTTAGTGGGTAGTCGGAATATATGAAAGTTGTATAGCCATGTCCTGTGGCTTTGAACCATGTTTCAGTAACTGCACAAACATCAGTATTCTCCATGGTGAAGAGCGCTTCGATGGAGTGCAGTTTCTTGGTGAGACTCCTAGCACTGTGCAGTATCATCTTTAGCTTGTCCAGAGCAGCATTTGCTATGTTGGAAGGTTTGTATTTTTGGCATTGCCTGAAAAAGGCACTATAGGGGTGGATAATATTTTGGCCAATATCTGAAAGCCTAATGGTGACAGGTGAAGATCATCCCTGGCAATGCAGCACGTCAACCATCTCCACCCAGGCTGACAAGTATTGGACCCATTTAAAATGACACCAGTAGCTAAGCCAATTGTTAAAGGCAATCATTTTTTGTTGGTATTGTGGCATCATCCATGGAGATGGTACAATTCTGCTCAGTGCCAGGCTTATACCTGTTTGTAAGACATATTCTGAGAGCTCAATCATGTGTCTCTTCATATATTCCAAAGAGGTACAGTATGTCTCAGGACATTTACACTCAAGTGAATTATGACAGAGTCATACTGGTACTTGGAGGAAAGTGACCTGAGTGCTTGCATGAAAGTTATGTGGCAGCCAGTGCACATAAAGCAATTGCTACATTGCCTCAGGATTCCCATGTCCACCAAACTAGATGCAAGGCTAGCTCGAAAGTGCCTGTCCATGGTTGCAGGTCCTAATGAGCACTTTGCAATGAATAGGAGGGGAGGGTGTTTATAACTGGATGAGGGATGGGTGCTTACCTTGTTGTGATCTACAGCTAACCTATCCAGTGAAGCTGCTCAGCACCCAAACCAGATGTTCCTAGGATCATATGATCATAGGAATTTACTAGGCTATTGGCCCTGAGGCTCTTACAAGCCTATTTAATTATTTTTATTTATTTTATTTTATTTATTTTACATTTGTTTACCGGGGAAGGTCCGACTGGACACAGGTCCATTTTCAGCACAGGCCCGGGGAGAAAAGCTCCACATTACAATACATTACATGAGAGTAAAAAGAAGTAGAACATACATACATATGGCATATATACACATCAGGACAACATGCTGGTGATTAACATACATATAGCATATATACACACAACAGGACATCATGCTAGTGATTAACATTTCTTACAGTAGACAATCAGAGGTACATTTTTTTTCTTTTGCAGTTGTAAGTTTTGTAAGGTAAATGTATACGGGTTTGGAAGCTTTCAGGGGAGAAACTGTTTATACATAGCTGTACCCCGACAAATTCTCTTTGTATGGATTATCCTGGTGAGTGGCATGATCATAGCCAGTTACTTAGACAGTGGGTCTTCAGGAGTTTTTTGAATTGACTAAAGGAGGTGGTAGAAGTTATTTGGCTTGGTAGTGCGTTCCAGGTTTTGGCAATGGTGTTGGCAAAGAGGGACTTACCAGCTTTGTTTTTATGTTTGATGACAGTTATGAGGTTCTGGTTACTAGATCTTAAGGCTCTAGAGGGAATGTGGGGCTGAATTAGGTGCTGAAGTGCTGGAGTTATCTCAGGAAGGTAGTAGAGTTTGTGCGCTATAGAGAGTTGATTGAGTAGAAGTATATGAGGCAACTCAAGCCAGTTGAGTTGCTTAAGGGATAGACAGTGGTGGGACCTATATGAGGCTTCAGTAGCAAACGTGGCAATCTTGTTGTAGCAAGATTCCATTTTATTTAGATCAGTTTTGCAGAGATTTGTCAATATGGGAGAGGCATAGAGGAAGGTGGATAGAAGATGAGTCCTTGCGATGGTTACTTTGGTGCATTTTGTCACAAACTGTTTGTTCCTGTAGAGGAGACCAAGTTTTTTATTAACTTTCTTAATGGTTTGCGCTATGTGGATGTCGAACCTCAGGTTATTGTCTATTTCTTTGCCTAGCAGTTTAGTGTGTTGTTGGACTGATTTGAATGTTTTCTTTGGAGCTAATGGTGAAATTATTATTTAGGGGAGGAGCTCTGCCAGGACTGAAAAGAATTAGTATGGTTTAAGCCTAGCCAAGAATTTAGCACATGTTCCAACAAGTCAGCACCCTATGCCACTGTCCAGCATGGACACAGGTGGAATCCCAGTGGTGTATTTTCTGTTCCCCACCCAATTATTCAGTTTACGCTTAAAAAGGGTTAATGAGTTACTCTGCTTTATGTGGAGATGGAGTCTATTCCACAAAAGGGGGAGTCTCTGGGACAAAAATCTTTCCTGCCAACAAGTCCTATTATCGTCACAGACCAGATTGAGGTCACTCTTGTGGGTTACTCGAATGGAGCTTGACTTGCAGATATGCAACAATCCCATCAGGGTGGGGTTTGAGATTGCTTTGTATGTCAGACAGAGGTCACCTCTGAGGAGTCTGTAGGAGACTGAGCAGAGGGACAGGGCCTTTAGCCTATCTGTGTAGGGTAGATGTTTGAGGCCCTGGATTTTCTGGGTGAGGAACCTCTGTGGTGTCTCTAGCTGCTGCATGTGCTTTGTGAGGTACATGCTGAAAGGGGCATTGTACTCAATAATGGGTCTTATAAGGGAAGAATACAGGGATGTTATGACCACTTTGTCCCTGGATGGGATACCCTTACTAACGAGGTGGACCATGTATAAAGCTTTCCATACAACAGTGTCAGTATGGTGGTCAAAAGACAGTTTGCTATCAACCTGGGTGCCCAAGTCCCCCTCATGACTGATTGCATGCTTAGGACCTTATTATCAATGTGATACTTTGTGGGGACATCACTCTTCACAAAATGAATGATGATTTGTTTTTTGGCATTCAGTTTGAGGCCATGTTTCTGGCACCAGTCATTTGTTTGGGGAAGGCCCTCTCGGAGGATGTCCACATCACTAGGGGAACTGATGACAGCACCCAGCTTGCAGTCATCTGCAAACTTGATCAGCCATATCCCACTAGATTTGGCCTGCACCTCCGAGAAGTAAATCCCAAACAGCAGAGGCCCCAAAACTGATCCCCTGGGGTACACCACTTGTTACTGGTCTACTACTTGAGGTGGCTTCCCCTATTTTGACTAGGTGGGTTCTATCAGTGAGCCAGTTTGCTACCCTTCTGGTAACATATGGATTGATGCCTAGTTGAGAGAGTTTATCTATTTTACCTGAGTGGGGAATAGTATTGAAGGCTTTGGCCAGACCAAGGCAGGCTATGTGCACCATCTTCCCCTCATCTATGGCTTTGGTGACTGTCTCAAAGAAGTTGACAAATTTAACAGGCATGACCTCCCCTTGACAAAACCAGGCTGTGTGAGATGAAGGTTGCCAATGTCCTTGTTAATGAGGTCCATGATAATCTGTTCCATGGCCTTGCAGATCAGGCTAGTTAGGCTGATGGGTCTATAATTTTCTGGATAGGTGAATGCTCCACCTTTGTGCAAGGGGATGACAATAGCTGTCCTCCACTCAGCTGGTATGAAGCTGGTATTCAGGCTTTGGTTGAATAGGGTTCCTAATGGTGCTGCAATTTCCTGCCAGAGTTCATCTAGGATGCAGCCTGGGATATTATCGGGTCCCATGGAGGCCGTATTTTTTTGCCTTAGAGAGGCAGTGATGACTTGCTCCCTAGAGATAAGGGAAGGGGGCCGGTACTGGAGATGTCCTGTTTTACTGATGGGGGACAGAGGAGTGAAGTTTTCACTGAACATGTCTGCGAGCAGGTTGGCTATATCTACAGAGTTTGTGTATGTGGTGTCCTTGACCACCAATTTGGAGCAGATCTAGGTGCTTCCCTTGAGATTGCAGACATATGTGAAGAAGGCCTTATGATTGTCTTTAGTAGATGTGTCCAGTGTAGACTCGAAGTTTGCTTTGGGGGATTTCACTAGTTTGGGCAGTGATAGTCCTGTGTGCTGTAATAATTTAATGTAGACTGAAATAGTCGTAACTAAATGTGTTTATGCTGCTCACCATATAAACTAGCTGCCCTGTGAGTAGTGTGGGATTGAAGTAAAGTTCCAATGTAGTTTTATAGAGAAATTTCAACTTCTGGTTATTGAGAATATATAAGGCACCATTAAATGCTGCTATGCGAAAAGCAGCTTTGCGCAAATGTGAGACTTATTGTGATCAGGAAATGCATGTTTTACACTAACTATGCACTAGGGCCAATCAGGAAAGCACACAATGAGCTTTCTACCAGCAATTCCCAACTCATATAGGTGAAATCAGCCCTCTCCTGCCATAGGAATGCAGACTTTGACCTTCGTAATGTAAGATTGACTGGTTTGGAGCCCAAGTGCTAAGGAACAGCAAACACATGCCTAATACTAGCTAAAAAATCACTGGATAGAATGTATTTAAATGCAGAAGAGCAGCCCTTACAGCAGTTAGAAAATGCAACTTTTAAACTTTAAAGATGTGCAGAAAACAGTAAATAGCACAGAAATATTTCACAATGCAATGAAAACAATTAAAGCAAGTGCAAATGATACTTAATGTCATCGCCAAAAAATTAGCAGCTCTGGAAAATGAGTCAAGACTCGTGCAAATGTGTGGCTTATATACAATCAAAAAAAGCAAGTTTTACAATAACTATGCCCTAGGACTAATCAAGTAAGCACACAATGAGACTTTTAACACTAATTGCCAGCTCAGATAGGTGAAATCAGCCCTCTCCTGCCACAAGAGAGCAGACGTTGACCCTCTTAATGTAAAACAACTGGTTTGGAGCCCAAGTGGTAAGGAACCACTAACAGATGCCTAATACTTGCTAGCTAATAATTACTGGATACAATGTATTTAAATATAAAACAGCAGCCCTTACAGCACTTAGAAAACACAACCTTTAAAAGAAATACAGAAAACAATTAAGAAATCCTGCTATGGAATTAATTCTTCTGATTAATAATTTCATAAAATTAATGCAGTCTATTCCTTCCATTTTTCTGGTACAGCAGAAAATCTGAAGTTTCCCCTGCGTGCCATATCCTCTAACTCTACCATTTTATTAAAACAGTTCTTCTTGAGCAGTTTGATACTCAGACAGCCTTTTCTTCATTTCAACCTCTGATTGTTGCAGTTTTATCAGTTCATCTGAATATCAGTTTAAAGCTTCTTGCATTTTTCCATTCTTTGGTTACTGGAGTTGATATAATCCTTTAATGTTTCATTTACTTGAATCGGCTCAGAGCACATTTCATTTATTTTTATCTCTACATTACCAGAAACTATGCATTGCAGTAAAGCTGGAACTTGAACTGTTTTTTGCTGAACAGGTGCAGGATTCTTCCTGGTCAATGTGCTTTTTCTTCACCTTTTCTGATTTTCTTTCAGGATTTCTAAGTATGTCCTTCTATATCACTGTTGCAGTCTTCTTCACAGAAGGTATCTTCCAGCCTAGGAAGCCCAATGCTCAACCAGGATGCAAAAGTCTAATACGTCACATTTATTTATTTATTTTATTTATTTATTTGCAGTTTGTTTGCCAGGATAGTCCACTGGGACACAAGGAGCCCATTTCCAATGGAGTCCTGGGGAGAAAAGCTCCAGAAAAATATAAATCCATAGTACACATTGCACATATATATTACAGATTATCTCATAGGAATATAAAGTAAATATGATAAGCTAAGGTTAACAATGATAGAATACATCAGTATAGTTCATTAAACAGCAATAAAAAACATTTTTTTTTTTTACAAAAGAAGCAGTATAGGGTAACTGTTAAGTAGTTGGTCAAATAGTTCAATAGAGCTGTGGAACTATAGGAGGCAGTGATGGCGTATTTAGTTCTAGGAGAGTAGGAAGTGGTATTAGAAGGATTAGGTTGGATGGGAACAGGAGCACTTCCATTGTGAAGTTAGGTGTGAGTGCAGCAAGGTTTTAAATGAGGAGAGACTGCTGGTGATGCAGATAGGAGATGGTAGAGAATTTCACAGGTGAGCAAGACAGGGCATTAGGTGATTCCCAGCTGGATGTGTGGGTCTGCGCAATTTAATTAGTTTTTGGGAATTATATCTTAGAAGTCGTTCATACATTTTAAAGGTAGTGGCTAGGGAGGGACAAAGAAAGGGGTTGTAAATGAGTTTGTGTGCTTGGATGAGTTGGGCATATGTGAGGAGATTAGGTAGCTCAAGCCAGTTTAGTTGATGAAAAGAATTACAATGGTGAGAAGTGGCTCTGTGACCCGACACAAATTTTGATATATTCTTATATGAAGAGGAGAGTTTTGTTTTGAGGGAAGATTGCAGGTTGGTGAGGATAGATGCACCATATAGGAGGGATGGGATGAGATACGTATTGGCTAGTATGAGCCCGGTGGAAGGAGAGATATAACGATTATGGCGGTATAACATACCAAGTTGTTTATGTTTTTTTTTTTTATATTTACTTGTAAATGTTTGTCGAATTTTAGTTAATCATCTATGAGTGCTCCTAGTAGTTTAGTGTCAGATACTATTTCTAGGGGAGTATTGTTTTTGCTGGTGATTATGAATTAGCGTTTATCTAGAGAGGAGGTTTTGGAGGCAGTGAATAACATAAGTTTAGTTTTGGTTGCATTAAGAGCCAGATGGTTGTCTAGCATCCACTGCTCAGTAGAGGAGAAAGTGCTTTAGGTAACTTAGAGTGGGGATAGAAGGGGAGGAGCAGATAATGGTAGAATTGTCGGCATATTAGATGAGGCTGGAGTTTGGAATGGCTTGGTAGAAATCGTTAATGAATATATTGAATAGTAGGGGGCCTAAAATGGAACCTTGTGGGGACACCTGTGGGAGTATTAAGGAAGGGTGAAGTGGCTTTATTCCATTTGACTGCTTGTTGTCTGGTTGTGAGGTAGCTGGAGAACCACTTTGTACAGGAAGGGGATATGTTTAGTTTATTAAGAAACAGGTTGTGGGAAATAGTGTCAAACACCTTGGAGAGGTCAAGGAGAAGGGTGGACACGAAATGGCCAGAATCGCGGGTTTTGATAATTGTTTCAAGGAAGGAGATGAGGGCAGTGGAGGTGCTATAACCGGGTCTGAATCCATGCTGTGTGGGGGTAAAAAGCTGGTTGTTGATGAGACAGGGTAAGAGTTGTTGGTGGATACATTTTTCAAGAAGCTTAGAAATAGGGGATAAGATAGCAATAGGGTGGAAGTTTGGAATGACATTATTATAGCCTCCTTTATGTAGAGGAATAATAAAGGTTTTCTTCCAGAGCTAGGGGACCTGGCTTTCTGAGATAAACTGATTAATTAGTATGCTTATTGGGAAAGCAATGGCTTCTGTGGCTACTTTTAGGAAGTAGGAGGGAATTTCATCAAGGGCATTGGAACCAGGTTTTAATTTCTGGAGAAGTTTTTTTATGGTGGATATAGAGAGGGGATTAATAGAGAAAGGTGGAGGTTGGGGGCAAGGGATGCTAGGGGAGGAAGGGATGGGTTCAGGCTGAGGAGGAGTCATAGAGGTGTTGGAGAAGGATGATGTTAGCTTGCTTATGGACTCTATGAAAAAAGAGTTAAATTGGGTGGCTAGGTCCATGTCAGAGGCATCTGGTTTAGGGCAAGGGTTTTCTTTTTTTCCTGGGTTGAGGAGAGATGAGATTCCTTTCCAAAATTGTTTGGGATTGGTGATGTGGTTGGTTTGGAGAGAGGAGAAATAGGCTTTGTGGACTGAGGTAATTTTTTGACTTTATTTGATAGTGTTTTATATATATTAAGGGTGATAGTGGTTTTATTTTTATGGTAACGTGTCCAGGCTTTGTCACGGAGTCGCATAGTAGCTAAGGTGTTTTTGGTTAACCAGGGTACGGGGTTACTTTTTGTACATTTTGTTTTTAGAGGGGCAAAGGAGTTGAGCAGGATTGTGAAAGTAGAGTTAAAGTAGGATAGAGCATTATCTAGGGGAAGAGTCTTTAATGGGTTCCAGTTTGTGCTTTTTAGTGCATTTGAGAAGGTTTCAGAATTTAAGTTCTTTAAGCAATGAGTGGAAATATAGGTGTGAGTTAGTTATATGGAAGAGGGGAGACGGTGGGAAAAAGTGGGGAAGTGGTCAGCTAGTGGGTCTGGGAGAATACCACTATCAGAGATATAGTGAGGAATGGATACTAGAATCCAAACTATTGTACTTCCAGTAATGGAGTTCTTGGAAGGCCTGGTAGTGGAAGTAATTAGTTGTGTAAAGTTATATAAGTTAATATTGAGTGAGTTAGTGGGAGATTGGATTGTGGCCCAGTTAATGTTCCCATCCCCCAGGATTATGGTTTCATGAGTAATGTTGGTGGATACCCAGGAGAGAATATCTTCAAAGGATGAGACATTGTCTCCAGGGGGAATATAAAGGGAGAGAACAAATATGAGTTTATGCTTGTTTAGGTGGAGTAGGGCTAGTATCATTTCTGCCTTGCCAAGTTTGGGAAAGGGTTTGCTATAGGGGGTGACTAAGAGGGATGCTAAGTAAAGGAGTGCTTCACCACCACCCCCCTTTTTTGTGTTCTGTCATTCCTTAATATGCGGTAGTTGGGAGGAGTTATTTCAGAATCTTTTATGTGGGGCTTAAGACAGGTTTCTGAGATGGAGAGAATATCGGGCTGGTTATGTAGAAGCCAGGCATGAAGGTTTGGAATTTTGTTACATATGCTCTGAGTATTTAGAGCTGAGAAGTGGAGGGGTTTGCCTGTTGCTTGGGGACGGGGTTGGGGGACTGGATTCAGTGTGGTAGAGGGACCTGGGTTTGGGTGGATGTCCCCGGAGAGAAGGATAGAGATAAGATGATGGATGAGGTATTTGGTTTGTTTGGGGTGTAGTATACAGGTAGAGAGTTTTGTGGACATTAGACTAATGTAGTTGGGAACAGTGTTTTTAGAGTTAGGTAGGAGTCTATAGGGGAAGAGCATGCTAGTGTTGAGAGGGTAGAGACTGAGAGATATAAGGGTAACAGTAAATGTGTACTTTGTAGAGGATGGGGTAGTGGTTTGAAATGAGGGGAGTGGTTTGCATTAGTAGGTTGAGTGATATAGTTTAGGTAAGTTAAGGTAATGAGAAGTATTATTTGAGTAAGTAGGGATAGAGGCCAAAGGATCATGATGTTGGTTTTAGGATAGTAAAATAAAATGCAAGACCAAGAAAAAGTTTATGCTCCTTACACAGAACGTAGGGCATAGAGGGATGGATGGATGGATGCAACTATCCAAAAATTATTTGCTGCCAGTTAGAATGCCGTTTTTGGCATTTGGTATAAATGTCTTGTTGTACTGAATATTTAGCAGCAATAGATAAGTGTCTCACTGATTTTTTTTCTTGGTTTTGCATTTTATTTTACTACCTAGAGTTCATGTCATCCAAGAAGGGAAAATGTCAGTGTGAGAGACAAATTTCTTATAAGGATCATCATGAACAGGGTTTTTTTTTTTGCTTGGTTGTTTCCCACTACCATTCCTCTTGTAGTATCTGTAAGGCATTTGTGCCAAAGCACTCAGAAGCCGTTTGTCTTCCCTGGCCATTTATCCTGAGAACCTCATAGCCTCCTAACTTTTTGCTATTTGAAAAAAAATAATGTTTCAGGGTGTAGTCCAGGGTACCATGGCAGAATGCCTTCACCATGAGATACTTCTGCTAGGTAAGAAGAAGGCCAAGAAGTCTCAGCTGGATTCTTCATTGGACATCTTTCTAAAAACAGGTAATAGCTCTGTAGGCCATTTGGCATCTACATCAGATTCCTCTGCCACAGCTCCATCAGAGGCTGGCATAGATGTGTCTTTTTGCATGTTCTCTAAGGCTTTGCAGGTGTCTGCCCTGGACATCAAAGGGGAACCATGGCTGATTATCTCAGAGGATCCTAGAGGGATTCCACAGATATTGATCAGGGAGGACATTCTGGGTTCTCTTATCAAATCTCATTAATGGTTGGAACCTCCGGTATTTGTTAGGGTTGATGTCCTTTCTAAGAAAAGACAAAAAATGAAGCATGTTTTGGTACATCCTAAGGATCCTGAAAGGGAATGGCAAGAGTTTACTCAAGGCTTGTTTTCTGCCTTAATGACCCTAAAGCCTCCTCAAAGGGTTTTGATACCTGATCCTCCTTGGACCTCTATCCCATCTAATTGGCTTAGGGAACCAGATTCCTTGAATGAGGAATCAGTGTCTGGTGAGGAGTCTTTGCCCTATTCTTCAAAGATGTCTTCACCTTTGGATTATGGTTCTGATGAAGAGGAGTTTCCTTTTGAAGAATTATCCTTTGGGGACACAACTGCTAGGATGATGGACTTCTTGAAGTGGGATTCTTCTCAAGTGTCTGATATTCAGAGAAGATATTATGAGTTGCTTTGGGTAGATACTCCTAAACCATCGGCAGTTCCTCCTGTGATGGATTACTTGTTAGGTACTTTCATTGCTACTTCCAAGTCTCCTGATTCTCAGCCTCCTGCTTCTAAGAAACCTGATAAAGTTCCTGAGGCTTGTCAATTTTTATTTAAATGTCCATCTGCTGATCCTGCTGTGATGGCAATCTGTCCTGACAAACCTTCTAAATGTTTCACCTCTTCCAGACTTTTGCCTTCTGATAAACATAGTAGGGCAATGGAAAGGATTGGTAAGCTACTTTGGCCTTTAGGGCTATTAATTACCAGACCTTCATGACCAGGTATGCTCTGGCCTTAATTGCTTAGGCTTGCCAGGTTATCTCTGCCCTCCCTGATTCTGAAGGCAAATCCTCTGCCTTATCTATTTTAGGTTCTACTTCTCAAATGGCTCGTCACTCTATTAAGTGTCACTGTGATACTGCCGATGCCTCTTCTAGGGATGCATCTTTTGGGTCCGTGATGAGGTGTTATTTTTGGCTTTGTCTCTGATCTCTACCTGAGAACATTAAGGCTAAGTTATCTCTACAATTATCTCCCCAGATGCGTAAACCAAACTCTTAGGCATCACAATAGACAACACCCTCAAATTTGATATCCATGTCAATCAAACTATCAAAACCATTAACAAAAAACTCGGCTGCCTCTATAAGATCAAACCTTTCCTTACTCCATTTGCTAGGACTGCTATTGCTCATTCCCATCTACTCTCCACTCTTCTCTATGCCTCCCCTCTACTCACTAATTTGAAAAAAATCCACTCTTAGCAACCTCTCCAGCTGTTATAACCATATTGCTAGATTTGCAACAGGCACGACCTATAGGACTCACCACTGTCACAACCTAAATCTTCTGGGGTGGCTAGAATGGCATAGCCTACTTCAGTACTACCAGCTTATAATTGCCCATAAAGTTCTCAACCACCCTGATAATACGCCTGCACTTAAAAATATCATCAACCCTTATAACAACCTGAGGTCACTTCACTCTTCTAATAAACTACTGGTTCAAACATCCAAAATCATCACCTCTTCTGGGGACTCTCTGTTTGCTAACTCTGTAGGCAAAATTTGGAACTCTCTTCCTGCTGATTTTACTCTTGAACCCTCTCTTAGTTCAAAAAAAGCCTCAAGCTATACTTTAAAACTCACTGACTATGTCCTTGTTCAAATCCTGACTAGATTCTCCTCTATAGTCTGTAATCATGTTACATTGCCTAGTCACTTTGTCAACACTGTTTTAAAAATGTATGATTATATTACCTGCTTGCTCAACTGGAGCTGGTAAACTGTGTGTAACTTGTAATCATTTTGTGGTTTTTACTGTATGTTCTAACTTGGAGCTTTTCTCCTCAGGCCTCCACTGAAAATGGGCAGGTATCCAGTCAGACTATCCTGGTCAACAAATGTAAAATAAATAAATAATACGTTGTTGGATGCTCCTTTGGATAATAAACATCTTTTTGGGACTGCTGCGGCTGACATTTATTTATTATTTATTTATTTTACATTTGTTGACCGGGCTAGTCTGGCTGGATACATGTCCATTTTCAGCAGAGGCACGAGGAGAAAAGCTCAACTATATACTGGTACATTACATAAAATACATTACTATAAGATACAACTTATAAGGATCAAAGAACTAATTGAATGCAGGATATTAACAATACAGAAGCATTTTTACAGAAATGTACAGTTCTTAAATTACATCATTTTTACAGAAAGTGTATAATACTTAAAATACTAAATACTGTGTAGAATTCCTAATCCCATATTGTTACGAAAAACAGGAGTAGTAATTTTGAAAAGAAAGAAAAGGTAGCACATACAAAGGTATATAACAGAGAGGATAGTGGGAGGAGAGGGAAAAGAAAGAAAGTAGTAGATATGGGGATAGAAGGAGTCCAAGGGCAGAGGCTAGACTAGGTAGTAGCTTAAGAGATAGGTTAAAGATCAGAGTAGATGAGATGATAGGGTAGAGTGAAGAAAGTTAGTCAGGTGTACTACAAGAACAAAGCCAGTGTTCTTGGAAGTGTTTAAGTCTCTTCAAGAAAAAGGCAAAGTCTTGCAGGATCTTAAACATACTTTTGTCTCTCCTATCCCTGAGATCCAGAGGAATTATCCTTCTAGATCAGCTTTTGTTCACAGGCAACCCTGCCAGGAATCTAAGGGCAGGAAGGATGGAAGGCAGGCCCCTTCTGCTAAGGCTTCTCAGATTTCCTTGGCCCAGAAACCTCCTTTATCTGATAAGCCTGCTTCTCTTTGACAGTTCACCCCCTTTTTTAGACCAGATTCAGTTGTCCCTTAGGCTCTCCCTTTGTCTTCCAGATTGGCATCTCATTACTTCAGACTTTTGGGATCTCCCTATCATCTGTCAGACTTACTTCATGTTATGGAATATCTCCCTCCTTTTTCAAGGATTCCTCAACCTTCTCTAGAGCAACTTCTTCATTTCCTGGACGTTTTAGATTCCCTGGTGAATCAAGGAACTATTCAACCTGTCCCCCCTTCCCAAGTGGGAAGGGGTTTTTATTCCAGGATGTTCCCGGTTCCTAGAAAGGAGGGCACTTGGAGACCTATTTTGAATCTATCCCAGCTCAACACCTTTCTCGAGGTCCCTTCTTTTCTGGTGCTTACTCTTCAAACTCTGTTTCCTCTTTCATTACACCAGACTTTTCTGGTATCTTTGGATCTGAAAGATGCTTGCCTTCATATCCCTATTCACCATCTTTTCTGGACATATTTACATTTCCCTATGTCTTCATCTCATTTTCAGTTCTCTGATTTGCCCTTTGGCCTCTCTACTACCCCAAGGGTGTTCACAAAATAACTAGCTCTTGTGATTGCCTTCTGTGGGCTCCAAGGCATTCAGATTTTTCCTTTTGTAGATGATCTGTTGCTTGAGGTGCCTTCTCCCAGTCAGTTGTTACAGAGTCTGCAGTTCAACATCTCTCTTCTTCAAAGTCGAGGGTTTACTATCAACTTTGAGCAGTCCGTCTTGACTCCTCAGGATCATGTGTATCTGGGATACAGGATTCAGAAGGTGCCAATGCTGGCCTCTCATCCGCCTCCAAAGGTATTGTCATTGACAGCCTTCTTTCAGTCTCTTCTTCCTCTAACTGCCATGCTAGCCAGGGACTTTCTTTGGGCACTGGGATTCATGGCCTCTTCTATTCCATTGCTTCAATGGTACCTCAACTCAGTTTGGCTACAGCATTTTCACCCTCTGGATTTTAGTGTATCTCTCATTCCCTGTTTCAAGAAGGAATTCAAGTGGTGGATTCAATAGTTCACTCTCAACCCAGGCTGGCCCTTTCATCCTCCAGTCCCTTCTCAAGAGCTGTTTACCAATGCTTCAAACATGGGGTGGGGGGCTTTTCCTGGTCACCTGAAAGTTCAGGATCTTTGGCCTCCCCATCAGAAGTCAGACCATATCAACATCAAAGAGATGAGAGCTCTGATTCTGGCCCTTCAGGCTTTTCACCCTATCTTCTCTACAGGCCCCCTTGAAGATGTACACAGACAACACTACAGTGATGTGATATGTCAACAAGCAGGGGGGCACAAAATTTTATCTCCTTTACAGGATGGTTCTTCAGGCTTGGGAGGAGACTCTCAGGTAACTCTTCAGGAAGTGTATATTCCTTCAGAGCACAATCTAGTGGTAGACTCTCTCTGAGTTGTTCCAAGACACAGACTCACGAATGGATGCTTCGCAGAGATGTGTTTCTGGACATTGTCCATTGATGGGATATTCTTTAGGTAGAAATTTTTGCCTTCCCTCTGAACAGGCAGCTTCCTCTCTTCTGTTCCAGAGTGCCATGCCATGTGGTGTGGACAACAGATGCCCTTTCCTTTCCTTGGAAGGGGATTTTTTTTATACTTTCCCTCCTCTTCCTCTGCTTCCAAGAGTCCTGCAGAAAATTCAGCTGAACTCCTCAAAAATCTTACTAGTTACTCCCTTTTGCCTGAGGCAGCACTGGTTCCCCTTCTTAATGCATCTGGCCAGGGGCAATCATCACAAGTTACCTCAGCAGTTGGATCTCCTCACACAGGACAAGGGGTCTCTCATCTAACTAGCTTGCTATCCAGTGGGTAACACAGAGGGTTATATTTAGTTTGATCAGCTTGTCAATAATCAATAATCAATAATCTTGGCATTGTACAGGTAGGCAGCATGAACCAATTTGCAGGAGTTCAGTTCATCAGCGACATGTTCAAAGAAGCCCACCAAGTTCATGAGGCAAGACCTCAAACAAACTCAGATTGCCTTGGGTCCATGGCATGGAGACTGCTTATGTCTGCATTAATAAGTTCCATAATAATGCTTGACATTCCTTTCAAATAGGGTTGATGGGATTTAGAGGTCCATAGTTTCCTGAATTGGTAGAGGATCACCCACCTTGTGGAAAAGGATGACTACCACTGTATTCCATTTCTTTAGGACAAATCCCATGGCGAGGTTAAGGTTGAATTGGTTCAGTAGTGAGTCTACCAGACAGTGTTTGATGCCAACAAGAAGGCAGCCTGGCATGTATAAGGACCCATAGAGCAAATGTTAATTGTATAGCTGCAGTATTCTGTGCATACAGATTGTTTACAAATAGCACCCATCCCTGTAATGTCTTGTATTCATAAACCAAAACATAAAAAACTCTATACCAGCTGACCTTACTTACATAAATTATAGGAGCAGAACTACAAGACAAATGTTGGTTCTTGCATAAAAAACAGAAAAGTGCACCTCTTACATTAATGTGTCTCTCAGCCTTACAGAGCAAACCAGCAACATCAATGCACAGTGTTAAAATGAGGAATAAAAAGGCACTATTATGCATTAACAAACTGAAACGTGTAATGCATTACCTTGTGTTGCAGTCTAACCTGTGAGTACATTGACACAATCATGTTCCTGCCAAAGGTAGCAGATGTTCAAAAGGATCCTCTCATTACTGTATATGTTAATGACGTCTTAGCCACACCTATAGGCAATCAGACAGAGGGGTTTTAAGAATCACTGTTGTCCATGATTGCAGAGGACTGTGTATGTGAGAAGAGTGAATAAAAATAAATACAAACAAATAAGGCAAAAGTATAAATCTAAAATGCAAGTTGCACACAACTCTGGAAACACACGTGTAGAATATCATTAAAATAATACAAAGTAAAAGATAATAATAATAATATCATGATACTTGGCCTTTCATGCAAACTATATTTCTTCTGATGGTATATCATAAAGTGCTTCTTGACTTGAGTGTGTGGTGACAGCATAGTTCTAGTTTACTTACGCTTAGTGCTGACCCTTATAATGGTAACCACAAATTCAGTTGTTCCCAGTCATTCAGAGCAGAAAACCCTGAATCAGTTATAGATAATTATTCAGAAAATCCTCTGAAATCAATTACAGCACAGATCTGCCTCTCTCAGATTGTCACCCATCTGCACCTGTGAATCTCTGATGCTGAATACTACACACACACACACACACACACACACACACACACACATATACATATATGAGATAGATACAGATATATAAATATATATAGATATAAATACTGTACATGTATATGTATATATAAATATAGTATATAGAGATGTATACACATGAAAAACACACTTAGATACATTGATGAAATATATATAATTGCACCCTAAGGATATCCGAATGTTTTAGCACACTGGCTTCTGAAAGTAAGATGATCCACAAATGTTTACAAATGCACATAGAACAATGAGCATGACTCCATTGCCTGTAAAGAGAACTTATAAATGCCCTCTGGCAGATAGCCTAGTATGAACCTAATTTGTGCAACACAAAAAAAAAACATTCTACTTACAAAAAGGTTGATGCCCATTACATTAGGGGAGGGTCCCAATCTTGCTAATCTTTTCATGTAGCCATCAGAAATTTCCATCAGATTCCACAGCTCAGTTCATATTAGCCCAGGCTGCTGGCCTCCTTGTTGACATTCAGCATTAACAAATGTTAAGCTTCTCTGAGTGGGAAAGACTGAGCATCATGGCAACTCAGCTCCGCTTCTGTACCACACAGTTCAGATTGTTCATCACTAAACGTTCAACAGCAGCTAGGATCGTCTCTGACTTGTTGCATGATGTTTGATGGATATGAATTTTGGCAGACAAAATCACACAGAAGGACAGTGTGCAATAAAAAATACTGAATGGTTGCTATCTGCTTTAGAGTACAACAGGTTTCCGAAAGGAACTCCAAGTTATTTGAGCATGTCATAGGTGCAAGAACAAAGTCTAGATTTCTACTCATTCACCATCCATTTGGTTGTGGGAAGTCTTTCCTACAACAGTTTATTAATGTCATGTTTGACTCTGTATTATATTATTTCTTAGTTCATAGTAACTTTAAGATTAAAGTAAAAAAAAAAAGAGTCAATGGCTCTTACTAAAGAAGTCCAGGTTTGCACAAGTTACTTCCTCTGCCATATGCATTTTAAGCAATACTTTGGACTTCATTTTCCAGTATGGTATGAAAATGTCATATTTAACAGTGGAATCTGTCTCCTGGTCGAATTACTTCCCAATTCAACGTACTCCTTTTTATTTAATCATCCCAGTTACTTCTCGGTTCACCTTATTCTGGAGCTCTTTTTGATTTAATTATCCTAACTGTGAGCTGAAGAAATATCAGAACAAGAGTAATTTATGCCATTTTGGATTTTACACTGGCCAAAGCAGTGCAGCTAATGGCATCCCTGTGGTGAGGAACCAATGTATGCCTTGGTCTTACATTATCTTTCTGTGTCACGTGAACCCGTTTATCAAGGAATCCTTACTGAATGTCTTCAGTCTTAGTGCAGTCACTTTTCCATGGTTTAAGATAGATTTGTGTCCCACCAGTATAGGCATTACCAGAGAGTGGTATCAGGGCTTAATTCTTCTATACCTTTTCCACTGGAGTGCAGGCAATTGCATAGCTCACTCTTGGGCCCACTGTTATTCACTTAAATTTTATTAGAAGCATATGACTTAGTCATCATCATTATACTGATAAAATATCAATGCCAGTGGCTTAACAGATAGCATACTTGCCTTTGATGAAGTAAGATCAGAAGGCTGTGGTTCTGTTCCCACTTCAGGTGATTGGATTATTTTTTTTTTTAAATTGCTGACACTGAAGTTCAGCATTATGTGGTGCTGCACTCCTGAGTGCACCATCTATTGGATGAGATGTTAAACTGAGGTCCCATCTGCTTTAATTTTGGTAGCTTTGAAAAGAGTAGAGGGGCTTCCTGGTACCCTAGCCAAATGTCCCCTCATAACATATCTACCTCCTTTGGGTCTCTCCTGAAAAGGGAAAATTAACATCCTTTCCTTTCCTTTCCTCAGGAGTGAATAGTGTGTATGAATTCATTATTAATGATTTGGAAATTATCCATCATTGGTTGTTTTATAACTGACTGAAGCCTACCATTTGCAAGACTATGGTCATGACAGGACACGATATAACAAGATTCTTCTGCTCTGCCATTGTCATCTTATATTATCTATGAATGCCACAAACTGGAGTTTGTATCTGAAATGTAAAATCTTGGTGTAATCCCTAATGATCAGCTAATATTTAAAGACCAGGTGTGTGCCTTTACTAAATCTTTGTGTTGTAATTTGAGGATGTCATTCAGATTAAGCACTTAAAATCCAATGAAGATGACTTAGTCCATGCCATGGTCTCTTCCCATCTGGTCTACTGCAATGTCCTTTATCTGGGGCATTCTCATGCTGAGATTGTCCATTCAGTTGTAGCTGGTAAAGAACTCCACTGATGCTTGCTTGTGGGTAATCATCATTACCAGCACATTACTGTAACAGTTTGAGGACTGAGGCAGCCATTAGTTTGATTTCATATTATTTCATATTATTTTCAAGTTCTTGGTCTAGTTGTCCTAGCTCTAAATGAGATGTGTCACTCTTTCCTGAGATAATGCGGGTCTCTCAGAGAATGGAAAATATGAGGTGACCTGAAAAAATTTTTAATGCACAATCCACATACTTTACTCACTACATAAACTTGTAGGACCAGAGTTTTTGTCTCTCCTCATAAAGACTTCATTGTGGATTCCAGTTTCAATTTGGTGCCTTGCTTCACTTTTTTCATTTATTCTTTCCTGAGATAGGTGATAGTCTCCTATTGTCCACCTCTTGTACTGACCTCTGCAGCCCTGGGGTGGCAAGTAATTCCAAGAACAGTGTGAAATATCTGGTGTACATGCAGTCCCTTATCAATGTCTGCATTTCTGTAGCTTAATATTTTGGGTTCAGGAGTGTTTATCTCTGGTGTACTTTGATTAACCCTAAAGACCCATATTTTTTAAATTTACCTTTCTTTGTTGAGCCAGTAAGCATAGAGATCTTTGCTATGAATTTCTTGTTTTTATATTCCTTTTAAGTGGTTTATATTTTTTTATTTTTCACTTGTTTCTTACCTTGAACATGCTAAATTGCATTAACACATAAGCAAAAATGAAGATGAAGATGAAAATAAAGCGAAACTGAACCAATAACAGAACAAGATATCCCGTTTTCATGCATTATATGTGGAATATTGATAATAAGAGAACATTTGAAGATTGTGGGTTATTGACAGACATTCTTTGGGATTCTGAAAGGAGTTTGGCATGGACTAGTAAACTACACTGGGCAGTTATCCCATGCCTGATTCCATAATGAATGACTCTGCCTGTCCTCAGTTTGTGTATGTTAATGAGGACTGGAGTAGCCCTAAGCCATGTTTGAAATGGTCACGCAGGCTTGCAATGCTGCAACATTTCAGGATGTTTCAATTGGTAATGCATGCCATTGTAAAACTCCAAAGCAGTGATATGGCACATACAGTCAATGCCAGCTTTACCAACATCGGGGATCTGATACTGCACAAAGAGACACAAAGTCATAAAATACCATGATTTGCAGGCATAAATGAAGGCAATATGGAAGAAAGATACCTATACAGTTCCAATAGTAATAGGAGCAACGGGACTCATAAAAAAGAATTTACTATCATATTTAGATATGCTAGTGATACATGTAACTCTCTATGAACTGCAGAAGGAGTCACTTCTGGCCACATTGTGGACACTGAGGAGAGCACTTCTGGCTAACATCAAAGATTGAAACAATAGTAATATTACAAACTGTAATCATACTTTGAGTTAGGAAAGGGGTCCATTCCCGGCATGGTATTAGAAACCCAAAAGACTTGGAGAAATTAAACAGGTAGTATATGGTAGGAAGCCTCATTGTTTGCAGTATCTAGTATCACATACATATTAAACAATGGGAGCAGGGTGGGTAACCAGTGATGATGAACATGTGTGGTGATGTGTATAATGACTCATTCCCAAGTTACAGTTGGGATGACTCACATTTTTTATTTCTAAGCAATTTTTGTAGCAGCCACTAATCAGACCCTCATCTTGCTTATCCTATTGTTTGGACACTGAGAATACATAAATTACAGACTTGTTGCCTGTCATAAATGCATTCTTTGTCCATTAGGTAGTGCTGTCATAAGATGTTACCTCTGGGATGTACAGCTCCACCTATAAGATTGAGCAGGTACTGCAGGTAGATAAAATCCTGTAGTACCAATGCTGTTAAACAAATGGAGCTGTGGTGCCAAATGACTTTGGGTAGACTCAGTCTCCTAAGTCCTCTGCAAAGAGTTTCCCAGAAATGGGTAATGAAATTCAGAATCTATTGGAACTCCATTGCATTTAGTACCTCAGCATCGTGAGGTATTTTGCAAAGTATATTAACTTACTTGGTAATGCTGCCATACTCAGGGGTGGGGTTGTGAATCCAAGTAGGTTTTCCTCTAAACTACTCCAGTCCTTTTGGAATCTGTCCCACAAAATGCAGAAGAAAAAGTAAAACATAATTTGCTTTGTATAATATACTAATATTCTCTACTTGGACACAGGGAATTGTATATGTATGATGCAGAAGTGCATTTACAGCTGTGACATTCACTGCTTCCAAAGGTTACACTGTGTTCCACAGAGGTAAAACAATTTTCAATCTACACCTATCCTATATACTGACAAAAAGGCAAAAAAATGCCATGTATAAAATCTACTCTAATTAACTCATGCAACTAAACTACAAATTTCAATATTTTATAGTTATTTCTTGCTTATAGTTAGCTATGCAGATATGAAATGTATTTTTAAACATTTATGTGTATTCATCACATGACTAATTTGCAACATGAGTTCAAATACCTTAATAACAATAAAAAAAGAAAAATATCAGTAGCACTTTCCATTATCATATGCGTGTTATTATCATATGCATGCGTTATTATCATATGCATGCGTTATTATCATATGCATGTGTTATTATCATATGCATGCATTATTATCATATGCATGTGTTATTATCATATGCATGCGTTATTATCATATGCATGCGTTATCATATGCATGCATTATTATCATATGCATGTGTTATTATCATATGCATGTGTTATTATCATATGCATGTGTTATACATGCAATTACCAGCACAGCTCTCTTCATGGCTCTTATGCATTATAGCATACTCACACACATTTAAAGTTCTACATCCAATTATATTTTAGTAATTTACTTGAGCATTGTTTAGTATGTATTGCTCCTGAATGCACCATTTATTTTTTATTACATTTACTTCAATGAGCAAGATGTGTGGAGATCTCAAGAAATGAATGAATCCATAGTCATCAGCTTCCTGTTAGGTATCAATCACTCAGTCAGTGAATACATACATACATAAAACTCCATCTCATGGCAAGGATAAACATATGGAAAGCTGTCACTGGTACAGGTAATACCAGATGTTCATCATATCAATCACTGCTGCAGTAGCCTTACCTCTTTGGGTTATATTTGCTAAGAATAACAGCTGGCCAGATACAAAAGCTCCAGGGCACCTTCAATGTGCTCAAACCATTTGAGTGCCAAGCCCATTAGAGCTTCTCTGCCACTGAAGAGAGCTCTCCCCTGTGAGCTTTCAAAGATCGACATTCAGCTTGTGCAGTTTCTTTGCTGGGCTGGTAAGTTGGCTTTGGGGGAAAAACTTCCACATATACAATTTATTGTTTTATTGTACTTTCCTGCTTAGAAAAGTAGTTTTTAAATCTAGGAGTTAGTTTGTTTTAATTGACTGTCATGAGACTTAACTGTACTTTTAAACTGGAGAGCACTTTTTTCCTGTTAGTGTAAAAGTAGTTAAATGTACTTAAAAATCATATTTCTATGGAGAAATTGATTTAATTTCACTTTTGAGGACTGACAAAGTGTACTAAAGTGTTTTTACTGCATTTTGAAGGGAAAATGACTTTTAACAACTTTAGTTTTTACTGGCTTATGTTGTTTGATTTCCCCCAAAAAGAGTTACCGTTTTCATCTTGAACATAGAACAAAAGACCAGTCCCATGGCTGGTCCTTCTTCCAGCCACAAAAACAAGACGTTAAGTAAACAGCCTTTACCAGAGCAATTTACCTTAACTGCAGGTGGATGACTGTTGGGGACAAAGCTGGTACCTCAGACCACTCATCTTTTACCTCCAATCCCTCTGGTGTAGCACCTACAGCCACTGTAGCCCGAGGGTTAGCCACATCCCCTGCAGCTGTTACTGTCTCCTCAGAGGGCAAGGGAGAGACATAATTGTCAGTCCTGGGAGAGAGAAAAGGAAAGGCTTCTCTTTTTGGTCAGAATGTTGTGCCCATCCCTGGAGAAGCTGCTGCCATCAGTAACACTGTTTGCCCCATTTTCCCTCTCAAAAAGAAACAGAAAACTGAACATGTATCTGCTCCTCCACAAATTTCTCTACACAGGAGTTGTTTACTAGATCTGATTCAGGGTCTAATGTAGAATATTGAGCAGTATAAGGTAAAAGAAAGAGGACTGCCTCGCTTCCTCAAGAGATTCAATATTTTGAATCTTCACAGGAAGATGAAGGGAGAAATGTATGTTTTTTTCCTCAGATTTCTAATGCAGATTCAGAGGAGAGCACATTGGGGTTTCTCTTCCTCTGAGGCCATTTCCAGAATGTAACAGTGTTTTTAGTGGGAGAACACTGAGTTTTTTTAGTCTCTTAAACAATACTATGAGCTGTTACAGATGGAATTTCTAGAACCTTCACTCATTCCTCCAATACTGTCAGCTTTGGAAGATATGAATGTCATTGCCTACAATTTTCCTGACAGTCAGTGTACTGCCTCTAAAAACGCAGTTAGATTGTGTAAAGTTCCTCAGTCGTTTCAGTTTTTATACACTCATCCAAAACCTGATCCAGAATCTATAACACTAGTTAATTCTACTGTTCTAAACGTTTAGTTAATTTCAATCTTACACTTTCTGACAAAGATGAGAAAATAATGGATAAGTATGGAAAAAGTGTATGCTTCTGCAAGTTAGATTTTCAGAACATTAAATTGATAGGCTCATATGTTAAAGTTTATTCTAATTCTGAAATTATGAGAAATGTTTGTCTGCAGTTTCATCTTGTGAGGAAATATCTACTTTAAATGGTTAAATTTCTTTCATTTTGATGGTCACTACTTGTTGTTTAAGGTGTGTGTATGACTCTGTTAATACGTCTTCCAGTGTACGGCTACTGGTACTGTTTTGAGAAGACTTGCCTAGCTGCATTATCAATACCCCACTGTTGATGTGAAAAATGAACTTTTAAATTCTCCTTTGGAGAGAGATTTTGTTTTAGGTCCCTCTGCTGCAGAGGTTACCAAATTGTGTGATTAGAGAGCTAAGCTGCTAGAAGTAATCTCTAAGATTTTTCAGTACCCATTTTCCAAATTTTCTAAGGGGTTGTCTAACCCCTCATCCAATTTTCACAAGAAGCAAAATAGTCTCAGTAAAATACTGGTAAAGTGACATTTAAGAAGAAAAGCCAAGAGGATCCAAAAAGAATACAGGAACCATCCAAAACTAAGGAAAGTTCAACAAGTCAGAATGACAATTTAAAGGACCTTGACAACCCATCCCACTCCCAACCCTGACAGCCCCTTTTCCCTTCCAGAGAGCCTGAATCTCAATTTCTCTCATTGACAACAGATAGTTTCATACAAATGGGTTCTGAAGATCATTTGCCAAAGCTACAGATGGCAGTGAGAGGAAATTCCTCCTTTTCAGAGGGTAATTCCTCATCCATTAGACCAAATTCCTGTCCAAAACTCCACAGGTCCTTCAATACATATTGTCTCAAGGAGTGATAGAGCCAGTTTCTCCATACAAGTTTGAGAAAGGTTTTTATTTAAGGATATTTTTAGTACCAGAAGAAAGAAAAAGCTTAGAGACCAGTTCTGGAGCTTTCTTTCCTAAAGCAATTTGTGATATTGCCCAAGTTCAAAATGCTGTCATTTCACAACCTGTTATTCCTTCTTCCTCATTTAAGTTTTTGTGAACACTAGATTTAAAAGATGCTTATCCTCATATCCCAATTCATCCAGACTTCAGACATTTTTTTAAGGTTTTCTGTGTCTGGATCACCTTATCAGTTCTCTGCCTTACCCTTTGTACTATCCACTACACTAGAAGTGTTCACAAAGAGTCTGGCCCCAGTTATAGCTCATTGCAGGCTACAAGGTATCCACATTTTTCCATATTTAGATTACTAGCTTATCTTTGAAGAGTCTTTTTCAAAGTGTCAGAAATCTCCTACACAAGCTGGGATTCCAAGAGAGCATTCAAAAATTCTTTTTTGACTCCATCACATAGGATTGTGCTCCCAGAGTGTCTACTAGACACCTCAGTTCAAACAGCTTTCTTTCCTCAGGAAAACATACATATATGTCTAGATCTATTTCTAGTGGTTTCCACTCAGACTTTGGCCACTATAAGGGAATACTTCAGGATTTTTGATCTCATGGTACCTATGATTGTTATGATACCCCTGGCCATATGAGAATAATACAGTGGTATCTGAGATCTCTAGGTCCCAGCACCAACACCATTATCTTTTCAAACCCCTATTCTAGGGCTTGTTAGAAATCATTTGGTAGAGAAAGCAATTTTCTATAAATCTATGTCTGCCCTTCTCCCCCTGTTTCAAAGACGTCAGTCACCACAGATGCTTCAGGCTTTGCTTGATGTTCGGATTCAAGAAGGATAAAAGTGCAAGGTGTCTTAAGACACCAAGATATATGCAAGTACATTAATATAAAAATAAATGTTTGTTTTCATCAAGGCACTCAACTCTCTGAATTATCTTTGGTCCCCTGCAGATCTTCAAGTTGTTACGAATAATACCACAGTCTTGTGATACATCAACAAACAAGAGGGAATCATGTCTTACCCCACTTTGCAGACAAACCATTTTTGCTTGGGATATAGCTTCACTGCACAGTCGCATTTTACAGGTATCCTACACCCAGTCAGAACAAAACTGTGTGGAAGACAAGCTAGGCAAAATAAAGGCAGACACTCTTGAATGGAAACAATATAAGGGGGGTCTTCCAAATTTTGATCCATCTGTGAGGAGGAGTTCCATGAGTAGATGTCTTTGTCTTTTCTCTGAACAATCAACTGGCAAAATTCTGCTCCAGGACTCCATGCAAGAAGGACTGGAAGACAGGTGCCTTTTCCTTTCCTTGGACATGAATGTTTCTGTGTGGTTTTCCACCCTTTCTCACTGATATCCAGCTTACTTCTGACTATTTGGAATGAATCATCCAAGATCATTGTGAGGATTACCTTCTTGTCTAGGCAACAATGGTTCTCCCTTCATTTGGAAATGGCCAGGGGCAATTGCCACAAGCTTTCTCATGGAGTGGATCTACTTACACATGAACAAGGGTGTTTAATACACCCCAACCCCTGCCCACTGCAGATGACTGCCTAGGTGATAAGGTCTTAATTCCCTTTAGGCACTTGTTAACTGAAGATGTGCAGCAGGTATTAATGGAGGCAAAAAAGACTGCTGCTTGAAAGTCATATATTAGCAAGGGGAAAAGTTTTCTAGCTTGTGTCAACAACATAACCAGCATCCATTCAGGGCTAGATTTTTTTAATATAATTTTAATTTTATAATATTTGTGTGAGTTCCTTTTTTGGCCTTTCTTACTTCTCCTTCAAAGATCATTTTTCTGCCATTTAAGCATGTCTGGCAGTGGAGCCTCCTCTTTCAATTCATTCTTGTGTCAACATGTTTTGGAAAGGGGTTTTGCTTAACAGACATCCAAGAAAATCAGCGGCTACTCCTTGGGATCTTAATTTTGTGTTAGATAAGCTAACACTTGCTCCATTTGAACAAGATCATCTGGCTGACTTCAGGTTGTTAATATTGAAAATTGTTTTACTGATTGCTCTGACTTCTGCAAGAAGAGCATCTGAGCTGCAAGCTCTTATGGCGAGTCGACCATAGCTCATTTTCCACAGAGATAGGGTTTGTTTGAGAACTATTCCTACTTTTATGCCTAAAGTGGTTTACTTTAAGCCAAACTATCAATTTAACGTTTTCTTTCCAGAACCTAAAAATGAGGGAGAAAGGATACTCCATACCTTGGATGTACACAAACAACTCAGGTACTATCTTGATAGAACAAAATCTTTCAGATCTTTAGATTAGTTGTTCATTTCTTGTGAAAATAAGAAGAAGGGATAACCTAACTCAAAACAGATTGTTTCCAAATGGTTGTCTAGGCCTATTACCGTTTGTTATGTTCACAGCAGCAAAACCATTCCAGGCACAGTCAAGGTCCACTCTACCAGGACCTGGGCTTCATCTACAGCATTTTAGAAAGGGTTGGATTCTAGAAGTATTCTAGAAACAGCAACTTGGTCATATGTACATACTTTTTCAAAGCCCTACAACCTTGATTCCTTCTCTAGGTCTAGATTAGGCTTTGCAAGGATCATTCTCCAGGGGCTCCAGAACCCCTCTCCTCCCACCTCCCAAATGTTCTAAGCTATGGTAACATACTCATATAGTTAAGGCTACAGCAGCAGTGATTAATATGATGAATGCAGTACAATAGTGTTAAGTATTTTTGTTTTATTATTCCAGGGTATGTATATATGTTTATATATTTTTACTTCTAGGTATGTTCTCTCAGGGCTCAGTCTCCCTTTCTCCCTTTCACAGTTAGCACGAAAACACAAAAGGGCTTTTTGCTCAAACCTGCATTTCTAAGCGGTTCAACTTGAGCTGGCTAAAGGTTTAAGCCCATAGAAGGTGCCCTGAAGCTTTGGAAGCTGGCCATCTGTTATATTCTTGGCAGGATATAACTCATATATTGTAGCTAAGGCTACTATAGCACTGATCATTCCTACAAGTACTGTTATGGTAAGTTTACTTAACAACTGCAAGTTCTAGTATTAGAAGGCCAAATTATATATTTAGTAGACAGATCCATCAAAATTGATAACTGAAAAAATATTCCTTTTACATTAAAATTACACAAAACACATTATTAATTTGTAAGAATATAATAAGAGACAGAAATAATATTTAAAATCTGGAAAAAAAATCACTAAGGAGAAGGAAAACAATATATTCATAACTTTGTTGCTAAGGCAAAGGGAAGCCATCTTTTCTCAAAAAGTGAAAAGCATGTCATGGACAGCATAGAAAGTGTATTTAATGGTAAATGCAGCTGTATCTACAGATACCCCCAGGCAGCTATTTATGTGGCAGAATGCAACATTATCAAAGCCCATATGAACCCCATAAATAAAAACAACCTAAACAGTGTTACTCCTTTCTGGCTCATCTAAAAATATACATATATATGAAGCTTCCTCACAGAAGACAAGTCTCGATATATCTCCTTTCTTAGAGGAAACACATCATACAAAGTGTCCTTCGGAAAGATTATCCTTGAAGTAAGTAATACAACATGCTATTTTATTTGTACTATGAATGCTTTGTTCACAGCAACTATACACTGAATGACAGCTCAAAGCATTGTTGAGACAAGAGGTTGAGACATGAGATGATTTGTGATATTCTAACTAAATTCCTAAATCACTGCAAATTAGTGTTAAAATTCTTCTCATCATATTTTCCACAACAGACTCTAAGGTGTAGATCCTTAACTGACATCAGTGACTTTTCATTGCAGCTATACTGCAGGCTGTTTGACAAACTAACTGGTTTAGACACAGGTTTTTGTAAATACTGATTTTACCTCATGAGAATTTTAACAGTAGGCATCTCTATCACGGTGTGTTTAGTATTCTGTGTATCAAATACAGCATATTGTGTTGCTGTACACATCTTCTGATGTCTCTTCAAAACAGTGAATTAGAATGTGCAAAGGGAATAGTTAAGAAATGATACAGTAAAAAAAAAAAGAAAAGGAAGTTATCCCAGACATATTCATATTACAGTGTGTTACTTAAAGGGCTGTCTGTTTCTGACATGCCATAACAGCATGAAAAGAAATTCCAAAGTTTGCAATTACAAAACCTAAGACATCTGACAGTATATGCAGCTGTTGTGAATGGCTGTCGGGTTCAGTTAACAGTGCCACAGCTGATAAGGTGAACAATCCTGTTAAAAGGGTTCCAAGTGCCTGCATGGCACGTTATAAGCAAACCTTGACACTATCAGCAAATATAATTGAATTTTCTGCTACTGAAAAGTAAATATGTTTCTTCTACAGTCATGTCTTGCTCATATGTTATCAGAGAAAACTTTTGGATCAGAAAAGCAGGCCAAATTTGCCTAACTGCTACCTAAAACAACTAATAACTCCATTACAGTCTTACCACACCGTTAAGTTAGGTAAGACATGACTAACTCATACTATGGTGTATATCCCCGTATCAGAGCATATTATTTCTGTGTTGTCACATACAACAACTCTATCGTCATACTAGTAAATAGGCTAAAAAGTGAAAACAAATATTTTTTCTTGTCTTGTACCTTGAATATTGTGATCCTTCTTGAATCACTTATCTAACCTCTTTGGTTCCTTGCCAATACTTTGTACCACACCATGGAGTTCTCTTTCCAGAAGAGATTGACATTTTAGTCCCGTTGCACTGTGGTGATGACAGGATAAGAGTGGGTATTCCAACAATTGTGGCATGTCCTTACTGCTAGTAGCTGCATTTTTCTGCATGATTACAGAAGCTTGTGTGCAGTGTTCCCATGTGGGATTAGTCTCCTCTGTAATAAGCATAGCTTCACTGAGGAGTACAAGGGTACAAATACTTCTGGTAAGAAATCTGTCATCTAATACTGACTTTCTTGCATCTGCTAGAGTGTGAACCTACAACAAACGGTCCCCAAATCTCATCCTTCCTCAAGGAACGAAGGAAAATCTGCTGTTTTCTGCTCAGTTCTCTATTCCCTGTCTGATCTTCTGACACCAAAGCTTGTACCTGATCTAGCGGCATCAATGATACAAATAGATGTCACAATCCTTTACCCCTGGATAGGCTGACAGAAATCAAAAAGGTCTACACAACGTCAGAGATAACTATCAAGGCACAGACAGCACCAAAAGCATAACAGGATGGTCTCAACAGAAAATGTTATGCTGCTTACAAAGCAGAAAACACAATGGGACAATAAAAGTTCTACACTAAGCAAGGTGTCCAAGACATCCTCAGTATACAGTATAAAAATAAAATGCATATGATTCATGACACAAATCCTGTTTCAAATAATACTGACCTCTGCCAATTGAAGTAAATAAGAGGAGCCACTATGTATCTGAGTCCATGCTCTATAACTAGGCATTTGGAGCAAGATGGCATCTGATGAATAAATAGCATCCTTTTTGAACTCTTTCCTGTTTTCAGCTTCATCTAGAAGTCCTTTTTATTTACTGTGAACTGAAAATGCAAATTCAGTTTTATTATATATATATATATATATATATATATATATATATATATATAGTTATAGTTATATATTGTGCATTTTGTGGTATTGAAACAAATCAAGTTTTGCATAAACGTGAAAAAAACATGGTTATGCATATAGACTGACTAAAGCCAGCTACACTGGCATAGAGGCATATGCCCTGACTTTACTGAAGTGACCTGAGTTCAATTACTAACTCAGGCATTTGCTGAAGATTGTGTAGAGAGATGAGAGAAGAGGAGAGAAATGCTAGTCTCTCCTCAGGGGGAAATGTGGGGATATGCTCAGGGAACATGTCCAAGTTGCTGGATTACAGGTGGTAAAACCGCAGATGTGTGCTTGATGTGTGTTGGCAGCAGCAGCATAACTGAGATGTACCATGTAGATGGTGTGTGTCGCTTGAAGAACCATTGTTTGGATCCCTGTGATGTAATGCCCAGTATGTCTGTGGGTTGGTCAGGGAATGCACAAAAAAAGCTTAGCATGGGCAGCATATGTGATGCTGCAGATATCCTGACCTCTCTCCCTCCTCTAGTCATGTTTCATAATCCCTTTCTACCTCGCTGACAGCAGCTCCACCTGAGAGGCTAGTTCTTGGAAAGAAGACTTCACCTTCTACCAAGGCATTTCCCAAGCCTCTTCCCAACCTGCCAATGCAGTCCCATCATGGAGGTAGTCTAAGAAATGGAGGATGGAAAATGAATGTGTGTCTGTGGGGGGGGGGGGGGTATCACCTACCAGATGAATGTGAAGTTGTAGCACTGGAAACCAAAAAAAATTGAAAAGCGTGAGAAAAGGGAATATATTCTCCAGGTAAGAAACAAAAGTTTAAGAAGTAAAGAAATTCAAGGAAAGAATAATTTCTGTTGGAAACCAGTGTTGATCATTTGTTGTTTGACAGTGCACAATTAGGAATAGAGACTATCTACTAGAAATAAAAAACATTGTCAGATAGCATGCCCAAAGTCATCACTTCCTTCAAGTACCTTGGGCTTACAATAAACCAAAATTTGATAAATGTATAGCAAATATACTGCAAAATTAAGAAAGTCTATCCCATACTTGAGTTGTTTTATGGAATGAAAAGTTGTCCGATTTCTGAAGCAAAATGTGTTGTAGCCACTGCATGTCTCTGTTCCCTATTACTATCTGGTGCTGTCATTCTTCTGGGATTAAACTATACAGATCTGCATAGGCTTGCAACTGCATTTTGTAAGATAACAAGATTGCTTCTGGATTGCATGCAGGCAAATGCCACTGTGCTACAGACACAACCTTTGGCTTTATCACCCTGGCAGACAAACTTGTTTCCTTACACCTCTGCATTGCTCTCAAAAATATTCCAGAGTAATAACTCACCTCTGTGGAACAGCGTTAAAGCCCTAACTGTGACGCAGATGGCCTGAGATTGATTAGTGACTCAGGAATGCATAATAGCCTGATGGGTAGGGAGAAAGAAGCATGTCTTATGTTGGCATGCTCACCTGGGGGGAAAGGGCCATGAATGGTGACTGTACTCCTGCAGGAACCTGGTGCTCCAGGGAGTGGGGTAGGTCAGTCTCCATGAAAACAAGTTACAGGGGCATGCTTTTGTATTGGGGCATAGGCAGTCCCCCACAGTGATATGGAACCCCATGTCACCACCATGGGTAAGGTTAGTACCACACATCAAAAATGCCCTGAAGGTTGCCTTTGGCCTGCTGTTCCCTGTTGACCACCAGCTCTCCCCATCTATGGGGGAATGCTTGCCAGTGTGATGGCTCTGTGATTGGCTATCACCAAAGAAGGAACAAATGAGCCAATGGATGGGGGTGCTGATGGCTAGCAGGCACTGGGGCACAAAATAAATAGAATCTTCTGGAGCAAAAGTGCAAGTAATTTGTGAAGGCAGTTACTTTCCATATACCAGTTTAGGACCTAATATGTCTAATAAATTTAACTGGTGACAGGGCTTGTGCTTCACTCTTGATTTAGCATTTTAGTTTATTAATTTGTTAACTTGCCAAGTTCATGAAGTGCAAGCAATGGAATCATTTTCAAGAGTTACCCAACAATGCAGTCAACTTAATTGTATACAGAAAGGATAAACTCAAGAATACACAGTGAATTTGTTAGCAGCTCTCTGTGATAAACTCTCATACTTATGAAACAGTACTTTCATGACCCATCAGAAAATCTGAATCTCCTAACTCTTTTTCTTCTGCTTTGAAAACTTGCTACCTAAAAACTGTGTATCCCTGTGGAATTTGCCTGTATAATGAAACATTAACATCCTCCATTCTTCCATGTGTAGTTTTTTGTTTGTTTGTTTATGTAATGAAATATTCCTTGAGCACATACTTTTTTCTCTTGGTTATCACTGACTTTATTGCTTATGATAAACTAAAATGCTACAGAAAATGTATGCATAATGAATACTTAAGATTTATTTTATTATGATATAACTATGTGATATTTTGTTTATATAAGTATTATGAGGCTTGGAACCATTATCCCACTGAGAGTAATTTCTTTCTGTTTTACACAAGTGTTTAAACCAGACAATGTTTGAGCAATTTACTTAAAAAAAATACATCTTTTGTAGAATTTGCTTAACAGAAGGTGAAGATATATACTTGACTTTTTTGTGGAAAAGATATGTATTTGCCATTTCTGCATCTAATAGCGCCATTAGAAATTGTTATAAATAATTATTAGGTTATATGAAGACATAACTTACCACCTGATTGGTGTGGGGGACATATCCCTACCTACAACACTACTGTCTGATAAATGACTGTTCACAACGTTCATCACAGTTTTGTGCTTTTGACATATATTGTTATTCTGACAAGACCTGATCCAGTAAGGGTCTTTCTACAAAATGATCTCTAGTTCAATGAAACTTAGCCAGTTAAAATGCTTAAATAAATAAAAAATAAAGTAAGCAAGAAAACAGAAAATAAACTGGTTCAATCAAGGTGATTTTGGAGACCACGCTTAACCAAAGGTTGAGTTACAGACATCATGTAAGACATAATAACTATTAAATGTAAATTTACTTTTATTATATTAGGTTAGTTCATTTTTTTAGGTTGGTGCATTTTGTTATCCATATAAGTCAAAACTATAAGACCCAGTTGAAAATATCTGTCCCCTTCAGCCGTCCATTTAAATGGCAGTTATTTTTTTCAATGGCCCTGCAACAGCCATCACTATAATTCCACTTGACTTTTGTCCACTTTAGTTCAAAAAACAAATGTCAACTGCTGTCCTGCTTTTTAAAATATATTTACTATGTTAAACTTATTTCTGGGTTGTTTCCTAACTGACTGACATTCTTCTTTAACCAAGTATATACTCTCAGGCTTGAGTGTACTTGTAACTGTCGCTGATAAACTAGCAAATGAACAGTGACAATTTTAAGTTTGCAAAACATAGTCTAGTGTAGATGTGTCCAACTCCAGTGCCCCGTGGGCGGCGCAGCCCGCTCCTCAGAGCATTCCACATGCTCCTCCAACTCTAACTGCAACATCGATGCAAACATGCCCCAAAACACTTTTTTTTTTGTGTTTTTCAATTCCCATGAGAACGATAATGTCGGATGCGTAAAAGCGCCTTTCTAGTTGTTTTTTTGTTTTGTTTTGAAATGGTCAGTGTGTTTTTTTTTTTTATTTTTGCTAACTGTGTGTGTGTGTGTGTGTGTGTGTGTGTGTGTGTGTGTGCTGTGTGTGTTCTCGCTGAAGAGGGACTCATGTATGGATGAAAGGACAGCAATTTGTTTAATATGATAATTACTTACGGAATAGTGCAGTAATGGGAGTGAGTGAGTGCATGCATGAAAGTGTGTGTGTGTGTGTGTATGTGTGTGTGTGTGTGTGTGTGTGTGTTTTTGGTGTGTGTGTGTGTCTGTGTGTGTGTGTGTGTGTGAGAGATGTGTGTGCAGAGAGAGAGAGATGCATGCAGAGAGAGAGAGAGAGAGAGATTCTACCTGAGAGCACACAACAAAGAGGCTACCAATGATCATTCATCCTTATGAATTACAACAAGTTAGTACACAAATATATTACTAAGAGCTGTTAATTATTTATGAACTCACGCTTTCCTGACTGGGAGATTTTCAAAATTATGTTCCAATTTTCACCATTTTGCATTTTTATCTTTTAATTAGGAAAATTTAATTAGCCTCCAGAGATGCAGTAGTGGGTTGCTTAGGAGAATGAAGTAGTCAGGTGGTTAATAGGTCAGTAGTAATGAAACTAGTACAGACTATTTTTCATTGGTAGTGGACTGACTATTACAAAGTTTTTTCAATAAAGTTTCACAGTTCATCAATGGTGGGAAATTGGTAGAACTTTGGACAACAATTTTTGGTACTTTTTGGGAGGTTGAGCTTGTGTCATCATCAAAACTGTTACGATTTTCAATATTGGCAAAATGTACTTAAATGTGTTGTTTTTTGTTGTGTGGTGGATGATATGTGTGTATGTGTGGTTATAAGTGTACGATTAGTGCTGACAGAGTAGTACGACTTTAAAGAGTAGACTAAACTTGTTTGTGGAGACAATTTTTTACAGTCAAAACTACCATATTTTCTACATATTGTAGTAGATTTTTAGGACACTATTCATTGCCATTTACAGTGGATGGATATTCATAGTCTACCAAATGTGTAAGTGTGGGGCTGTGTTCTGGAAAATGCCATGTCTTATACTGAAAATGTCTTATAAAAACACCTAGTATGTGGGACTTTATTGTTATATTAAAAAAAATTTAGTTTAATTCACTATAGATATAGTTTAATTTTACAGGTACTAATTTTATACTACCAGATATAATTATTAATTTGAGTTAGGTAGAGGACTGGAACATTCTATACTACAGGGCAGTAATTCTGAAGTGCTGTGTTGCTTGGGGAACAAAAAATTGATGTTCTGTGTTTTGAAATTGTTTAGCATATTATTTTGATGGAGGTAAGACTGGTAGCATAGTTTTTTTGTGGTGCAAATAACTGAAAACAGAATGATTATTAATCAGCTTAATTAGTTTTATGGGATTAAAAGAAATGGGAGTGATGACAATCTTTATATAATTGGATTTTGTCAATACTGCACAATTATGATGTCCAGATTGTGTTCTGTTTATTTTTTTATTTTACTTTGTATCTTGTTCTTTGCATGTTCATTTTTGGGCCTGTGTCCCACTTTTTATTTTTGTTGTGTCCAGATTTCTTTTAAAGCTTTGAAAGGAGATATAAACACTAAATTTGAAGATTTTTATACCTTTCTGATTAACCGCATATAATAATGATGAATTAAAATTTTTACTTCTTTTGGAATTGACAGGTATGCAACCCTAATGTAACATAATTCTTATTTGCTCTATTTACTTCTTTCTTATTTCTGTAATGTATTTCTTAGTTCATGCAAAGCATAGTGTAATAATTTCTGATTGCAATTTGTTTATTCTGTGTAAACATTCCTTTTAAATAAATAATTGTGTTTAAACTAAATAAATGTTTTTAATCTGTTTAAAGAATTTTTCAATTATAAATAAAAAATTTTCTTCTACTTTCAAAGTCTGGGAAAGTTAAAGAAGCTATTGAAAAATGTTGGCAATAGTATTACAGCTTAAAGCTTATTATTTCTGAATTATATTTCTTTTTATTTATTTATTTTTATTTATTTTTGGCTTTGAGGAAAGTTTAGTTTATTTAATGCCATAGATTTTTACATTTTTACATTCTTTTTTTATTTAAAGCATTTTGCATTTTCCACACAAAGCAGAGGAATACAGAAAAGCGAATCAAATAAATACAAAATATATAATACATGATTTTAAGTATCTTATAATTGTAGTACTCATAAGAATCAGAGCATAATACAAAATATAACAGTTGTAATTACAAGATTAAATATAACAAACAAAAAAAGTTTTTTAGGTTTTAGGTATAAAACAAGGCATGTTTCTGAAAGTTAGTGACATGGGAGAAAAAATATTGTATTGATATACTTTTATGAGCAGTTTGTTTGTATGTATTTGATGTGATGATTTTGGTGTTTTATTACTTTTTACCCGTATTATCTTTTATTGTTATATTTTTTTACATATTGACACTTTTGTTTCTAGCAGTGAATTTTTGATTGTGAAGGTTTTTATAATATTTTTTTCAGATATTTTGACTTCCAGCAAATTTCAGATTGTTGTGTGTGTGTTTGACTTCCAGACAATTTCATATTTTGAGTAGTGGTTTTTGTGTGTGTGTGTGTGTGTGTGTGGGTGTGTGTGTGTGTGTGTGTGTGTGTGTGTGTTTGTGTGTGTGTGTGTGTGTGTGTTTGTGTGTGTGTGTTAATTAGTGTTAATAAGAAAGATGTGTAATAAGTATTTGAGTTATAAGAAATAAATGTAATTTACTTTCTGGGGGATTTCTTCTTGGCTGTCCATCCAGCCAGGTTTGATATTAGATCTAGCCATCCAATGGTTTGTACTATATATATGATCTTAGCCATCATTTTGCTAAGAACTAATACTGTTTATAAATGAATGAGCTTCATATGAAGAAAGTTTTGTTGTTCATGGACTACAACTAAATTGTCCAATTTTTGATCATCTTTACAGACTGTGAAGGTTTTTCTTGTTAATTTTTGGTCATAACAGTATTTTGTTTTTGTAGGGGTGAGTGAGAGATACAGCTGTAGTAGCCTAGAAGTTTCAAGCCAATGTTGACATTTATAGGGGCCAGTGAGACTTTGGCAGAAATTCTTTTAGACTCTGAAAGCTAATGAAGTTGAACTTAGTCCTTGACCTTTTTGGCAGAAACCTTTGAAATTTTTAGTTTTCAGGGGTTTGTAGTTTTGGTTAGTCCAAAAGGAGTTCCTGATGAAATAATCAATACTGTCTTTGGTGGAATAAAATTGCTGAAGGACATGTTCTCTCTTTGTTTGCTCCTCCAATGGCTCAATTATGAAGTGTTAAAACCCTTTGTTATATTGCATGTGTCCAACATAGAGTCCCAGTTGTTATAAACATGGGGGGAGCCTTACAATTTTCCTTCACAATGAAGCAAACATACAATATTAATAATAATTTCCTGTTTATGGGGACATCACTTTGTATACAACTTATTGCAGTTTTTTATTTATTGATATTTTTGTGACACCAGTTGGCTTGATTTCCTATTGATATATTTTGAGCTTTTATTTTGAGTTTTTAAGCCTTTCAGGAGAATTCTTTTTTTTATTATATGTTTTTGTTGTTGTTTTTTTGGTTTTTATTATGCCAGGTTGCTGTAGTTTATATTTGTGAATTTGTTCTGTTGTTATATTTTTATTCCAGTATATTTTAGATGGATTATAGTATTGCAGACTTGTTGTTGTGAAAAAAAAATTATATATATATATATATATATATTCCCAGAAGAATTATGTTTTGTCTAAATGTTCGAATATTTAGAGAAAAATTATAGACTTTGGTCTTATATAGATATATTTATTACATTTATTCATTGTTCAAATGCATTACAGAATTATTATGAGAATCTGTAGATAAGACTGTGCGCAAAGAGAATTAAAAATATTCATTGTTAATGACTCTAGTGGGTCAGAACTTTCTTTACTTAATCATTTGTAGTAAATAACAACAATGTAGAGTTAATCTTAAGACCAATACTGCAGCCAGTGCTTGGGGACCCATTTTACAAATTACAAACTACAAAGTAAAATGCTGAAATTAGATTAGGAACTCAAGAAAAACACAAGCTGTACTTACAGTGCAACATGTCTACAGACTTCAGGTTACAAGAAGTCAGCACCAATGGCTTGGACATACTGCATTGCTAATTGTGACAAATCAGGCCAACTGAATAGTGAATAATTTGTGAGGCTTTTTGTACTGGGATTACTTTTTGTTTAAAGGTACCAAATCTAGTACTGAGAGGATCAGGGAGACAAGGACAGCAATCCAGCTTCCTGTCTATAGAAGGGAAGCACAAAGAATTGTAGTACAATTACACAGATTTTCTTCTTGTCAGAAGGAAACAAATCTGTTATCTCTGTGGTCAAGAAAAAGGCCTTCAAAGGGAAATGTAATAAATGGTACATTTAAATAATGTATTTTTTTACAGAATCAAGTGTATGGTATATAGCAAATATAATGGCAAAAGATTTTTGTCCTTTTCTGAACCTTGATAGTATACTAAAATTAAGGAGACTACACATATGCCCACTGACAACAGGTTTTACTTCATTCCAAAGTAGGAACATATAGGGGACCATTGACAAATGGTTCTCACTGTGTTGAGAAGAGAGATGATGTAGAATACAAGAAGGACAATTTTAAATACTGGCTGTAATATTATTGGGGAATGCATGTCACGTGGTCAATGTCCCAACATCTTTCATCTTAAAGGAAAGAGCTCAAGCAGCTAGCAGCAACCATATAAAAGAATATTACATGATGCCAAAACTCTCATCAGAGTTGCTGGCATACATATTAATAGAAAACTTGATGATTTCAACTAGGAGTTGCTATTGTCTCACAGTTATGAACAGTAGATGATTGTCAAGGTGCCAGTACAAAACTATACTTCACATTTTGCAAATAACTACTTTGCCATTAAAACTTCATTTTTTAAAAACATTTTTATAAAGCCACTGACCACACATCTTTGTACTATTATTTTGTTCTAAAAACTCACTCATTCATTCATTCATTCATTCATTCATTTATTCACTGAAATGATAAATCTGCTACAGCCACCAGCATTGAAGGGTACAGTATGAATCTTTTCTACAAATTGCAGGGGAAGAACCGAACAACTTATAAAGGCATTTTAATTATTTAACTTTCCATAAGACAAGAAGATCAAATTAACAGTTTTCAGAGTGAGATGTAAAGAGCACAGTAATGCAAAGAAACATCTTTACTTGGAATTAATGCTCACAGGAAGACGTTGAAGCCTGTGTGGCTGAGCCATAAAATTGAGTAGAAGACTATGAATTTGGTGAGATTCATGATTCATTAATCAATAACAAAATAGTTTTTGGCATTAGACTTGACCATGTGAGAGGCAGGCTGCCACAGTTCTCAACTTCTTAGCTCAAGAAATCTAGATAAAGACAAAAATAATGGAGGGGCAAAGGCACAAAAACAGGGACAATTTTTAAATATTGCTCTAGTAAACTTAAAAAGTTGATATAATAGTTTTTTTGCATTGTGCATTTTCTGAAGGATATGAAGTTTGTTGTTCTTATTTCAGCTTTTCCTGGTTAGAGGTCACCACAGCGGAACTCCGGTCCACTAATGATTGGCAGTAGATTTTTACAGTACTGAGGTGCCAGCTCGATGCCCAACATTCAATGAAGGCACGCACATTCATGCATGTCTTTCAAATGCCACTCAACTGCAGGGAGGACATGCAGACTCTACACAGAAGACGCTCCAGCCGAGAATCGAACGGGAGAACTTCTTGCTGTGAGGCGACAATGCTACCGCTGCACCACTGTGACTCTGAAGGATATGAAGTTTGAAACTTAAATACTTGTCTTTATATAGTGACATCATTTCTCAGTGATTTACCAGAAAACTGCAGATGTTATGAGGAACAGAACAAAAATATGAGTCAAAATGTGAACATTCTGTGAAAATCTAAACAGTTGAGAGGTATGCAGGCTACTGAATGAAGTATATCTGGCTTTATATAAGGTATTGATGTATACACAATAATCAATAGTACTAGTAATTAAAGGGGATAACATAAGAAGTGAAACACAAAATTAAAACTGTGGGTACAATTACATAGTTTCCTTTTCAAATGCTGATGCTCAAAATGCTGAGTGCCAAAATGCTGAAATAAAAGACAAAAAACATGGGAGAGGAGTGAATTTCAAATCTCACTCTTCTCCTTTAATCTTCTTTTTGCTAGGGGGCAAGGCCCCTGCACTCACCACATACCCTTAACTTATATACACCAGTTCTGAGATTGCCATACCTCAGAGAAAATAGAATATTCTGAAAAATGGCACTTCAGACTTGGTATATTTCAGTCCAGATTTTCATCCATTCAGTCTCCATATTTCAGGACTCAGTCTAGTGGTTCCCAACATTTCAAATGGTTACCCAGTTGGGTGCAGTAATAAAGCAGAGAGAAAGTGTATGACAATAGCAATGACAATAACAGTGACACAGAGAGTGTTGACATTCTTAAGACAGTGGGCAGGAAGTGCTATGCAATTGAAATTAAAACTGTAATATGCTTATAAGCATGAAGGAAAAAATGTTAAGTAATGTGGTGACAGATACCATTTTTCTAAATTATGTAAGATGCAAGATAAAAATGTTTTTTAGCATTTACATTTAGTAAAAGTTAATGAGATGCCTGTTAGAACAGTAAAAATGCACTGAGAGGAGGTAATACAGACTACTGATAAAGCACTAGTGTGCTGAAGGCAACTAATGGAATGACAAGCTAATTATTAATGAAGAATACATTACATTTAAGCTAGACATGGGGTTGAATATGATATCTTGACAGAAATTACATTTAAATATTTCAAGTTTCAGAGCATAGTGAGCTAGTCCGCTTGCATTTTATTTACATATTCTTGGCATAAGTTGAAACATGCAGGGCAAATACTATCATTGTAAAAGAATAAAAGTACATTGTTCTTATTTCAAAGTGTGTCTCTGAGTCAGACTGTGACTCAACCAAATGTACTGGATCACTTAACATATAAGGCACTTGGCATGGTAAAATGAATGCTTAATATACAGCAATAGCATTCAAGGAAACAAGTTGATCAAGCATGCTAATAAAGCATATGGTAAGGCAGATGTTGCACAGACAACACGAATGTTGCCGAGACATACAAAAAACATTGATTCATGAAAACATGAACATTTGAGTGGTGCATTCATTATTCTGTGTATGAGCAGTAAAAATATTAAGCAAACAGTCAGTATTATTAATCAGAAAATGCAGTGACTGATTCAAGCAATAACATTTGGCAAAATATGTAGCCTTGTTCACTGGCCTAGGTTGTTTGTTAGGAGAGTACTGCATTAAAATGCTTTCCCTTTTTTTCACCAAGAGCACATTTTGGGTAGGTTAATTTAGACAAAGCAAATATTGTAAAGCTTTAACTAGATAAAATTAACAATGAAATGTTTTTTTCAGGGGGGTGACTCCCCTTAATTATATAATCAAACATAAAATTTACACAATCATGATGAAAAAGAAGAAAAGGCTAAAAACTGTGAATCACTGCTAGCCCATAAATATAATATGCATCAACATTGACTTCCCTTGAAAAAAGAAATTGTAGAATTGTACATCAGGGAATAAAAGCTGATGAGTATTAATTAATCCACTTTGTTCTCATCCAGCATAGGGCAACCTATTAAAATGTCTGGAGATACATTAACAGCAGACAATACAACAAGAAGTGTTCCAGTACCCTAACTGCAAGACAAGTACAAGAGCAGAAAAGCTTGGGTGTAATTGTAAAGCAATTATAACTTACAAAGTGGGCTAACAGTATATTCACTGTAATAAAACAGGATAAGCTCAGAATCTATATAGACTCTAAAAATGTGAGTATATTAATCATAGAGAACATCACCTACTGCTAACAGGTGAAGAATTTGTGTCCACTATAACAAAACCAAATTATTTTTCTATGCCAGATGCTAATCAAGGCAGTCAGAGTGAGATGAGAAAAACTCAGAATTTTGCACATTTAATACACCACTGGGAAGACATACCCTGGGATTCAGAAACATACCTGTATCAATCATTTTGTTTATTGTGGGCATGCCTTGTGGAGCAATGCATCCAAAAAGTAATTATTACATAACTAGCTGGAATTTCATGGTCTAAGCTATTATAAACCAGACAACCCACTCACAGAAATGGTAGGTTCAGTGATGAGAGATTGTCCCCCAGTTGCAGCCAGAACTGATGCAGAGAAGTGGTGATTTAGTAGCAGGTACAGTCTAAGTGTATACACATGCACTAAATAGATACACTGCAAGAACACCTGGAAGCCATAGCAACTGGTTTCCATCAATGTTTATATCTATTTTAATGAATTTGTGTGGAGGGAAATAGGTGTATAGGAACGCAGGAACAGAGGTACAGTAAGCAGAGGGACATATACAAGGAAACAATAGGTAAGAATGTGAGTAAGTAGAGGGAGGAATGATATACTTTTTTGAGGGAGATGCACACTTTTTGAGATGAAAAGATGTATGTAAGGTCAAGGTAGGGAATGGAAAGATGCTAGAGATTTGGAAACAAGGGCACACAAGCAAGCATATAACACAGGCAAAGGCTAATGGGGAGGTGGTGACACACACATGGGAGTTGACACTGGAATTATAAGCATATAGACAAATGGGGGAACACTGGTGATGGGGAGGATGTCACAATAAACAGGGAAGGAGAGGTGAAGCACAAGGAAGGGGAACACCATGATGAGTGTAGGGTGGGTATAACATAAGTTCATAGGGAGTCACTAGTCTTGCAGTCCAGGAGACCTTTGAGGAGAATAGTCAAACTTTCCAAGTGCCTTAGAGTATTAGCTGGTTAACTGACTTGCTCAGATTCACACAGTAGGCAAATGAAGGACGAGGGAATCAAACACTCGACAATAGGAATCATCTCATTAGAATTTCATAGCATTAATTCTCTGTACTGCCTGGAATACTCTCAGGGAGATGTCATTCAGCAACCTGACTACCCTCCAACTGGACCCCACCTGAGCTGGTGAATACACAGCCAGGCAGCTGTGCAACTCTTGAATCCACATGTCACTTGCCAGGTGACCAATTCAGGTTTCCAGTTGCCAGTCTAGCAGCTCCCCTACCACCACTGTCAAGTTCTGCTGTGTGACAGACTGTGAACTTTAGTGAATGACCATCAAAGACCATAAGTAATGCCACTAGTCTGTTACCCCCCCCCCGACACTGCACCAGATGAGGAGGCAGGCATGGTAGAGTGCTGGAAGAAGAAGGCTAGAGTTGATGGGGAACAGGAACCTGTGCTATGTCATTAACACACCTTTGGCAGATGCTGCAGAAAATGGAAACATAAATGGATGCTTATAAAACAATATTCTTCAAATCAAATATAAAAAGAAGGATAATGACAAACGGGGGGGGACAAAAAGAAGGCAATAGCATTTATATAACGTATGACCTATCAAATTAATACACACAGTTCTACTACAGATGTGGTACACACACTGCTAGGACACATCAGATAGCTTTGCCTACATGCAGTATCCAAAGGCCATATGGGAGGATGTGCAGATGTGTGCAGTGTCCCAGTTCCCATTTGCCATGACTGTGTGTGAAGGTATGGATGATACAGTGGTGGCATGGAAGTGTTGTATGGCAGATGACCTGGCCAATGTGTAGAGGACTGTCCCTGTGGACGTCCAGCAAACACTGTAAAGAGAAGTGGTAGGTAGCGGCCCACATAACATGGCTGTAGCAAGACTAGCAGGTGTATGTTAGTAGAAAGTCTTACCAACAGTGTCATATGTTGTAGTGAAATATGAGAAAAATGGTGCTGATGGACACCCAACCATCTTCCAATATGGGTCCCCAGCTCAACACCCCTAACAAATGACACCATTCCTCATGAAACCAAACCTCATATCAGCCCCCTCAAGACACCCACCCAAACATGTTCATCCCTTCACAACACAACCACTAATCCTGTCGAACAAATATGCAATATGTTGGGCAGTATGTACAGGTCATGGACGTAAGAATCACTAGCCATGCTAGTGACCGAAAGATGCACTGGAGTAGGATAGATGTCTGTAGGTGTGTAAAGCAGAATGCATATTATTGCAAAAGCTTTGTTTTACTTCCCTAAAAAATAAGATGTTGTGATGCACTTATGCCTATAAAAAAGTCTGGCGCCTGTTAGTTTTAAATGTATGTAATATATCCAAAGACTATATAACTTGGCCTGCTAAGCATGAAAGCTATTGCAGTGGGAGTATATGATTCAGCACTGTAAGAAAATGGCAGAACTACTACAGAAACATTGTCTAACACTCTATACAGAACTGGCAGAAATATTTCTAAATGCCATGTAATTTGTTCAGAAAGCATCCTCACCACTTTACCTGGACAGCCACTCAGTTCTTCTCCAGCACAGGAAGGAGTTCTCCATAATCTCCACCTGAGTTACAAAACAAGAAAAAAATACAATACTGCTTAATGTAATGTCTAATAATATTAGAAATAGTTATAAGTGAAATAACAGGGCACTGATAAATTACAATATAGCTCAGGGACCTGTGCTTTGATGTCTTCTTCCCACTGACGTACAAGGTCAGGATTGTGCCTATGCAGATCACCTATGCACTGCTCACCAGACTGGGCTTATGCCCTGCTCATCAGAAAGAGATATGCCATTGGCATCAGACACTTCCCTGGCAAGACTGTACCAGGCATCCATTTTATACCAGAGTCCCTTGTAGGAATCCCCATTCAGGTGCTGCTGGTTATCCCTATGAGGCAGGAAGAGAAAGAGTCTTGTTTTCCTTGCTGCATCACGTGGAGTCCCTGTCAACATCAGTACTGTTGGAAGGTGAATCAGCCTCTTAACATAGCATTAGTTATGGCTTCAATGAGGAAAATGTGCTATTTAGAAATATTCATTATATTATGCCTCATTAGCAGGGCCATGATAAAAGCTTCAAAACTGTATGATATAAGTCCCCACATCTAGCACGGTCCTCATCGTGCTGCTGAAGGTTACTTCATAGCAACAAGGCAAGCATCGCTGGTAATTGTGAAGAAGGATTTCTGCAAGCAGCAGCTGTTCATGAAAGCTACATTTGTGGGCAATGATGCTGTGATCACTTGTTCCTCCTGTATTTTTGTGGTGCTTCATTATCTGCTTGACACATTGCTCATGTAGTATTTGTTAATGTTGTTAAGTTCAGGTGACAACAGTGTTGCCACTGTGCTGGGGGTGTCTACTGCCACAACAGAGTAAATGGGAGGTAAATGGGGTTGCAGGTATGTTCCACTAAAGTTATGTATGTTTTATGCATTTTTACAGTTCATGCATACTTGCAGAAAGAGGAGTTAGTGTTCATCCTAATGTCTACTAATATGACAATGCTCTGAAGTCTTGCACTGGGTGATAATTACAACAGAAGCTGCTACAGTACTGTTTCTGCTATGTTGTTGTGGCGGGAGTAACATGTGATGTGTATATTATTCAGCAGGAGTTGTGTACCTGCTATGTGCCATTATGTTATGAGTATTGTGCATGCTGCTGAGAATGTTCTACTGTGAATTGTGTGCTTGCATGAGTATTGCATATGCTGCTGAGAGTGTTCTACTGTGAATTATGTGCTTGCTGGGGAAGAGAGGGTGAACAGGTAGCACAGTGCAAAGAACAGACTACATTGTGGAGCTATATTCAGCAGCCATCCTGAACATCAGTGTTTCCAAGTTATATCTCTAAACACTCCACTCCGCTTCCCAACCCATATGTGCAGCAGATGTTCTTAAATCACCTGAGATATTACTAAAGTAGCTGGGAGCTGGAAACCTGCATTTGCAAGAAATCATGTGTGTGTTAATCTATGGATCCCATAGCTTCAGCAATGCACATACCTGATTGAGCTAGGTACAGTATTGGCCTTGGGGATGTGCTCTCCAAGGCCAGTGTAACACTTAAGGTCATTAGCCATGTCATAGTATGACAAGATATTATATATCAGGCCTGTGTTACTTCCAAGTAATGTTTAATGAGGGGTTTGGGGATGCTAAGACCTACAAACATACCGTCATACAGGTATGTCCACATACACTCTGAGGTGACTGCATTAGTAGCCTGCAGGATGTCATAATGCACAACTATGTTGACTTGAGGGAGGCATGCACACACCATTTGATACTCTACAGAGATATCTCGAATAGGATGTTCCCTTTGCAATAACTGCACATAATGCAGGCAAGTGAAAAAATATAGACATTTTAATTATTCTAGTACTGAGAAGGTTTAAACTATTTCACAACTCATCACATGTGAAATTGAATATCTATCTGTCCATATATTCATACAATGTCATACAATGCCTTTTATGTAGAAAAAACATTCTGTGTGTTAAAGTTAAGAAACATAGAACATTTGAGTAATACTAGATGAAAAATAATTAATAATTCATTATATAAATATACACTCAAGCACCCATCAGCTTCCTACATGTTTACATGTATTGATGGTGTGGTTATTAAGGGTCCTAACAAGCTGAGGTGGTCAGATTTCTTTTATCTTATTAAGATTGTTGTTGTTGTATCTTTCGGCTTTTCCCGGTTAGGGGTCACCACAGTGGAACTCCGGTCCGCTAATGATTGGCAGTAGATTTTTACGTACCGAGTTGCCAGCCCTGATGCACAACCTTCAGTGAAGCAATGCCCATTCACACATGTCTCCATACAGAAGACGCTTTAGCTGAGAATTGAACAGGACATCTTACTGTGAGGTGACAATGCTACCGCAGCACCACCACAACAAGATACAACATTATGATTGTAAGTAGATAATTTTGTTGAGGGCATTATTTGCTCCTGGACTGAATGAAAATTCTAAAGAGTTTGGGAAGCCCACTGTAGAAGGTGGAAGGCACAGTCTGGAGCCTCTAGTGCCACTACCCAGTGTTGCAGGTGCTACAGGGTAACATGGATGTATACCCATATGAGGTGTTTGTATGGAGTCTACCTGAAATATGAGCCACCAGTTGCACTCAAGGAACACTCCATCCTTACAGGGTGGTGTGGCTCTTGCCTGTGACTTTTTAGGGAGAGAATGCCCCCATGGGCAGGGATGTGTACAGGTAATGCATAAATCCCCTACAGATGCATTGTACTTGTCCACCAGATCCCAGCATAGTGCAGTGTCATCTGCTGAAGGTGTGTTCCAGCATGCATACATACACACACACACACACACACACACACACACACACACACACACACACACACACACACACACACACACACACACACACACACACACACACACACACATCCAACAGCACACGCTTACACAACAACAGAGACACCGAATATTTCTGGCAATCTGTCCCACTGAACTCACTTTTCTTGCCATGCCTAACAGACACACACACACACACACACACACACACACACACACACACACACACACACACACACGCACACACACGCAGACACACACACACACACATATACACCAGTAATGCTCAACCACACCCATCCACACACTGCCCATTGCTGATACTTGTCAATGTGGCCATTTCCACATGTGTATATGATAAGTATGTCTCACCCTCAGTACTGTAACTTAGATAGCTTATGTCTGGTGCTATGCATAGCATATATATGATGCACATGGTACCCAGACTATGCATGGTATAGTGCAGCCTGGGTGTAGGTTTACATGCATCATTTTTATTTTTATGCATAATGCTTTAATCAGTTCTGTAGTTATACCTAGATGCTGCCTCTTAGCCAGTGTCACAACATGTTGCACCTACCTTATCTGGCAAAGTCATTCTCTGCAACTTGCTCCTCCACAGATTCCTCATCAGGCATCTCCATCACTGCCAGTCTGGTACTTCCTCATCCTGAATATCTTTTCCATACTATAACCATTTTCATATCACAATATTGTATAACATTGCACAGACTGCAAATCCTTACTGCACATTGCAAGCTCATAATGTAGTATACTGACAGATACAGCCAGACAGTGGAAGCAAGTTTTATGCAGGCCAAACATACTTTCAATAATGACCCAGGTCTGTGGCAGGACAGTGTCATAACCATTCCCTGCCACGGTGTGTTTTTTCTGTTTTTTTTTTTTTTTCAATAGGTGCCATTAGCCATGGCTCAAAAATGTATCCAGCATCACCAAGTAAGATCACTCTGCACAAACTCCTGGTATAGGTCATTACCTGAGTGGTCTGCATAAACATTGTGCATTGTAACCCTGTGCATTGCAGAGAAAGCTGATCTATCTTTGCCTCTACTCTTGAGGTATAGCCTTTATTGCAATGTATGTGCTGTCTATGCCCCCACATACCTTGGGGAAATGAGAAATTTCATAAAAAGCCTGCATTGTGTTGCCTTTCTCATCTGTGGTATATGGAAACCTCATATGCTCTTCCACATGCTATAGCATGACATTCAGGAACTTGTGAAGTAACCTTGTCTGGGATACACCTACCCTGTCCTCCAATGGCTGCTAAAAGGTCCTCATAGCTAGTATTCTTAAAGCCACATACCCCCTACCCACATTGCCCCTGAATACTTATCCCAAGTTTCCACAGGGATAGATATTCAACATGTCTCCTGGGCCTGGATATGAGGGCAACACACCTCAACCAGCTCTGGCATGGTGCATCTATTTCCATGCTAGCAGTTCACAAATTCTGTGTCATAGAGGGCGTGACATGTTAGGTGCTGATGGATAACTGATGCTGCAGAGGGCAACAACATGCAACACTGTGGCTAGTGGCAGCAATGACAACCTCTTGTATATACACATTTACTAGAGCAGCTGCTAGCCCATATATGCATTCATGGTCTGTCTCCAGTAACTCCAACTTTTTGCTGAGGTCAACAATATAAAAGTCATTATTCCTCAATGCAAAATATATACATTTCTGAACAGTTGTCACATTGTTTACCCCATTGACATTGCATTTGCCCCATCATTTTAATCCTGTCATTTATTTCCATCACATTATACCACTATCTTATTTTATGCAAGGTACAGAACTTATCGCCTTTCCACAATCACAGTCAAATAATCTCTGAATTGCTACCACCCTGTACATGGCCGCTCTCAATGCATAATTGCCTTCCATGACACCAAAACTGTTTCTGAATTCCATAAATAGATTTCTTAGTCTACCCTTTGGTGTCTTATTAGTGTCAGAACTATTCCAAGGAAACATACCACAGTATGAAGTCTGGATTGTATAAGGAGCATTACTGATGAATTCCTGATATGGGCTCAAAAAACAGGAGCATCACTCAAGAAAGGTCAATCTGCAAGACAGATTGAAGTCCTAAGTAAAACAAAAACAAGTGTCAGATCTGTTTAATAATTCTGAAGTCCATGAGTTACATTCTAGTCTCAGAAGGTCTAAAGCCAGATGCTGAGAAAGAGAAATCCATAGTGCGAACACCTACATGACACAATGAACAAGATCTAAAGAGATGCCTCAGAGGAAGCTTTTAGAGCATAAGACAGAACTGAAATGGTGACACAGAACAAGAAACATTCTGAAATATTAAAGAATTCTGTAACTGGGGCAACAGCTACAGTATATTTTTTGCTTCCTTTTTGGCTCCCTACATCTGACCAACGGCTATAGGTTCATAGGTTCATAGGTAGATACTAGGCTATCTGCCCTAGGGCATTTATAAGCCTAGCCAGAGTGTATTTGGCTTCCGCCTCCCTATTAGATTAGCCTACTGTGCCTCTGTAAAGTAGGTCACAGAAGGTACCCTTTTAAGATTAGTTTACTGTGCCTCTGTCTAGCAGGGACACAGGAGAGATCCCAGGAGTGAATTTGCGATTTCCCATCCACACGTCCAAATTTTGCTTGAAGAGGGTCTCCTCATCCACCATTTTAACTGGACCTGCCTTAGCCTCCAGCACACTAATTCCCAACCCATGTATGGGACCAGTGAGGAGATACCCTGACAACATCACACTGCAACTGGGAAGCATTTTTTTAATGATTACCACCTCTACTTGTACCCAGTAACACCTACTGGATGGAAAATGTAATGGATATCAGGGCTAGATAATCCTTCATTTTCACAAGGGGCTGATGGCAGTAGGACACCCTACCTACCCTCAGTCAGCACTTTTCAAGTGTTTCCCCTGGTCTGCGCTAAGGAAATCTAATGGCAATAGTGTGTCCCAAGTAACATCCCCCCATACCTTTTAAACCTCTCAGCACAAAAAAATCTGGGCAAAGCCTAAATTAATGGAGGACAAAGACCCAAAAATAGAGACAGACTTTTAAATATTGTTATTATAAACATATACAGTTACTAGAATAACAGGCTATGTGTTAGCATACATTTTCTGAAGAATATAAAGCCCAAAACTCAAATATATGCCATTATTTAGTGATTTCAGTCCTCAGTGATTTGCCAGAAAACCACAAATTTTATGAAGACCAGACCAAAAATAGAAGGCAAAAATCTGGACATTCTGTGAAAATCTGGATAGCTGAGAGGTGTGTCCCCAGGATGGGTACTCCCATTCTCCCTTGCCAGTAGCTCAAATTCGCAACCCACTTATCAGTTCTGGGTCTTTTGTGTTACAGAAGGGACTTTACCCCTCTGTGTCACAGTACTGGCTCAACACCTATGGGGTATAAAGACATTATTAAATCAGCTGTGTTGAAAGTGGAGGTTGGTCAATTTGGAACTTCATCAGTACTTTTGCACAACAAACCTGTGACATATATGAATCAATAGCATTTAATGAAGAAGAGACCAGAGATCCTCAGACTGAAAAGGGAATGCTGGTCATCTTATAAAAGAGTGATATTGAAGATGCATAAAAACATATGTTCATAGGTCCATAGGTATGTACTAGGCTAATGGCCCTGGAGCCTTTACAAGCCTAGCCCATAGGATTACATTGGCATCACGCCACCTGACCTTAATTCCCAGTGCCTCTGTCGAGTAGAGCCACTAGAGTGATCCCCGGGGTGAATTTTCTATTTCCCATCCACTCATCAAGATTTCTCTTGAAGAGGGCCAGTGAGATGCTCTGTTTGACATGAGTGGGAAGTATATTCCATAGCATGGGCATTCTCTGGGTTATGAACCTGTCCCTCCAGCATGTTCTGTTGATTGTGGTAATGAGGGTGAGGTCTCTGGAGTTTGTGGTGTGGAGGATTGGGATTTCTTTAGATGTAGCATTTCTAACAGAGCTGGGTCAGATATGGCTTTGTTAGTCTAGCAGAAATCACCTCTAAGTAGGCGATATGAGACAGAGAATAGTTGGAGTTTTTTGAGTCTGCCCATATAGGACAAGTATTTAAGGCCTAGGATACTCTTTGTGAGGTACTTTTGCAGCCTCTCCAGTTGTTGCAGGTATCTAGTGAGGTACATGCCAAATGGGGCATAGTACTTGATGATTGGCCTATTGAGGGAAGAGTAGAGGGAGAAAATGACTTCTTTCTTCCTGGATGCAAAACCCTTAGTAATGAGAAGTGCCACATAGAAGATTTTTCTGACCATAGTGACAATGTGGAGGTCAAAATACAGATTGCTGTCAACCTGTACTCCCAGATCTCTGTGTTCAGTGGTCTACCATCAATGTGGTAATTCATGGGAACTGAGTTTTTCCCAAAGGGATGATGACACATTTTTTGGCATTGAGCTTAATGATATGGTTCTGACACCAGTCGTTGGTCTCAGTGAGGCCTTTCTATAGGATGTCAACATCACTTAGGGAGTTAATAATAGCTCCTAGCTTGCAATTGTCTCTGAACTTTGTCAGCCAAAGTCCCTTCATGTTGGCCTGGACTTCAGAGAAGTAGATACCAAACAGGAGAGGACCCAGGACCGAACCCTGTGGGACTCCACTCATGACTGGTCAGCAGCCTGACTTGGAGTCAGCTACTTTCACACTGTGGGTTCTATCTGTGAGCCAGTTTGCAACTCACCTAGTGATATAGGGGTTGATGCCTAGCTTAGTGAGTTTTTCTATGATTCCTGAGTGGGGAATGGTATCAAAGGCCTTGGCCAGATCAAGCTAGGCTGTATGAACCACCTTGCTTTCATCCACAGCTCTGGTGACTGACTCAAAGAAGTTGACCAGGTTGAGCAGGCATGATCTACCCTTCACAAAACCAAACTGTGTGGGATCCAAAGTTTGGAGATTCCCTATATCCTTGTTTATTAGGTCCATGATGATGTGTTCCATTGCTTTGCATATCAGACTCATCAGGCTAATGGGGTGACAGTTCCCAGAGTCTGTAATCACTCCTCCTTTGTGGAGAGGGATGACTGTAGCAGTGTGCCATTTGGTAGGGACAAAGCCTGAGGTGAGGCTGTGATTGAACAGGGCACACAGGTGAGGTGCCAGTTCACGCTGTAGTTCATGTAGAACACAGCCAGGGATATTGTCAGGTCCCATAGAAGCTGTATTCTTGGCCTTGTACAGTGCTGTTTTAACCTCTGCAGCAGTAATACTGGGTGCCTGGCAATCTACTGGTATTGTGATTGGTCCCTTTGGGGGGTAAAGCTGGCAATGAATCTGTCGGCCAGTATATTGTCAATATCTGTTGGTTCGGTATAGGAGGTACCATTGTGCAGTAGCTCAGAGCAAATCTGGGTATTGCCGTGGAGATTCTTTACATAACTATAGAAGGCCTAGTGGTTGTCTTTACTATCTGGTGCAGTTATGTTTTCATAGCTAACTTTAGAGGATTTGATGAGCTATCTAAACTTTTTGTTGAGGCTGATAAGGGAGTTTTTCCAGTCTTGGGACTTCACCTTATTCCGCATCAGTTTCCTCCTTCTGTTGTAGAGTTTGTTTATGGCAGGGGACCAAATAGATTGTCTTCCTTTTTTAGGAGGAGAGCATCTTGTTTTGTTTGGGTATGGCAAGATCCATGCATTTGTGTATGTGTTCGTACAGTGCATTGTTGTATGATTCAGCGGTCGTGCAACTATTCTTCATTTGCATGGGTGCCGTAAAGTTAGCCACCTCTGTTTTTAGGAGCTCAAAGTTAGCTTTGGAGAAGTTTTTCATGGTGGTTACCTTTCCGGGGGGGGGGGGGATGTGGATCAAGGTGATTAGTTTGTGGTCGGATCTAACCAGGGAGGAGTTGACTATTGGTGTTGAGCAACGGTCGCCCATGTTAATAATGACCAGATCAAGGATATTGCTACCTCTAATGGGGGTAAGAACGAGCTGGTTCAGGGCATTGGAATTAATGAATTCCAGGAAATGTTGGGCAAGTGCATTGGTGCATGAGTAGCTTTCCCAATTAATGGAGGGGTAGTTGAAGTCACCCAGTATGAGACTGTTAGTTTGGACTCTAATATTCTCCAGGGTGCTTAGGAACGTGGAGTGTGAGTCTTGGGACATGGTTGGGGACCTATAGCAAGCTACGACCTGAATCGCTGTCTTACCCAATGTTAGCTGCACCTGAAATATCTCTGATGCATTATGTTGGGCTACCAGTCTGGAGGTGTGTGCATCCTTTATGAATATGGGAACACCACTGCCTTTGGAGCTTTGGTCCAAGTTCTGGGGCCAAAAGGTGTGGAATGAATTATAGCCTGGTAGTGCAGGGGTGCTTTCTGCTGCCTTGAACCAGGTCTCTGTTACAGCACAAATGTCAATGTTCTCCATTTTAAGGAGTGCTTCAAGCAAGCGCATTTTGAGATTTAGAATTCTAGCATTGAGCAGCATGACCCTCAGATTGCATTTGTTTGTAGCTATTATGGTAATAATGTAGTCTTTGGAACACCATCTAAAAAAGACACTATAGGGGTGGCAAGAGCTATAGCCAGTATCTGGAAGTCCAGGGGTGACAGATGCAGGCCATCTCTGGCGAAGCATCGAGGTCTGTCAGTCATGTCATCCCAGGCAGACAGATACTGGATCCCCTAAGAGTGACACCAGAAACTTAGCCAATTGTTGAAATCAATAATTTTCTGCTTGGACTGTGGTATCATTCTGGGTGATGGTATGATGCTGCTCAGGGCAAGGGTCATACCCACCTGGGCTTCATAATCTGAGAGCTCCTCCATGTCCCTTTTCATGTAGTCCAGGGAGGTACGTCTCAGGTCATTCACACTCACATGTACTATGACAAAGTCATATTTGTACCTGTTGTTGAGGGACCTGAGTGCATGTGTTATGTGGCAGATCCTGGCACCTGATAGGCAGCTGACTGTTACTTTCTCCTTATTCAACCTAGTGAGTGGGAAATCAGTGTGACTCACTACTGAGTCATCTATGACTAGAGTGTTAGGCATGCTGTTTTGCTTAGGGGCTTTGGTTGAGTGACACACTGTTTAGGAAAGTTATGTGTCTCTTGATTAGTGTTGTGTTGGTTGAGTGCATTTCTGCCTTGGAGGTCTCTGCTGTTCGGTTAGATTTTTATTGAGACCCTCCACAAAGGTGGGTGTGTGGTTTGTGTTTTTATGTGAAGGCAATGCTGGTGTGTGTTCTGGAAGGCTATGTGTTCCATATGGTGTGGTGCAAGTGTTGACCTACTCCTCTTGACCAGCTATTCTGGTCTTGGCTGGAGAGTGTGTGGCTTCCAATTTGGATATATAAGTGCATCTCTCACAAGTCTGAGTGTTGGGGGTAAGGGAAGAGGGTTGCCAGTGTACATGAGGCAGTTGCTACATTGCTTCATGATGCCCATGTTTACCAGATTAATAGGAGAAAGCACAGGGAACTGACCTTTAGACATGCCTAGAGGGGTGGGCATTAATAATAAGTACTGGAGCTATTTCCTTGTAGAACATTTAGTGCTGGTAGCACTTTTGTGTGCTGCAATAATTGCTACAAGAAGTCTAGTAAAGTGCTAGACTAATAAGCTAGTAAAAGTGCAGGAGAGGAGAGAACTAGCAGATCTAAGGGGAATAATTGGAGAGCAGACTTTGGCACCGCTCAGAAGCTTACAAACAGTCCTGGATACAGCAAATCTGTATCTGGACTAGACTAGTTACAGGAAAGGCAGGAAACAAGTGCAAATGCAGGCTTTTAAACCAGAAAGTTGAAAGAGATGGAAAAACTGCCCAAATGGCCAATAAACTACAATATCTGGGCCAGAAACCACTCCTCTTGTGGTAGATAGGCTATCTAGTGCTTACCACTCCCACTGATAAACTAGAAGGCTTCCCTCCAACACAGAAAGGCTTGGCAGACTCAGAAGCTGACAAACAGTCCTGGATACAGCAAATCATTTAAGAAATGTGCAGAGGATGGCAGAAAGCTGCAATTACTTACAGTGATTATGATGAGAAGGTGATAACATCAACTATCAGCAGTTTTTATTATATCATTTAAATTGGTTGAATGGGGTAAATCTCTGATCTATGGCATGACAAGTTCCAGGCCCAGCCTGGTTACAAAAGAAGAAATAACAACATACAGAAGTTGTAAAATAGCAAAAGGGGTAACTGTGATGTTCTGTTCCAAGAAATATTAGCTTAAGAATTAAGTCTACAACTACATTATTTACACAATCAGACATATATGTATGTGCACTACCCATTCAGAGGTGAATCAGCTGCATGTAAGCATTTCTATTTCAATCAGAGGAATTTGCAGCAAATACTACACAGACCACTGAGAAAGTCAATCAGGTTTGGAGAATATGCACCTCCCCCTTCTGTCGTCCTCATTTAAAATGGGTTTTTCTTATTCTGTTCTCTCCTCTCCTTCAGGGTGTCCTCAACTGCATCATTTTAGTACAGCTCTTCTTTTACATATATACCAACTTCATCTATAAAGGCCACCCTAATATCAATGCACTACTATATGCAAATGACAGAGTCATCTGTAGAACCAGAATATCTGAGACTACATTAAAATCAGCTGAAGACAGACCTCACAAGATGACTCATCTATTATAACATACTACATCACTACAACAAAATAAAACTCATGATCTTAAGAGTTACATCCTCAGACAAAAACTTGCATGTCTCTGTGGTCCATCATATTCCTCCCCTGGCATTTCAATAGAAACTACACACTCATTTTATGTGCCTTGGTCTTTGTAATGTCTGACTATAGATCATCATTTACAAACATTAAGCTCCAATGTCATCACATTTTTCTGCTCATAGATTTCATTTAATGCACATTATAACCCTCCTAACTTAATTAACTTCTTTAAAGCCAATCAAAATGATGCCCATTCTTTTACAGTATTTATTTTGTTCTACTTCCATAACCATATGTTTGTATTTTGTCGGTTTTCATTTTGTTTTGATTTGTAGGTATGTTGTAATTTTTTGTCTTTTTTATGTGTCTGTCAGTATCTTTACAGTTGCAGTGTTTAGTTTTTAAGCATTTTTTTTAATTACTCAACACACATTAAATATTGATAAAGGCATACTTCTGGGACAAATTAAATATATCCTTTCACTAATCGTCCATGCCTCTCAAAATATTCACTCCTCTTTAGAAGGTGTGTAAGGCAGCTACCCTTATAATGTGTCCATATTTTAATGATGTTGCAAGGTGTTTCAATATTAGGCCTAATACATAGGATAATATTCCTACTACAGTTAGTTTTCAGATTATAGACCATTCAGAATTCAACTGCTAGTGTTTCTTAATGAATAGTTGATTATCGCTTCACACATCTGAAAATAACCTGATTTACCTTTACCCTTTTCTTAGCCTTCTAACTCAGCATTTCTTCTGGCATGGAAATCTCCCCGTTCCAGCAAAGGATTATATGTATACTGTACTGCACTTTGTCTGCATTTATTCAACTGGAAATGTATTTTGAGTTAGGTGAACAGTACCTAATCCAATTCTAAATCTTTATAACTCTTCTTTTGCTTGTTTTCAAAATATTGTTATTATGCAATTATGTGCTAGAATCCGTCAAATCATGCATGCGCTCAAGTCACTCAACAGTGAACAAGTACCATTATGACTCTGTCATAGTCCATGTTGGGTTGAATGGCTTGAGATGCACCTCTGTGGACTATATGAAGAGAGACATGACTGAACTCTCAGATTATGTGTCCCAGGCAGGTATGGCCCTAGCACTAAGCAGTATTCTACCTTCATTCAGGATGATGCCACAATAAAGACAGAAAATGATCAATTTCAATCAATGGCTTAGTTTCTGGTGTCAGTCCAGGGAGATCGAGTATCTGTCAGCCTGAGAAGACATTGTTGACAGGCGATGCTGCTTTGCCAGAGATGGTTTGCATCTATCTCCTCTAGGCATTCGGATACTAGCAAAGCAGCTTGCCTCCCCATAGTGCCTTTTTTAGGCAATGTCAAAACAACAACATTTCCAATGAAACAAAATCCACTCGAGACAAAGTAAAGGTTTTGCTGCTTAATGCTAGGAGTCTGAATATGAAGCTGCACTCCCTGGAAGTACTCCTCACCTTGGAAGATGCTAACCTCTGTGAGGTCAATGAGACATGGTTCAAGGCTGCGGAAGGCCCTCTGGCTGTGCAAGGCTACAATGCCTTCCACACGTTCACACCTCAAAATGAACATGAAAGAACCAAAGATGGAAGTGTATCCATCTTCATTAAGGCCAAGTATACATCATGACTGGCCAAACAGTATTACTCTAGCGAACTAAGTACCCTACTACATCATTGCTAGCTATAGGTCCCCCACCATGAACCAAAAAAAGCACACCACCTACCTGGACTTACTGGAGTCACTCACTATACAGACCGACACCTTAGTCATGGGAGATTTCAAGTGTCCTTCTATCGGCTGGGAGACATATACGAGCACATACATGCTTGGCTAGAGGTTTTATCAACACAAATGCTGTGGAAGAGATAGTCTGCACCCTCACAAGGGGCTCAAATGTCCTAGACGTGGTACTCATCAACATGGAGGTCAATGCACTCCCACCTGTGTGATGCCCTCTCTGGTAAGGTCAGACCATAAATCAGTCCTAGTCTGAAGTAACTATTGGACTGGATACTCCCACAGGAGCAAAACAAGTAAAAGCTTTTCCAAAGTAAACTACGGCCTACTAAGTGACGGTATAAAACATTTATACCCGCCAAAATCACAGACAACAATGACTCCTATGCAGAGGTGTATGCAGATGCCTTGTATAATCACTTAAACAACTGTATTGACTGGTCTGTACCTGACCAGATCAAAACCAGGTCCTCCCAAAAAAACAAGCCACCCTGTTGGATGTCAAGTATAAACAGGTTATATAACAAGAGGAAGAAACTAATGTCAAAGAACAACAGGAAACTGATTCAGGACAGGAAGAATTCTCTCTACAGCTTGAACAAACAAATCAGCAATCTTTAAAGTCTCTAAAGCAAACTATGAAGCTAAAATAGCACCCCTAGCTAAGAATAATCATAAGGCATGCATTAACTATGTTCAAAATCTAAAAGGGAATGCCCAGTTATGTGCCAAACTGGTAGTAGATGGTACCATTCATATTATACTGGAGGAAATTGCCAAACTGCTAGCTGACAGATTTGGGACAAACTTTACCCCCCTATCCCCACTAGCCATACTCCAAAGCATACCTGACACCTGTCTTCTGCCTAGTATCTCTAGAGATCAGGTCATATCTGTGCTCTCTCCAAGTCCAAAAACAAGGCCTTAGTGGAATGAGTTTACATCCCAGATTGCTTACTAAGCAATCTAAAACAGGACCTAGCAGATCCACCTGGTGTTCTCTTTAACCATAGTATGAGAACTGGATTTGTTCCAGCAGAGTGGAGAACAGCAACAGTAATCCCCTTGCATAAAGGGGGGATATCAACCTACCATGGGAACTATAGACTCATAATTCTTATCAGCCTCATCTGCAAGGCCAAGGAAAGAATCGTCATGGACCTTATCAACAAGGACATAGGCAACCTTCAAATTCTAGACCCAACCCAGTTTGGCTTTATTAAGAGTATAGCATGCTTATTAAACCTAGTAGACTTCTTTAAGAAAGTCACCAAAGCCCTGAATGAAGGTAAGATGGTGTATACTGCCTATCTTGACCGAGCCAAGGCTTTTGACACAATCTCCCATGCAGATATTATTGAGAAAGTCTCCCAGATGGGGATCATTCCTTATGTCATTAAATGGGTGGCCAGTTGACTCACTGACAGAACACATACTCTCAAAGTTGGTGACTCCACCTCTACCACTAGACCAGTCACCAGTGGCATACCACAAGGATCTATACCGGGTACTTTATTATTTGGAATCTATTTCCTAGAAGTCGGCTTTTGGCTTACAAAGTTTGCTGATGATTGCAAACTGGGTGCATTCATTAAGTCTCCCAATGATGCTAACATATTACAGGAGAGGCTACCACAGACAAATTACTGTTGCCTAAGCCATGGTCTAAAACTAAATGCAAAAAAGTGCATTATTATCCCCTTTGGAAAAGGGGAATTCCCTGCTAATTACAATATTGACAGCACTTCCTAAGTTCAAACCCAGTGGTACAAGACTTGGTAACACAGGTTGATAGCAATCTGAACTTTGACCACCAAGTTTCCACACTGGTAAGGAAAGACTTCTATGTTGCACATCTCATAAGGCAGGGAATTGCATCCAGGTTTAAGGATGTTGTAACTCCCTTGAGCCTCATCAGACCATTAATGGAGTACAGTGCTCCTTTTACATGTACCTCACCAGACACCTACAGCAGCTGGAGAGACCACAGAGGTTTCTCACCAAGAAAATACAGGGCATCCAAACCATGACCTATGTGGATAGACTGAAAGTCCCATCACTGTACTCTGCATCTTATAGTCTGCTGAGAGGTGACTTGTGCCTGTCTCTGACCCTGCCTTGATAGAAATGCTGCACATCCACAGGTCAAACGGCATAAGAGTCACTCGCTCTAGGGATCTTAACCTAGCCTGTGGCATAAACAGAACAGGCTGGAGAGACCAGACATATTTCTCAGAGATTGACTCTTCTCTGGAATAAACTTCCAATTCACATGAATCAGAGCTCCTTACTGACCCTATTCAACGCAACCTAGACAAATAGATGGGAGACTGCAATCCCTGGGGTGTCACCCATGTCCCTCATGGACAGGTGTAGTTGGTATTCGGTGTTGATCATAGACTTGCTCTGCGAATTATTTCCATCTAACCAAGGAAAATAAGGACAGCTTGGTATTAACGTGGCTACTCTTGGAAGGGCTCTCGGGCCGTTAGCCTAGTAATCTTCTATGAACCTATGTTTTTTGTCACTTGATATTATTTATTATATTACTGATTTGTGTTCCTTTTTGAAGACTGACCTGTGCCTAAATATGTCCTTTTTCATAGAAACACATAATGTAGTGACTACTGCTTAATTCCTGAATCTCTCGTCAAAGACAGCAACAGACAGCTGACATTACACTATATTTTGGCATCTGAACCCGTATTACATATATGGGTCTCTAGCTGAGATCACTACGTTTTTTCAAATTTAATACATACCTCTCTCTTCCTCTTTTGAGACCCTCATCTTTGTGCAGTAAACTCTCAGTTAACCAGCAGCCATGGGGATTGGGAGATGCTGGATAAGTGTAGTTTCTGATTGCTTGAGAGTTACTATTAAAAATAGACCTGACAAATACTGTACCATACCATACCATACCATAAACACTGGATTGATTTGATTTTAATATTGAAATACAGTAATTAAAAGCCTGGCTGGAATAATCTTTTAAACTTATTTTTCCAGTAGAAAATGTGGCACTTGGAACAGCTTTCAGTGGAATGCTAAGTGGATTGGAATTGAATGAATTGAACAGAGAGAAAAAAATAGAGAGAGTGAATACATGTATGAAAGCAGAAGCAACTGTGTGTGAGAGATCGGAGAGACGTATGAAGAGAGAGAGAGAGAGTGTGCGTGTGTGTGTGTGTGTGTGTGTGTGTGTGTGTGTGTGTGTGTGTGTGTGTGTGTGTATGTGTGTGTGTGAGATTGGAGAGTGAGAATGTGCAATCTGGCAAAATGAGTGAGTATGGAGCAAGTGTTGCCATTTTAACAATTTAACTTGTTTGGTTTGACTTGTTCTCAGGTTGAGAAAAGAGGGAATTTATTTTTATCTTCCTTTTTAAAACATGAAAACTCTAAAAACGTAAAGTATATTTCTGCAGGGGAGAAAACAGAAAGTGCAACACATGAAAAACTGAGTTGTTCATATTGTGCTGTATTTCTTCAATTATTTTTCTGGTTGCTTGAGAGTTCTGGTTGCTTGAGTTCTGGTTAACCGTACAACTCTTTACATGTCTCTTCATCATAATGTGCCCTCATTGTCCCTCCTTTCCTCTTAATCTTGATACACTTTTCCATACCTGCTTCATCTTTAGCCCTTTCATTCTCCCTTATTCTTTGTTCCCGTAAATCTGCTTCCCCTACCTCTATTCTTTTTCCTTATCTCAGACATGCTTTCTTTATAATTATGCTGCCCATGCTCTTACACTGCATATAGACTGACTTTAATAGGATCAAAAGGATCATAGGCGGTTACTAGGCTAATGGCCCTGGGGCCATTATAAGCCTAGCCAAGAGTTTATCCTCAAAAAAGAAACCTCACTCAGCACCTGTTGCCCCTGTCAATGAGGGACAAAGGTGGGACCCCTGGAACAAATTTGTGGTTTCCCATCCACTCATCAAGGTTGTGCTTGAAGAGGGTCAGTGAGGTACTCTGTTTGACATATATGGGAAGACTATTCCAGAGACGGGGCAGCCTCTGGGAGACAAACTTTTCTCTCCAGCAGGTTTTGTTGACATCGCATATTAGATTTAGGCCTATTGAGGGGGTAATGCGTGAGGAGTTAGACTTACGGATATGGAACATCTCTAGTAGGGCAGGGTATCTGTCAGCCTGAGAAGACATTGTTGACAGGCGATGCTGCTTTGCCAGAGATGGTTTGCATCTATCTCCTCTAGGCATTCGGATACTAGCAAAGCAGCTTGCCTCCCCATAGTGCCTTTTTTAGGCAATGTCAAAACAACAACATTTCCAATGAAACAAAATCCACTCGAGACAAAGTAAAGGTTTTGCTGCTTAATGCTAGGAGTCTGAATATGAAGCTGCACTCCCTGGAAGTACTCCTCACCTTGGAAGATGCTAACCTCTGTGAGGTCAATGAGACATGGTTCAAGGCTGCGGAAGGCCCTCTGGCTGTGCAAGGCTACAATGCCTTCCACACGTTCACACCTCAAAATGAACATGAAAGAACCAAAGATGGAAGTGTATCCATCTTCATTAAGGCCAAGTATACATCATGACTGGCCAAACAGTATTACTCTAGCGAACTAAGTACCCTACTACATCATTGCTAGCTATAGGTCCCCCACCATGAACCAAAAAAAGCACACCACCTACCTGGACTTACTGGAGTCACTCACTATACAGACCGACACCTTAGTCATGGGAGATTTCAAGTGTCCTTCTATCGGCTGGGAGACATATACGAGCACATACATGCTTGGCTAGAGGTTTTATCAACACAAATGCTGTGGAAGAGATAGTCTGCACCCTCACAAGGGGCTCAAATGTCCTAGACGTGGTACTCATCAACATGGAGGTCAATGCACTCCCACCTGTGTGATGCCCTCTCTGGTAAGGTCAGACCATAAATCAGTCCTAGTCTGAAGTAACTATTGGACTGGATACTCCCACAGGAGCAAAACAAGTAAAAGCTTTTCCAAAGTAAACTACGGCCTACTAAGTGACGGTATAAAACATTTATACCCGCCAAAATCACAGACAACAATGACTCCTATGCAGAGGTGTATGCAGATGCCTTGTATAATCACTTTAACAACTGCATAGACTTGTCTGTATCTGACCAGATCAGAACCAGGTCCTCCCAAAAACAAGCCACTTGATGGAGCTTAAGTATAAATAGGTTATGTAACAAGAGGAAGAAACTAATGTCAAAGAACAACAGGAAACTGATTCAGGACAGGAAGAATTCTCTCTACAGCTTGAACAAACAAATCAGCAATCTTTAAAGTCTCTAAAGCAAACTATGAAGCTAAAATAGCACCCCTAGCTAAGAATAATCATAAGGCATGCATTAACTATGTTCAAAATCTAAAAGGGAATGCCCAGTTATGTGCCAAACTGGTAGTAGATGGTACCATTCATATTATACTGGAGGAAATTGCCAAACTGCTAGCTGACAGATTTGGGACAAACTTTACCCCCCTATCCCCACTAGCCATACTCCAAAGCATACCTGACACCTGTCTTCTGCCTAGTATCTCTAGAGATCAGGTCATATCTGTGCTCTCTCCAAGTCCAAAAACAAGGCCTTAGTGGAATGAGTTTACATCCCAGATTGCTTACTAAGCAATCTAAAACAGGACCTAGCAGATCCACCTGGTGTTCTCTTTAACCATAGTATGAGAACTGGATTTGTTCCAGCAGAGTGGAGAACAGCAACAGTAATCCCCTTGCATAAAGGGGGGATATCAACCTACCATGGGAACTATAGACTCATAATTTTATCAGCCTCATCTGCAAGGCCAAGGAAAGAATCGTCATGGACCTTATCAACAAGGACATAGGCAACCTTCAAATTCTAGACCCAACCCAGTTTGGCTTTATTAAGAGTATAGCATGCTTATTAAACCTAGTAGACTTCTTTAAGAAAGTCACCAAAGCCCTGAATGAAGGTAAGATGGTGTATACTGCCTATCTTGACCGAGCCAAGGCTTTTGACACAATCTCCCATGCAGATATTATTGAGAAAGTCTCCCAGATGGGGATCATTCCTTATGTCATTAAATGGGTGGCCAGTTGACTCACTGACAGAACACATACTCTCAAAGTTGGTGACTCCACCTCTACCACTAGACCAGTCACCAGTGGCATACCACAAGGATCTATACCGGGTACTTTATTATTTGGAATCTATTTCCTAGAAGTCGGCTTTTGGCTTACAAAGTTTGCTGATGATTGCAAACTGGGTGCATTCATTAAGTCTCCCAATGATGCTAACATATTACAGGAGAGGCTACCACAGACAAATTACTGTTGCCAAAGCCATGGTCTAAAACTAAATGCAAAAAAGCGCATTATTATCCCCTTTGGAAAAGGGGAATTCTACTAATTACAATATTGACAGCACTTCCTAAGTTCAAACCCAGTGGTACAAGACTTGGTAACACAGGTTGATAGCAATCTGAACTTTGACCCCCAAGTTTCCACACTGGTAAGGAAAGACTTCTATGTTGCACATCTCATAAGGCAGGGAATTGCATCCAGGTTTAAGGATGTTGTAACTCCCTTGAGCCTCATCAGACCATTAATGGAGTACAGTGCTCCTTTTACATGTACCTCACCAGACACCTACAGCAGCTGGAGAGACCACAGAGGTTTCTCACCAAGAAAATACAGGGCATCCAAACCATGACCTATGTGGATAGACTGAAAGTCCCATCACTGTACTCTGCATCTTATAGTCTGCTGAGAGGTGACTTGTGCCTGTCTCTGACCCTGCCTTGATAGAAATGCTGCACATCCACAGGTCAAACGGCATAAGAGTCACTCGCTCTAGGGATCTTAACCTAGCCTGTGGCATAAACAGAACAGGCTGGAGAGACCAGACATATTTCTCAGAGATTGACTCTTCTCTGGAATAAACTTCCAATTCACATGAATCAGAGCTCCTTACTGACCCTATTCAACGCAACCTAGACAAATAGATGGGAGACTGCAAATTCGCCCTGGGGGGGTGTCACCCATGTCCCTCATGGACAGGTGTAGTTGGTATTCGGTGTTGATCATAGACTTGCTCTGCGAATTATTTCCATCTAACCAAGGAAAATAAGGACAGCTTGGTATTAACGTGGCTACTCTTGGAAGGGCTCTCGGGCCGTTAGCCTAGTAATCTTCTATGAACCTATGTTTTTTGTCACTTGATATTATTTATTATATTACTGATTTGTGTTCCTTTTTGAAGACTGACCTGTGCCTAAATATGTCCTTTTTCATAGAAACACATAATGTAGTGACTACTGCTTAATTCCTGAATCTCTCGTCAAAGACAGCAACAGACAGCTGACATTACACTATATTTTGGCATCTGAACCCGTATTACATATATGGGTCTCTAGCTGAGATCACTACGTTTTTTTAGATTTAATACATACCTCTCTCTTCCTCTTTTGAGCCCCTCATCTGTGCGCAGTAAACTCTCAGTTAACCAGCAGCCATGGGGATTGGGAGATGCTGGATAAGTGTAGTTTCTGATTGCTTGAGAGTTACTATTAAAAATAGACCTGACAAATACTGTACCATACCATACCATACAATAAACACTGGATTGATTTGATTTTAATATTGAAATACAGTAATTAAAAGCCTGGATGGAATAATATTTTAAACTTATCTTTCCAGTAGAAAATGTGGCACTTGGAACAGCTTTCAGTGGAATGCTAACTGGATTGGAATTGAATGAATTGAACAGAGAGAAAAAAATAGAGAGAGTGAATACATGTATGAAAGCAGAAGCAACTGTGTGTGAGAGATCGGAGAGATGCATGAAGAGAGAGAGAGAGAGAGTGTGTGTGTGTGTGTGTGTGTGTGTGTGTGTGTGTGTGTGTGTGTGTGTGTGTGTGTGTGTGTGTGTGAGATTGGAGAGTGAGAATGTGCAATCTGGCAAAATGAGTGAGTATGGAGCAAGTGTTGCCATTTTAACAATTTAACTTGTTTGGTTTGACTTGTTCTCAGGTTGAGAAAAGAGGGAATTTATTTTTATCTTTCTTTTTAAAACATGAAAACTCTAAAAACGTAAAGTATGTTTCTGCAGGGGAGAAAACAGAAAGTGCAACACATGAAAAACTGAGTTGTTCATACTGTGCTGTATTTCTTCAATTATTTTTCTGGTTGCTTGAGAGTTCTGGTTGCTTGAGTTCTGGTTAACTGTACAACTCTCTACATGTCTCTTCATCATAATGTGCCCTCATTGTCCCTCCTTTCCTCTTAATCTTGATACACTTTTCCATACCCGCTTCATCTTTACCCCTTTCATTCTCTCTTATTCTCTGTTCCCGTAAATCTGCTTCCCCTACCTCTATTCTTTTTCCTTATCTCAGACATGCTTTCTTTATAATTATGCTGCCCATGCTCTTACACTGCATATAGACTGACTTTAATAGGATCAAAAGGATCATAGGCGGTTACTAGGCTAATGGCCCTGGGGCCATTATAAGCCTAGCCAAGAGTTTATCCTCAAAAAAGAAACCTCACTCAGCACCTGTTGCCCCTGTCAATGAGGGACAAAGGTGGGACCCCTGGAACAAATTTGTGGTTTCCCATCCACTCATCAAGGTTGTGCTTGAAGAGGGTCAGTGAGGTACTCTGTTTGACATATATGGGAAGACTATTCCAAAGATGGGGCAGCCTCTGGGAGACAAACTTTTCTCTCCAGCAGGTTTCGTTGACATCGCATATTAGATTTAGGCCTATCGAGGGGGTAATGCGTGAGGAGTTAGACTTACGGATATGGAACATCTCTAGTAGGGTGGGGTCTGACATTGCCTTGTAGGCAAGACACAGATCACCTCTGAGCAATCTGTATGATACCGAGTAAAGTGATAGTGATTTGAGCCTGTCCACATAGGACAGGTGTTGGAGGCCATGATTCTGTTTGTGAGGTATTTCTGTGGCTTTTCCAGTTGGTGCAGGTGTTTGGAGAGGTACATACCAAAAGGAGCGTTATACTCAATTATGGGTCTAATGAGGGAAAAGTACAGAGGTAATAACCTCCTTTTTTCTGTATGTAATCCCTTTACTTATGAGATGAACCAAGTACAAGGCTTTTCTGACCACTGCTGCCACATGATGGTCAAATGTGAGATTGTTGTCAACCTGAGTACCCAGGTCTCTCACCACGGGTTGTGTATTTAGGGTGTTGCTGTCAATGTGGTAATCAGTAGGGGCCGTGTTTTTGCCAAATGGTATCTTAATACATTTTTTTGCATCTAACTTAAGGCCACGACTTTGGCACCAGTTATTTGTAGCTGTGAGACCCTCTTGCGGTATGTTAACATCATTTGGGAAGTCAGTGACAGCACCCAACTTACAGTCATCCAAAAACTTGGTCAATCACAGGCCCTTTGTCTTTGCCTGGACCTCTGAAAAGTAAATACCAAACAGTCCCAGGACAGATCCCAGGGAACACCACTAGTGACAGGTCTGTTTTTGGAGGTGGTAGTGCCTATTTTGACCTTGTAGGTCCTATCTGTGAGCCAATTGGCCACCTATCTGACAAGCTAGGAATTAACGCCGAGTTGTTTTAGCTTTTCAATAATGTTAAATACTGATGTATATATTTTCTGAGTTTCATCTTTATTTGCTGTATACACCTTTGATTGTATAATTTGTCATTGTCTTGATCAAGTAATTTTTTTTTTTTTAATTTGAAGAGCTTTTCTCTCCAGGACTCCACAGGAAATTGGCTCTGGCCTAATTGGATTATAAACAAATGAAAATCTCACAAAGATGGGTCTGTGACATGTGAACTGTAAGTCATGAAGATAGATTAGGTCAGAGAAAGGGGAGCAAGGTATTTCCAGAACACAACAGCATACTGTAAGATATTATGAGGGGAATAACTAGGGATCACAGCTGAAAGAATAATGTGTGCACATGGACTCCTTATTGAAATTTTGGTACTCAAAATGTCAAATGTCAACACACCAAAAAAAAAAAGACCAAAAATACAGAAGAAGAATGAATCTCGAACATCACTCTTCTCCTTTAAACATTTGTTTTGCAGTAGAGGCAAGCCCCCCCCCCCCTCCATCCATCCCGAATTAGTATAAACCAACCCTGAGATTGCCATACATTGATATTCTAGGAAATGGTCATCTTGGACTTAATATATGTAAGTCCACTTTTTCGGCCATTCAGGCTCTGTGTTTTGGGACTTGCTCTCATGGGTTCTGACATTTCAAATGATTACTGTGTAGGGCTTGTGTGTGTGTGCATGCGTGTGTGTGTGTGTGTGTGTGTGTGTGTGTGTGTGTGTGTGTGTGTGTGTGTGTGTGTGAATACAAAATAGTCATAGCAATTTTTAGTTAACTGCTGGCTGCAAGGTGACTCAGTAGTTAAGATTTCTGCCTCATATCTCCAGAATCCATGTTCAACCCTGGCCTCTGAAAACTGTATGCGTAAAATTTGCATTCTCTCCCTGTCTGCATGAGTTTTCTCTCTGTAGTCCAGTTTCCTTCCACATCCCAAAACATTTCTTACTTGGCTACACTAAACACCCCATACATACTGTAATTACCTTTGTCCTTGTAGCAAATATCATGGATGAAAAGGGTGTTAGGACCAGTTCTCATCCCATTAAATAAATGTATAAATAAAAATTTACTAAAAATTTGTTATATGAAAGTGTGCATGCAAACAGACAGGAAAACCATCCAACAGTCGTACTGCTTCTTTTGAACTATAGGAGTTATCTCAGAAGTGGCAACAATGTATAAAACATATAATGTATGAAACTCCATCTATACTGTCTGACTAGACTGTTAACATTCAAACCTGTACAGTCTGAAGCAAGTATACTCATCTTATCCCTTTCTTATGTGGTCTGCCCTCCCACTGTGCAGCTGCCTATTATCTGAGGCAGATTCAGACAAAGGACAGCACCATGTAAGATCTGTGGGTGGCATGTACTGGCAGCTTGTGTGTGCAGCTAACATACCTTATACGTATAGTACATAGGTGGTGATTATGTCAATGTGACAACTGAGAAATTCAAAAACAATAATTAGCTGAGAGCTAATTTGCATAATTAGCACACCAAGGCAGCTGAATTTGTGTCATGTAAGTGCAAGGGAAGGCATTGAGCCCCATCATGCTATGGAAGAACTCATAGTAAGCAGCAACTTAGAAACCTGCAACAGGTGAACCTGGACAAAATGTTAAGACAAATTAAATGCTTGTACAAGGTTAAGTGCTACTTGTTACAAGTTTTCAACTATGGCAACTGTTAACTGCCATTATATTTATCTACATAATGAAATAGCTTGGTCGATATATTTAAGGGTTACTGAAAGGTGTATTGGGAGGGATACTGCAAGTGTAAGGCAATAATTGGGCTGTAGGATTGTTGTGCATAATCAGAAACACAGCCATTAGCAGATACTCAGACAAGGCTTGTGCTGTCAGTTTCACTGAGAACATTTACCTGTTTTATAATTTAAATATGTCTGATGTGCAAAACCTTTGTAACTGTGAAAAAAATGTCACCTTAATGAGCTGCAGTTTTATAGGTATTGTATTATGAAGGACATTTGCCCAGTACAGTTATGTGCCTGACATTATTTAAACAGTGTTGATAGAGATATCTTAACTCAAAAATTATTACACCTGTTAACTTCCAAAAGTTCTTCCTGAAGCATGGAAAATCAATTACTTCACAGACATCAAATCCAGCTCAGGGCAAGAAAAAACCTAATACAAGTGGCAATATTCACTTTAATAGGATAAGACTGCAAAACACACAAACCGGTTTTGGCAAGCTCCCCCACCTTCTTCAGCATAATCTAAAAGTCAAAGTACAAGAAAATAGTTAAAAAATACAAATGTGATTATATCACCTAGGTAAAAGGGTAAAGGTTAATTATATTTAAAGGCATATGTCACCCATTTGAAGGAAATATTTCACAAATACACATATAAAACAATATAATGCATTTAAATAAAGATTCATATTTTAAGAAACATAAATATTTTCAAAGATAGTCATTCAATTTAGGTAGATATAAGTCCCCAAAATAATAATCCATTTTGTTCTCAATGAGATAAAATGCCCTGCCATCCACAAAACGTCAATTGATCAATCCCCAAAATTAAAGAAAAAAAAAAAAAAAAATGAGCCGGGCTATTTTAGTGCATGCTTGAATAATGCATTATACATCTTTTTACAACATAGATCACTAAAATGTTCCTCAGTCCTAGTCTTTCATGTAGTCTTTCCTACATAAAATTTAGAACACAAGCAGGTCACTAAATAAATGACCCACCTGTTTCTACAAGTAATACGTGGACAAATGTCATAAAATCATGAGGTATTAGTAATTGTAAATGTCTTAGATTTATGAATGTGAATGAAAGCAAAGCAGTTGCCACACAATACTATCCCCATTTGTCTAGATTCAGTAAGTAATTTGTGAGACTGACTAGGTTTAGGATGTACTTTAAAATGGCTCAGTGATTGCCATACAAACGTGCCCTTTCTATAAATGCATTTAGATGAACGTGCTATGGTATTAGATAATAATAAATCAGATAATAAAATACGCCAATGATCAGACATCTCGTGTTTGACTCTATTATTAGATTATGCCGAGGAAGCCAGGGGAGCCTACCGAAACTGGTTTGTGTGTTTTGCAGTTCTTATTCTTCCATTTATTACATACAGAAGCAGTGGGACAATTATTTAGTGACCTGCTCATGTTCTGCATTTTACACAGGGAATGCTTCACACTCCTTTAAAAACTAGGATTGTGGAACATCTTAGTGTTATACATTGTAAAAAGATGCAGAATGCATTATTTTAGCACATACTAAAACATGCAGGCTCTCAATTTTTTACTTTTGGGGATTGATTCATTGATTGATTTTTGATTCCCCTAACAAGTTTGGATGGCAGTACATTTTATCTCAATGAGTCCAAAAATGGATTATTATTTTGGCACCTGGGATGAATGACCATATTTGAAAATATTTATGTTTATTAAAATATTTATGTTTAAATGCATTGTATTATATTATTTTATATATGTATTTGTGAAAATCATTTTAAATGGTTGACATATGCCTTTAAATATAATTCACTTTTACCATTTTACCTTGCTGACATAATGACATTTGTATTTTGTTAACTCTTGTCCTATGCTTTTGACTTTAGATTATTCTGAGGAAGGTGGGGGAGCCCACTGAAGCCATCTGTGTGTTTTGCAGCCTTATCCCATTAAAGTGAATTTTGACACTGGTATTGTTTTTTTCTTTCTTTTTTTTTTCTTGCCCAGAGCTAGATTTGATGTCTGTAGGGGTATATAGCTGTCAGACACACCAACAGCATGATTTATCAGCTCGGGGAGAACGGTGGTGTAAAGGGTTTTCAGTGCCAGTCACAAACATGATCTTCCAATACCAGTATCAGTGCCCACACCAGTAAATGTAGCAGTGTTTTCCATACCTACAGAAAAGTACATAAAAACAGACTTAGCAGAAATCACTACAGACTGTACTGAAAAGAGCACATGGAAAGTGATGTTCTACTGTGTGGAAAATTAGGTACTATTCTTGACCCTTCATCTCCGTGGCTGATGGCTGTTTGATCTTGATAGTGCCAAATTGGCTTACTGGGAATGGGTTTGGAAAGTTCTCGTGGTGGACATTAATGTAGTTTATGATGAGGACAGTACTTATGAAATTGTGTACTGCAGGGTCACTGACAATTGCTCAATTGACACATCAAAATAACTTTGTCACTGAAAAAAACAGTTGTACACCTGGCACAAGAATGTTGGTTAATGGGGGTGTGATATTAGTTTAACCACCTCTCACAGAGATGGAGGAGTTCCTGGTGTCTGTCAGAGGGATATTGGTGCAGAACTTCACTGGGCACATAGAGTATCTACCTGAAATGTGCCAGTTATGTAGATCTCTTTCTCTGTAAGAGTACATGTAAATCCTCTTCACTCCTTAGTTATCATTCATTTTATTAACGCTGTCAGATTTGTGGTACATAGAAACATCAGTCATTCCCCCTGCATGGCCATTTGCACATGGTATGCAATTTAAACATTTTTTTCTTTAAAATGGTAGCATTTGTTCACCTCATTTTCATATATACTTTTGATGCTTGGTCATACTTACACAGGATCTTGAGTTTTGTTGTATTCATAGATTAGTCTTTATCGAGCATCACCCCTTTAGAACTGCCACCACCTGATGTCGGAGGATCTTCAACCTCTGATGATGATGGCACAGATGAGTCAAGGAGCAGAGTGAGTGTGTGTGTGTGTGTGTGTGTGTGTGTGTGTGTGTGTGTGTGTGTGTGTGTGTGTGTATGTGTGTGTGTGTTGGACACAGGGAATGTGAACACTGCATACTTAATACAAACCATGGACATAGGTTCTATTCATGTTAACACCTGGGAGGTGCACATGCACACACACACACACACACACACACACACACACACACACACACACACACACACACACACACACCATACAGGTGGGATAGATTACTAGGGGCACTAACAGTCAGTCTGCTTTACTCTGGTCTATTATGTTCTGAAGTTATTTGCAAGCTGCTTCCTCTTTAACAGTGCCATGGTATATTGTGTCCACCTGTGTATGGCAAGATCATCCCCTGATGCTGGCTGCTACACTAACGTCTCATCTGGTCAAGCTCCACAACCTGGTGTGCTGGGGACTGCTGTCCCTGTAAATGTCCACCTTCTGTAACATTGCACATACTGACAATATTTTTCACATGTGCCAGGGTCATAGTATATGACACCCCTGGATGAATCCAAATAGCAAAAATATTCCTTGTTTGTAATTTTGCATAACTGTACCCCTGGCTCATTTAATTTGGTGGATTTCTGATGGGTGTCATCAGCTAGGGTTCCAGGGCATATCAGGCATTGCCAGTAAAATGCCCCTGATGGAAAACACCCCTAGCAAGACATTGTTACAGGTCACAAGTGTGCCATATTTGGTGGTCATAACTACCTTGGTGGCCTGCAGGCACATTGTAGATGATACTCTGTGGAACACACCATGTGATATTAGATGATACTCTGTGTAACACACCATGTGATATTAGATGATACTCTGTGTAGCACACCATGTGATATTAGATGATACTCTGTGTAACACACCATGTGATATTTGATGATACTCTGTGCAACACATCATGTGATATTAGATGATACTCTGTGTAACACACCATGTGATATTTGATGATACTCTGTGTAATACACCATGTGATATTTGATGATACTCTGTGTAACACACCATGTGATATTTGATGATACTTTGTGCAACACACCATGTGATATTTAATGATACTCTGTGTAACACACCATGTGATATTACATGATACTCTGTGTAACACACCATGTGATATTTGATGAAGTAAAAACCTTTGCGGTTCATGTAACTCATTCCCATTTCAACAAGTGGGGTATTTCTTTTAATGTGTGTATATTCTATGGCCCCCATCACCTCACAGAAATGGGCTATATCATAGAAGCCCCATATGGTGTTCTCTCTTTCTCCCCTGTGGTACACGGGAGCCATATATGTTTTCCTGCATGCTGATGCATGTCATTGTGAAACTGGTGGAGTATACTTAAGTCAAATACCCCTACTGTGTCCCCAGTAGATCACAGGTAGGCCTCTGTGGTTACTATACTTAAAGCCAAACAAACCTTGGCATCCACTGTGATAGGTATTCCACCTCCACAACTCCCTTTGGGCTGCATGAAGTTGAGGTTAACATGTCCATAATGTCTTGCAAGCATAGCCTCCCTATATACATGGTACTGATCCCCAATATTAGTATTGCAGAGTCCATGAAAGCATAGTTGAATGGCATGGTACCTCCTGGGCTGCACAGTCACAGACTGTAGCAGCAATGAAAGATTTTAGCAGATACACAGTTAATAATGAAATGGCAACCTTAACATTATTTCACAATTCCCTTCAGATGAACTTGAACATTCAGTGAGTTCATTTACAAAGACTGTGTGGCTCCAAGCCATGAATTTTATACTTTAGTGGACTGCTCAGCCATCTTATTTTGCCTCATTTGCATACACTGTGCCAATTTAATAATGTTGCTCATTACCATGTCGTCTGGACCATTTCTTCCCAGGCCTCTGCTGAAAATGGGCTCTTTCCCAGTCAGACTCTCCTGGTAAACAAATGCTAAATAAATAAATAAATTATACTGCCATTTGCTTATATTGCTCTTGACCTTGATGTTTGGCATTTCCCATTAATGGTACAAGTGTCCTTGAATCACACACCTTTCACGGGGTATCTTATTATGCAAATTCACTCACCTCAATGACGCAAAGTTTTCTGAAACCCACCCTTTATGTGTAAACAACACCAGCTCTCTATTTCATTATATTTAACTACTAATCCTACACACTATATTTTCTTTTATCAATATTAATTTCGCCAATTCTTTCCAAGTCAGTAACGTCTTATTGTAGTTCTTTTAAATGTATTTCCCTGTTCTTCCACTTAAACTCTGCATAATGTCTTCTCAATAAATTTCCTGATAATTTTATCATTTAACAATAAATTTCCCTCAACTGCAGTGAAACAAAAACAAATAAAAAAATGAAGCACTTTTAACCATCCTTCATTTCCTTTACTGTACTATATTCCTTTTTTATGAGATTCATATGAGATCCCAACATTACTGAGAAAATTATACCCATCCACTATACCTTTAATGTTTGTGGAATTAGATAAACATTTCTAGAACATTCCCTTTCCAAAGCGATGCAGACTTAAAAAAAAAAAAACAACAAAAACTTTTGCCTTGGATTATATTGAATACCCTTTCTTAAATACGAATTTTAATTTCTGAAATAATGTCTTTCTTTAAATTCTGTACAATGTGTTATATTTTAAATATATCCCCTATCAGTGCTATATGTTTATTATTAAATAACCTTCTCTATTTCATACTGAGCCATCAAAATCTCTTACATATACTTTTACTCATGTCTAGTACTACATGTGTCAGCAATCTTTATAATATATCTAGAACATACTTTATTAATGTCTGCTTTTTTATTACACAAAACAAGACCATGCATTATTAAATAGTAAATGAATCACACTTTATTTTTCTAATTCTAATTCCCACCTTTGCATTTGGACTTTAAATTCCACCACAATATAAATAATAATTAATCAAATACATAAATAAATAAATAACAGTATTAACATCTTTGTTTCACCTCATTTTCACCCTAATTTTGCTCCCCAAATGTCCATTTATGCTAGGTACTAAAAATATCATATTTTTTCTTCACAAAGCCGACACATCACCAAAATTCGGTAAGATATCCAACATTAATTTATATGACATATTATCAACAATATTTTAATAAAAAATAAAATCTGAATTCTACTACCTCTAATAATCCAAAGTTTCCCTTTTCATTACGTCTTCTATTTATCTCACTTATTACTTTATGAAGAATTTTTGTTCATTACTTGTAGTCTATATTTACTAGTGCTGAAAGTCTTCAATTTCTAGTATCTTTTTCCATTTCTCAAAAACTTTTTTGTATTAAAATATGTGCTACCCACATTCTATCAACTCTCACCATTCATGCAAAGCTTTGGTGAAGATTTCTGTTTATCTTCTATATTTCTATAAAAATCATAAGTAATACATTTAAACATAGGAATCCTTCTAGTTTAACTTTCGTTAGAGCCATCCTTACTTCCTCTATTAATAAATCAGCATCAATTTTTTCCTGTGTGTCTTGATTTCATTTCTTAACTATTCGCATCCTTCTCTCCTTTCCTTTGTCAAATTGCTTTTAAAAGTGGCCACTTTTCCCTTGATTTCTTCTTAAGTCTTATAAACCCTACTCTTATCTCTTAATTAGCCATGTATATTATTTCTTCTTATATTATTCTGGTCAGTGAGGGCTTTGCCCCTTTTTTTATTTCTTTTCCTATAAATTGTCTTTTTAAGCACACATAGGTTAATAGGTGTGTACTAGGCTAATGGCCCTGGAGCCTTTACAAGCCTAGCCCATAGGATTACCCTGTCATCATGCCACAGACCTTAGTTCCCAGTGCCTCTGTCGAGTAGAGCCACTCTAGTGATCCCCGGGGTAAATTTTCTATTTCCCATCCACTCATCAAGATTCCTCTTGAAGAGGGTCAGTGAGGTGCTCTGTTTGACATGTATTGGAAGTCTATTCCTTAGCATGGACAGTCTCTGGGTTATGAACCTGTCCCTCCAGCACATTCTGTTGATTGTAGTAATGAGGTTGAGGTCTCTGGAGCATGTGCGGTAGAGGGATTGGGATTTCTTTAGATGTAGCATTTCTAACAGAGCGTGGTCAGACATGGCTTTGTAAGTCAAGCAGAGATTGCCACTAAGTAGGCGATATGAGACAGAGAATAGTTGGAGTTTTTGGGTCTGTCCATATAGGGTAAGTGTTTAAGGCCTAGGATCCTCTTTGTGAGGTACTTTTGCAGCCTCTCCAGTTGTTGCAGGTGTCTAGTGAGGTATATATATTTCAACTTGTAAATCCACCCCAATCTCTTTTTCCATTGCATCCTGTAATGGCACTGTCATCAAACCTGACTATTGCACTAAACTGCTAGGCGTCACCATAGACAATCAGCTAAATTTTGACTATCACATTGATTTAACTATCAAGACAGTCAATAAAAAGATTGGTGCCCTATACAGACTAAAGCCCTATCTTACTGCTACTTCCCGAGTGGCTCTCGCCCAAACCCACCTTATTTCTACATTAATGTACGCCTCTCCTTCCTTTATCAACATATCTAAAGCTAATCTTCAGAAACTGAATACTGCCTACCACAGTATAGCCAGATTTGCCACTGGCTCTCTATTCCAAACTCATCACTGTCTTAATTTAAAGAAACTAAACTGGCTTGAACTTCCAAACCTAATACTACTACAGCAACTAATCATCACTTTTAAAATTCTACATTACCCCTCCAACACACCCATACTAAATAAACTCATCACACCTTATAAAAATCTCACAACACTTATATCAGCCAACAAGCTACTAGTTACTACTTTGAAATCTCATAATAAATCAGGTGATTCCTTATTTGCAAACACTATCGGTTCATATTGGAATAAACTTCCCACAGAACTGACCTCCCTAGGCTCATGTCACCTTTTCAAGAAACAGATGAAAACTCACCTACTAATTCACTGGCTATGTCCCTGCTCCAATCCCGACTGAGCTCAGCATTTTTATTACTCTCTCCAGTCTGCTACTATGTAATTTTTCTGCTCCTGTTCTAACTTACACTGACTTCCACAGCCCCCTCTTTTGTACCATCACTCTTTTTTTTTTCTCTCAAATTTCTGTTTGCCTCCCCTTCTAACCATCTATTTTTTCTGTCTCTTGCTTCTTTTAGCTGACCTCCTATAATCTGGCTACCTTTGCATTTCATCACTATCTTTCCCCCCTCTCCTTTTCCGACTGGATACTCCCTAGCTTTACCAAGTCCATAATACTTGTCCCTAACAGTCATTATACTTTTCCCACTTTCTGTCTACCTTTTCTTCTGCCTTTTTCCTTATCTTTAATTACATAATTACCTGTTACACTTCCAACCTGCCCTTTTAACACTGTATATTAACCGATTTCTTGCTTTTTCCTAATACCTGATTTGTTATTCATGACTACTGACTAATGATAATTCTTAACTTTAATTTGCATTTTATGATACTGGAGCTTATCTCCTTTTATCCCTTAACTGAACTTTGTTTGTCATCTACTCAGACTAGTCCAGGAAAATTTGAATATGCATTTGTATTTAGCCTCATTACATCATGTTATTGTTAGTTTATTAATGACTTCGTAAACTGTATTGTCTTAGTCTGATAGTGGAGCTTTTCTCCTCGGGCCTCTGCTGAAAATGGACATGTATCCAGCCAGACTAGCCCGGTTAACAAATGTAAAATAAATAAATAAATAAAAAATAAGAAATGGAGCATTGAACTCAATGGCTGGCCTAATGAGGGAAGAATAGAGGGAGACAATTACCTCTTTCTTCCTGGATGCAAAACCCTTAGTAATGAGATGTGTCACATAGAAGGACTTTCTGACCACAGTAGCAATGTGGTGGTCAAAAGTGAGGTTGCTGTCAACCTGTGTTCCCAGATCTCTTATAACACCTTCTGTGTTCAGCGGACTACCATCGATGTGGTAATTCGTGGGAAATGGATTTTTCCCAAAAGGAGATGATGACACATTTTTTGGCATTGAGCTTAAGGCCATGGTTCTGACACCAGTCCTTAGTCTCAATGAGGCCTTTCTGTAGGATGTCAACATCACTTGGGGAGTTAATAATAGCTCCCAACTTGCAATTGTCTATGAATATTGTTAGCCAGAGTGCCTTCGTGTTGTCCTGGACTTCAGAGAAGTAAATACCAAACAGGGGAGGACCCAGGACCAAACCCTGTGGGACTCCACTTGTGACTGGTCGGCAGTCTGAATTGGAGTCAGCTACTTTCACACTGTGGGTTCTATCTGTGAGCCAGTTTGCAACCCACCTAATGATATAGGAGTTAATGCCTAGTGAGTTTTTCTATGCTTCCTGAGTGGGGAATGGCATCAAAGGCCTTGGCCAGATCAAGGTAGGCTGTATGAACCACCTTGCTTTCATCCACAGCTCTGGTGACTGACTCAAAGAAGTCAACCAAGTAGAGCAGGCATGATCTACCCTTCACAAAACCAAACTGCGTGGGATCCAGAGTTTGGAGATTTGCTATATCCTTGTTTATTAGGTCCATGATGATGCATTCCATAGCTTTGCATATCAGACTCATAAGGCTAATGGGGCGATAGATCCCAGGGTCTGTAGTCAATCCTCCTTTGAAGAGAGGGATGACTGTAGCATTGCACCATCTGGTAAAGACAAAGCCTGAGTTAAAACTGTGATTGAACAGGGCACACAGGTGAGGTGCTAGTTCACTCTGTAGTTCATGTAGAAAACAGCCAGAGATATTGTCAGGTCCCATAGAAGCTGCATTCTTGGCCTTGGACAGTGCTGTTTTAACCTGTGCAGCAGTAATACTGGGTGCCTGGCAATCTTCTGGTATTGTGATTGGTCCTTTGGTGGGGGAGAGAGGGGTAAAGTTGGCATTGAATCTGCCAGCCAGTATATTGCCAATATCTGTTGGCTCAGAATAGGAAGTATCATTGTGCAGTAGCTCAGAGAAAATCTGGGTATTGCTGTGGAGATTCTTTACATAACTATAGAAGGCCTTGTGGTTGTCTTTACTATCTGCTGCAATTCTGTTTTCATAGCTAGCTTTAGAGGATTTGATGAGGGATCTCAACTTTTTGTTGAAGCTGATAAGGGAGTTTTTTCCAGTCTTGGGACTTCTCTTTATTCCACATCAGTTTCTTTCATCTGTTGTAGAGTTTGTTTATGGCAGGGGACCACCAATTGTCTTCTTTTTCTTGGAAGAGTGTGTCTTGGTTCTATTGCGTATGGTGAGATCCATGCATTTGTGTATGTATTCATACAGCATATTGGTGTATGATTTGGCAGTCATGCAACTATTCTCCATTTGCATGGGTGCTGTGAAGTTTTTAGGAGCCCAAAGTTAGCTGTGGAGAAGTTTTTCATGGTGGTTACCTTTGCGGGGATGGTGGTGGGAAGGATGTGGATTTCCAAGGTGATTAGTTTGTGGGCAGATCTCACCAGGGAGGAGTTGACTATTGGTGTAGAGCAATGGTTTCCCATGTTAGTAATGACCAGGTCAGGGATGTTTCTACCTCTAGTGGGGGTTAGAACAAGCTGGTCAGGGCACTGGAATTAATGAATTCCAGGAAATGTTTGGCAAGTGTATTGGTACATGAGTTAATGGAGAGGTAGTTGAAGTCACCCAGTATGAGAGTATTAGGTTGGACTCTAATATTCTCCAGGTGCTTAGGAACCTTCTTTCATTGTAACCTCACTTTCTTTATATAGTCTCTTTGTATAATAATTTAAATTTTCTTTATCAACTAAATTATGTAACATTTCTATATATTATATGTACTTATTCTGTCTTACTTCCCTTTCTCTTTTTACCAGTGAACTGCTCTAATTTTAATTTTTCTTTGACATTTCTATCCATTGATCCCCATTTATCATATATACATATCACCCTTAAATAATGATTCCATAACCTCTCACAATACTCTTTAACTTTTAATCTATTCACAAAAGTTACATTAATTTGCTCTACCAACTTTCTTAGTCTGTGTATCCCAAAAGCTTTCAAAATCTGAATTATAATCTGAAAAGTCTAGAGTCTTACTCCAACCTTTACTTGTTTAGTATCTTATTCCAAATTATATTATTAATGTTTATAGTTATCCTTCCCTGCTATAAGTCCACTCTGACCACCACACCATCTCTGAATGTTTTTGTAATAGCCCTACTTTTCCAGTTACTACCAATTCTCTCTTTCATTGTCTTCCTTCTAATAAACATTGCAAAGATCTGAATTCATTAAAAATTTTCTAATACACCAAAAACTTAAAAATGCAAGTTATCATTTGTTAGTTGCATAAAAAAATCACATAATCTCAAATATGTATTTTGAGGCCAACAATTAGTTGTTGATACTCTCCTACCACTACAACTGTATAATCCTTAGTCAGGAACATAGCCACTACCACTGTATAATTCTTAGTCAGGAACATAGCCACTGTCGCTGTGTAATTCATAGTCAGGAACATAGCCACTACCACTGTATAATTCATAGTCAGGAACATAATCACTACCACTGTGTAATACTTGGTCAGGAACATAACCACTACCATTGTGTAATTCTTAGTCAGGAACATACCACTTCTTCTTCTTCTTCTTTTGGCTTTTTCCTGGTTAGGGGTCACCACAGCGGATCACCTGTCCGCAAATGATTGGCAGTGGAGTTTTACAGTGTCAAGTTGCCAGTCTGGTGCCCAACCTTCCACAGAAGGCACTTGGTCAGGAACATAACCACTACCACTGTATAATTCATAGTCAGAAACATAGCCACTACAACTGTATAATTCTTAGTCAGGAACATAGCCACTACCACTGTATAATTCTTAGTCAGGAACATAGCCATTGTCACTGTGCAATTCGTGGTCAGGAACATAGCCACTACTACTGTGTAATTCTTAGGAACATAACCACTACCACTGTATAATTCTTAGTCAGGAACATGATCAATACTACTATGTAATTTTTAGTCAGGAACATAACATCTACCATTGTGTAATTCATAGTCAGGAACATAGCCACTGTTATCGTACAATTCATAGTCAGGAATATAACCACTACCACTGTGTAATTCTTAGGAATATAACCTCTACCACTGTATAATTCTTAGTCAGGAACATAATCAATACTAGTATGTAATTCTTAGTCAGGAGCATAACCTCTACCATTGTGTAATTCATAGTCAGGAACACAGCCACTGTCACCGTGCAATTCATAGTCAGGAACATAACTACTACCACTGTGTAATTCTTAGGAACATAACCACTACCACTGTATAACTCTTAGTCAGGAACATAATCAATACCACTATGTAATTCTTAGTCAGGAACCTAATCTCTACCATTGTGTAATTCATAGTCAGGAACATAGCCACTGTCACCGTGCAATTCATAGTCAGGAACATAACAACTACCACTGTGTAATTCATAGTAAGGAACATAACCACTACCACTCTGTAATTCTTAGTCAGGAACATAACCAATACCACTGTATAATGCTTAATCAGGAACATAGCCACTACCATTGTGTAATTCATAGTAAGGAACATAACCACTACCACTGTGTAATCATAGTCAGGAACATACTAAAAATTCAAAAAACAAAAAACAAACTGGTGAAAAAACCACCCTTGCAGGTCCAGCACCTTTAAACTCTTGGATTCAGATAGATGTGTGCAAAGTTCTTTATAATCCACAGGTTATGTTGTAAACAAGAACGCCAATAAACGAAAAAAAAAATTGAAATTTTATTAAGCTTAAAAACAAGCTTTTCGTCAGCGCTCTGCACCAACTTCCTCAGAAAAACAAACTGCACCACACATTTGTCTCACTATAAATACATCACTACTCCACTCAAATGTGCCCCCTAGTGGCTCCCCTTTAAAAAGCACATAATTACACTTTGAAATTTTTAACTAAGAAGCAGCCAAAATGTTCAACAATTTGGTATCTACTACTCATACCTGCCATCAATGCTGGTAAACCTATGATGCTCCAAATATTAAATTTTAAAGCCACCATAATTACATATAAATACAAATGGTCAAATGTGTCAATAGCCACAAGAAAAATTATGATGTATTTTAAAAATAAGTATAAAAGTGGAAAGAAAATTCCCACAAGTGTTAATATAAACATTAATATAAACAATAAATAGTGAACACAGAAACGAAATAAAAAAATGGTAAAACCCAAAAATATGATCCCAGATGGCATTAAGTCACTCCAGGGGGCTTCACTTCACCTAGGCTTCTCAATTTGAGAAAGCAACTGATGGAAAGCATACTGTTAAGTCCAGGTAAATGGTAAGCTTCCAACTTAAGTTGCCACATCAACTCCTTGCATTCAAGTCTTAAAGAATCAGGTTCCCCCATAAACTCTTGGTTTAGCTGATTGATGACTGTAAACGAAAATTCGTGACCTGGATTATCTAATATATGTTTGGCCAGAGCGTTGTCGACCTTCCCCTTCCTGATGGCATATAAGTGCTCGTATACTCGTTCCTGTAGTTTCCTATCAGTCTTGCCGATGTAGAAACCTGGGCAGACCGAACACTGGGCTAAATATACCACCCGATTACTGGCACAATTGAATCTTCCTTGTATGAGATATTTCTTGTCTCTGATGGAAAAAGCTGAACTTGCTTTAATGTATCTGCAGTACCTGCACATGTTACATTTGAACATCCCAGATCTGGGGGAGGCACCAGCAACTTTGGACTCCAGGATGTTTTTGTTGTTAAGGCCCCTCCTGAAAGTAACCTTAGGGGGCGATAATAGTCCAAATGCTCCTACTGACTCAGTGGTTAATAAGCGCCAATTTTTCTTTATAATGGACACAATGTCCATTGCATCCAAGTTGAATGAAATTACAAAAGAACAATTGAAAGTATCAGACTCACTGGTGAGGCGAGGTAAACATAAAGACCCATCCTCCATATTCCCCAAAATGGGGTGGAAGTGGCCATTGGCCCTCTTCCCCTGCACTTCCAAACTCAATTCTGCAACAAAATCGGCGGGGTACCCTCTGCTGACGAACATGCCAAAGATGAACTTGTACTCCTCATGAAATTTCTTATTTTCTGAAGTCATACGGGCTGCTCGAACAAATTGGCCTTTCATGATAGCCCTCTTTTGGTGTAATGGGTGTTCGCTCTCAAAATGTAGATAAGAATTCGAGAAAGTCGGCTTCCGATGTATGCTGGCCATGAAGCAATTTAGGCTCCTATCTTTCTCTAGTTCCACATCCAAGTAAGTAATCTTGTCAATGGCAAACTCAGATCTGAATTTCAAAAATTCTGTGGAGCCATTAAAAAATGACACCAAGTTATTAACATCATCTAGAGTACCATTGAAGATGACAAAAATGTCATCTAAAAACTTAGTGTATAATGCTACTTTCTCTTGGACCAAAGAATTAGATAAAACAAACACCCTCTTCCAGTGGGCCATAACTAAATTGGCCACACTGGCTCCACAGGCCGATCCCATAGGGACCCCAATCAATTGGTGGAACCACCAGTTATTGAATGTAAAAAAGTTGCTGGTAAGAATAACCTCCAATAGTTCACTGATCATCATAACTTCTTCTGCAGAAGCATGGTGAAAAACAATTTCCAATTGGATCCACTCAACCGCCTCCAAATGGGGGATAGATGAGTACAGGTCAGCAACGTCAATGGTCAAGAGAATCCAATCAGCATTAAATGGAACAGAACCCACTTTTTCCAAAAATGCCCAAGAATCTCTCAAAATGTATTGAACTCTGTCCACATACTTCTTGAGAATCTCGTCCACCACCGTGGCTGCTGCATACGTAATGCTTCCTCTGGCACTGACCAGTTGCCGCATAGGTGGACAATTCATAGTCAGGAACATAACCACTACCACTGTGTAATTTTTAGTCAGGAACATAACCACTACCACTGTGTAATTCATAGTAAGGAACATAACCACTACCATTGTGTAATTCATAGTAAGGAACATAACCACTACCACTGTGTAATCATAGTCAGGAGCATAGCTACTGTCACTGTGTAATTCATAGACAGGAACATAGCCACTGTCACTGTGCAATTCATAGTCAGGAACATAACCACTACCACTGTGTAATTTTTAGGAACATAACCACTACCACTGTATAGTTCTTAGTCAGTAACATAATCAATACAACTATGTAATTCTTAGTCAGGAACATAACCTCTACCATTGTGTAATTCATAGTCGGGAACATAGCCACTGTCACCGTGCAATTCATAGTCAGGAACATAACAACTACCAATGTGTAATTCATAGTAAGGAACATAACCACTACCACTGTGTAATTCATAGTAAGGAACATAACCACTACCACTGTGTAATTCATAGTCAGAAACATAACCACTACCACTGTGTAATTCATAGTCAGGAACATAACCACTACCACTGTGTAATTCATAGTCAGGAACATAACCACTACCATTGTGTAATTCATAGTCAGGAACATAACCACTACCACTGTGTAATACTTGGTCAGGAACATAACCACTACCACTGTGTAATTCATAGTCAGGAACATAACCACTACCATTGTGTAATTAATAGTCAGGAACATAACCACTACCACTGTGTAATACTTGGTCAGGAACATAACCACTATGACTGAGCATTCTTCTGGTCCTAATAACCAGATGTCAGGCACACATATCTCAACTCCCTTCTTTCAAATTTTGATAAAAAGTATACATTCTGCCATATATATTTATATATGTGCATATGTGTGTGTGTTTACTGTACACACACACACATCTATATATATATATATATATATATATATATATATATATATATATATATATATATATATATATATATATATATAAAACATATGTGTATTTTATATGTATATGGTTTCTGGTCAATCATGACTAAGATTGACCATGTATGGTTGACCCATTTTAGTATATGGTCAACAGATGATCACCAGAGGGGGGAAGTATGCACCTTTCCTGGAGATGATGAGATCTCAGAGTTAGTATATATAATTAACAGGCAGTGTGGGGACACAAGGAGCCTTGCCACCCTGCAAAAAAGCATGGGTTTTTTTTGTGTAAACATTTGCATGCACCAAAATTATTGTCCTGAGCATGTGTAATAGCATGTCAACATTGTGTGATTTGACATTAGCATGTTGTCGTAACACTGAATCGACCTTACCCACTAAGTCCATATATATTTGTATTATATCATGAAATGCTAAATGCTTCAAAGAGTGCACAAAAAACAGCAGTCATTTTAGATCAAATCTAAAATGACTGAAAATTACAAAAGCAGAAATAATATTTGCTGCAGGGGGCAACCTCCACACCTCTGTTGCTAATTATATATATCAACTGCAAGATCGCATAACAGCAGAATAAGGGCAAATAAGGGCAAATTCTCTGATCCAGCTGAAACATGATCTCACACAGAAAACAGCCATCAGGCTGAAACACAATAAAAATAAATGTTTGCTTTTTTTTTCTTTCTTTTTTTTTTTAAGTCTTTATTGAGAGTTCAATTTGTAAAATAATCGCAACAATATTTACAGTCAGAGATTTGGGAACGCAATAAATGAAACATTTTCAACTAAACCTCACACATAAAATAAAAAATATAAAATACAGTTATTTTTGCTGTCAAGCAGATCTCTAAGTTTTGTCTATGCATTGTAGCAAGACATAATCCTGGTTGTTCTTGACTTAATTATAATGATTTCCGGGTGACAGATTTCAATTGCAATATTTATAAATTCTTTGAAGTTGGGTGTAGATTCCTTCTTCCAGTTCTGAGTTATAACCTTTCTCACTATAGATAATGGATATTTCATTTTTAACACATTTAGGAATAGGCATGTTAAAAAGGATTAGTGATTTAGATTAAACAAATTTATCTCCAAAAAAAGCATTTAAAAAGAGATTAATATTATTCCAATGAGGTGTTAAGGTAGTACAATCAAAAACATGTGTTGCCAAACCACTTTAAGTTCTTGTTTTCATCAACAACAAACTTGTTTCTGACATTAATTCAATTTTATGTGGTGTGAAGAATGAGCTATGCACAAATTTCCAAGTAAACAATTCCATATAAGAGATGAAGTTGTATGTTTAGAAGATATTAGAATTAATTTTTTATCTTCTTCACTCAGAGGTCTATTATTAATTTGGGAAAATAGTTCCAATAATTGGCACTGCAACTTTTGTTTCTCTCTTCACAACTCTATATAGTTTAGATAAGAGATGCTGTACCAATGTGTTTTGTTGCATTAAAATATTAGATATTCAATTAAATTTGGGATATGATCTCTTATCCTTGGTTGCATTAACTTAGTTTCCCCTTCTACATGTTGTCTGCAGGATTGTACATTTAGCCACGTCTTTATCTAAATTATATTTGTTCTTAATATAATCAAAAGAATATATATTTTCTTCTTTCATTAATTGAAACCTGTATAGCAGATTTTTCTCTTTAAATGTGATCATTTCTAACTTTGAGGTGGAGATGTTATTTTGAGTATATGCCATAGGAAATATAAGGAAGATCCATGCTTTATATGCCAAGTTTCTATATATAAAATGTTTAATATAGCAAAAATGAAATAGGAGTCACTTGTTTGGTGACTTTTTCCTATAAGGTAATCCAATGTAGACTATTTAGTAAGAGATAATTACTGGAATGTCTATTTTTTTGAGTTTATAAAAAGAGTTCCTAAAACCTCTATCCACCTAACTGTGCAAGTGTTATTAATCCAAAGATATATTGTTTTTTTAATTGATGATAATGAATATAATGCTAGAACTGGTAGCCCAATTCCTCCTGGTACCCAGTCTCTCATATGAATGAAGGTTTAAAGCAATTCTTGGTTTAATGGGATACCAGAGAAATCTCAAACTTAAAGTGCTAAATTCTTTAATACAACCTTTTGTGGGGGTAATGACAGTGATTGTATAATATATAAGATTTTTGGTAAGATAATTATTTTGATTATAGATAACTTCTCTTCCATTGAGAAGAAAAAAATATTCCATTTGTCTGAGTCTTTGTGTTGTTTATACTGTTAGTATAATTCTGATTTATTATATCATTAATGTTATCTATTATAATTATTCCTAAATAATGTATTTTCTTCCCTTTGACAATATATTTAATGAATTTATTTTTGATTCTATTCTTATTTGTATTTACAGGTAGGATTTTTGTTTTGTCATCATTAAATGTTAAACCAGACTTTCTTTAAAATATATCCATTGCTAAGGAAACTGCAGGTAGAAAATTATCATTTCCATTTAATGTCATTAGGATGTGATCAGCAAACATTTCTGAGTATTTACTCTTATTAACTATCATAAAACACATTTTCTCACCTGAGTGTTTGCTTTTATGAACTATAAACATATACACTTTAATATCAGAGATTTTACAATGTCAGACAACATTTCTCAGTTTCCTATGCTTTATCTACCTCAGTTAAAACATACGTTCTGATTAAAAATTTATTTTACAGCCAGCTGATACAAAATAAAATCAAACCACAGATGCAGTTAATGTTTATTCTGAAATTTTACACACAGCTTGGAACAGCTTTCAAAATCTCACAAGAAACACAACTGATATTTTTGTTAACTATATGAATGAGTACTATACTCCATGGTGATATTATTTCCAAACACTCTAATATAGTACTGAAAAAGGTTAATTTATCAGTAAGAGCAGCAACAGCAATCCAGAATTTCAGCAGGTTTCACCACGACAACTGGAAAGACTTTAAAGAATAAAAAGCATTTCCATCTGAATAGATATATAGCCATTGAACTCATGTCTCTTTCCCACTAGCAACCTACACAATATCCCAACATCCTATTTTGGTTCTTGAAACCTCAGCATCTGGCAGTAGATCCCCCAGTGGCTGCTCAGAACTAATAATGTCTCCCTAACACCAGGTTCATCTTCAGCTGCATCCAGCATTCATTTCACCTCCACCGCCTCCTGGATCAGCCCTACTCATGAGGCTTCCTCAGTATCAGATGCAGGCTCTAGTTTATCTAACAAATTGTACAATACTTCAGTAGGGAGCCCAGAGCCAATAAACTCAGTTACAATCAAAGTATCATCAGCAGCCTCTTTAGGAGTTTGGATTTCTCCTACCATAATTTTGTTAGTCAGAAGGACAGACTCAGATTGAAACATCCTCCCAAGTTGTAGGCAACTTTCATCAGGTCCTAACCAAAGTATGAATAGCACCTTGTGTCTCCTCTGAAAGTAATGTCTCGAACAATCTAGCACTTCCAAAAACATCAAAAACAAAGCAATACTGAGAAAGGCACATTTTGTGCTGAAACTAGTTTATTTGTTAGACTAGTGATTTCATTAAAGAAGATGGAACAATGTTGTACTGTTTTTGATGTTCTTGGAAGTGCTGAATTGCTCAAGATATTTCACAGTGGGTTAACGAATACCATAGAGCTGCACTTGTGATCACTGTTCTTTTGATTTTCCTTTGAAAGTAAGCCGTGCCTCATGGAACTAAACTTGTTAGCTAAATTAAATTAAATAAAATGAATATTTCTTTATATCAACAGGATGTGGACTGTAACATCACTGGCTTTACAAAAACTGTATTTAATAAAGGTAACACAAGGCAGCAGAGTGGGCTCAAAACAAGTACAACATATGAAACCCCCGACAAACCCACTTTCCTCAGCCTCTTCTACAGGGCCTACTATCCTGAAACAGATGCCTCAGCAAAATAGTTGGGGTTCTAGGATATGTCATACAGATATTAACACCTAGCATTTCTACAGTGCCTCCTACCCCCTGTTCCTTTGAATTTCATGTTTAAAATGCACACAGCTAGTGTACAATTGTGCAATGAGCATTGCAGTTTAGATAAAGTAACAGTGGTGCACTTACATGTTACTTACTTATTCATTCAGGCATTGTACAACTTGTACTACCACAGATAAGCAGAGTGGGGGAGCTAAGTAGCAACAATGCACTTAGTTGTCTCATATAAAATGATAGTGGCACTCTATAGCTACTCCAAATTAAAACTCTGTTTCATGATCCAAATTAATTTGTACCTGAGCAGGTAACTACAGATCTGTATATGTGACTAGTCATATATGCAAAGCCATGGAAAGAATTATCATGGAAATGATAAGCAATGACATAAGAAACCTTCAAACACTGGATCCAAACAGTTTGGTTTTGTCAAGGGCAGGTCATGCCTACTCAGTCTAGTGGAATTCTTTGAGATGGTCACCAAAGCAATGGATAAGGGGAAAATGGTAAATACTACCTGTGACATCCTCACTCTGGGCCAGTAATCAAAGATCCTGAATCCTCACAACTGGCACTGGACAGGGATATTCACTTGGAACAAAAGTGGATACACCCAGTATTTCCAGATGAACTTTTCTGCATCAAGCACAATTTCCCTTAAGAGCACACAGGGAACACACTCAATTCAGGGTCAGGATTTCTCTATCAGTCTTTAATCAAGTCTCCAGTAAGACTGCTCACTGGCACAGCTATAGAATTGAGACCTCAGCCAAGTGTCCAAGCAAAGTTCTTCACCACTCTCTCTCTGTGAAACCAGTGCTTCCTGCCCCTGCTCCAAGCAGCTGACACACACATACTCTTTGAGATTTGATTTACACACACACACACCAAATCCAGCTCCAGACAAGTGACAAGTGGAGTACCTCAGGGTTCAGTCCTGGGACCGCTCTTGTTTGGCATCTACTTCTCTGAATTACAGGCCAATACTAAGGGACTCTGGCTAACAAAGTTCGCAGATGACTGCAAACTAGGAGCCATTACTGAATTCCCAAATGATGTGGATAGTCTACAAAAGGGCATTACAGAAACAGATGCTTGGTGCCAGAGCCATGGGCTCAAGCTCAATGCCAAGAAATGTATAGTCATCCCCTTTGGGAAAAAACATGTACCCGTGAATTACCACATAGGTGGCAGTACACTAAACACTGAAAGTTTGATAAGAGACTTAGGGACACAGGTGGACAGTGGTCTCACCTTCGATAACCACATCACCACAACAGTCAGGAAATCCTTCTATGTGGCACACCTCATCACTAAGGGCTTTTCATCCAGACAAAAGGAGGTCATTGTCCCACTGTACTCATCCCTCATTAGACCCATTATAGAATACAACATGCCGTTTGGTATGTACCTCTCAAGACATCTACAGCAACTGGAAAGGCCGCAGAAGTACCTCACTAAAAGAATCACAGGCCTAAAGCAGATGCCATATCTTGACCGTCTAAAAAAACTCCAGCAATACTCTGTCACATATTGTCTACTCAGAGGCAATCTCTGCTTAACATACAAGGCCATGTCAAGCCCAGAGCTGTTGGACATGCTACACTTAAAGAAATCCCAATCCCTCAGAGCCACACGCTCCAGGGATATAAACCTTGTCATCACAATGAACAAAACATGCTGGCGGGATAGGTTCCTGACCCAGAGACTCCCCAGACTCTGGAATAGACTGCCTATACATGTCAAGCAGAGCGTCTCTTTGACCCTCTTCAAAAGGAACCTTGATGACTGGATGGGAGATAGGAAATTCACCCCAGGGATCATGTTAGTCACCCTGCTAGACCGGGGTCCAGGGAAGTAAATATTGTGGGAAGAAATAGCCAGGGAATTGTTATGGCTAGGCTTGTATAGGCCCTAGGTCTGATAGCCTATTACCAACCTATGAACCTATGAAGGCACATGGAATAAAACTGAATACAGACAGGACAGCTGTCGAATGACCAGATCAAAGCTTGAATCAGAGGTGCTGTAGTGTCAGGGGTACTGTTTGACAGACGAATGTCAAAGAAGCTGAAAAGTAAGGTGTACAACACAGTGGTGTGACCATTACTTCTGGATGGTAGAGAAACCTGGGCAGTGAAGGCAGAGCAGCTGTAGAAGCCTACGTTGATGGAGAATAAGTGCCTTAGATGGACTACAGGGTACATGTCCTAGGACATATGATGAATTGAGGACATCAGGGCTGAAGCTAAAGTAGCCATGATTGCAGAGAAGATCAATGAGAACATAATACAGTGATTTAGTCACACATGTAGGAAAAAGACAGTGATATGATGAAGAGTTGGGAGGGGCATGAAGAATGCAAGAGGAGATGATGGGAAAGAGATGGATGGAATGTGTGAGACAGGACCTGCAGCAGTCAAGCATGACTGTCAAAGAATGTAGGAGAGTAGCACTGAATCGAGAGAGGTGGTGACTGTTGATGTGACACCCCAACCATATAGGAAATGTAAAAACAGGGATGTGATAATGATCAGAATCTCTGTCAATGACAGAGCTTTTTAAAAGTGATAAAAAGAAGTATAATTTACAGTTATGTACCACAGAAAATGTACATTTACCTTGTGATCTGGCATTTCAGTATGTTTCAGAAGTAATTCTAAACAAGATATAGATCAGTATAGCAATAAAAAGGCAAGATATATAATTTTATCTGGAGCAATGTACATGAATTATGCATATTTTCCCAATTATAATTTAGCTCTACTATTCGTGGAGCTTGTGCATTTACATCTAAAAAAGGTTTTGCAAACTAAAACTTCATACCAGAAAATGATAAAGTCTATAATCCAAAAAGATATATATTCAGCTACATTTTCTGCATGAATACTACCTTTATAAGAATTGTAAATTACTCTCCATAAAAAGCATCTTCTTCCATTAGTAGAGCAGCAACACTTGTACATTTAGTTTGCTTTATTTTACATTATAATTTCACTGCAGATGACATTTATTTGTCAAAATGTCCTCTAACCACAATTATAGTCAAAGCACTGAACATTTTCACAAAACTACAACTTATTTCATGTGTCTTTAATAAAAAAGATCAAAACATGTCATACTTTTTATGTTCACTGGTAAAGGGTGGCAGTGGCTTTTTCATACTTAAATTGTTCAACAAAGGAACTATTTTACATCAAAATGACATATATGAATATAAAATAAATGGCAAAACAATATAAAACAATGATACAGTTACCAATTTTCTATCAATGAAAATGCCCTCCAGAGTGGACATTACAAAGGAACTAGGCCTACCGGGGAATGTGAGATATTTCTCCTGCAGCACTGACCTTACTCATTATTTAATGCCACCAAGCAGGGCATTTTTTCCTTTTAATTCTCACCCTATTGGGCATCGCTGCTTGCATGTAATCTTGAATTTTCAAAAAAAATACATTAGACTTTGTTTTTATTTTGAAATCATGAACTGTCAGTATAACAAACTGGTATTTTAATTTACCTTCTAAAGCTAGAATATATATATTTTTATGAAAGAGTTACAAAAGTGGTAGATGAACTTGAAAAATCATTAGCAGGTGACAGTATGTGAGGGTCTTGCTAGTCATAGCAGTGTCTACAACCCCCTGTTTTTACCCTGCATCTTCTGGAAAAGATTTCTCATTGGTCATCAATTACCTTGTATTTTTTTCTGAACACATTTTCATTTGCTATCTTGTTTGCCAAAAGATATATATATATATATATGTATATATATATTTTTTTTTACTTTGATATTCTGTTTTGGTTGCAGTTTTGGATAAGTTCTGGTTTATCTGTTGTACTTATACCTTTGTATAGAAGGATTCTGCTTTGTCCTTTCTTGTACATAAACCTTATTCCCTGGAGTCACAAAGTTATTAGAAGTAGGCTGCATAGATTTCAGTCTATGACTCATAAGTAGTTATGCTGCAGACAGTGCATTACCATGCAGAGAAGCATTTCTGTATACCAGCAAATGCAGCACTTACCTGTTGTTGTCTTGTGTTTTCTTTTATAATTGCTTAGTACTTTCAATAATTATTTCAACCTCATTAATAGAATGTGCATATCTTCGACACTGTGTAATTTGACAGAGCTCCCATTACTCAGAAAATAATTAAATTTTGCTCTTATTATCTCATTGATAATAACAAGATCCATACACCTTGCATGTGAAGACCTAAAAATTAAAGGAACCTTGATTTTAATATCACTCAGTTATAATGCTTTATGGAAACTTGGCGTAATAATTATCTATATCAGACAGATAGCATTCTAATGATGGTATAAATATATACACCATCCTTAGGCTATGATCTTCCTGGGACTGAATTTGGCACTACTGAACTCTAGGATTATTCTTATTACTATTATTTTGATATGATTTAGACCTAGCATACTGCAAATCCATATGCTGTTTCTGAGAAGACATAGCTGGCAAAAGAAAAGAAAATATCTTCTTTCTTTCTATGTTACTTACTCCCCAAGTATGATACACAAATTCATTCTGATCCATAGTTCTTGTTTCACCTGTTTAGGCCTAAGTAACTTATCTACCTTGACAGCACACCTAGGATGCAAATCATGTCCTTTTTGAATGAAAAATAAGTCAGAATTTCCTTTGAAATTTTACTTTTATTTTTAAGCCATCTAAACATAGAAACATACAAAACTATTTTAAGGAACATCACTTGTGGATTTTCTCATTAAACTTCTAACATTTTCAGAGGTCCCTTTTTCTTTCAAGAGTACTTGAGGAATAAAATAGTTAACTTCCATTTCATCGCCAAAGTGATCCTCACTTTGCTCTTCGGGATATGAATGGCTCAAAATATCTGCCTAAATGCGTGTGATACCCTTCTGCCTAAATGCGTGTGATACCCATCTGCCTAAATGCATGCGATACCCATCTGCCTAAATGCATGCGATACCCATCTGCCTAAATGCATGCGATACCCATCTGCCTAAATGCATGCGATACCCTTGCTTACAAGTAGTTTGAAGATTGCCTTTTTTCCAAATGCAAACATTCTTTGCAATTTTAGAGAAGCTTTATGCAATGACTTCTTAAATAAACTGTATATAAGGCTTATAATCACGTTAATATGAAACTGTTTACCATGAATATACTGGTGAAACCTCTCACAGTGCTAGACAATTGTAAGTAGTTACTTTTTTATGCTCCATGTTGCCTCCACTACCTGTCAATCATCAGCCTGATCGTGTCTAATCAACCCCTTCATTCCTCATCACCAGAGGAGAGGGTCATCCAGGAGGGGTAATCATTACAGTAGCCATCAGAGTGATTTAGCATGTTTCCTATAAGTCCTACCTTCACTTACTCCTTCCTCAGTAACACCCAATTGGCAGAGCGGGCAACGACTGCACTGCCCCTCACTTCTGCAAGGGTTTAACATAATCAGACTATCCCTGCTACCTACACAAAGCATTGTAAGATTATTTCTCCAGTCTCCACCAGGAACCATGCTACCTACACACAATCTCCACCAGGAACCATTCAAACTACACAAGGCATTGTAAGGTTGTTTCTTCAATCTTCACCAGCTTGTTTCTTCAAACTCCAACAGGAACCATGCTACCTACACAAGGCGTTGTAAGATTATTTCTCCAGTCTCCACCAGGAACCATGCTACCTACACAAGGCGTTGTAAGATTATTTCTCCAGTCTCCACCAGGAACCATGCTACCTACACAAGGCGTTGTGAGGTTGTTTCCTCAGTCTCCACCAGGAACCATTCAAACTACACAAGGCATTGTAAGGTTGTTTCTTCAATCTTCACCAGCAACCCTGCTACCTACACAAGGTATTGTACGGTTGTTTCTTCAAACTCCAACAGGAAACATGCTACCTACACAAGGCATTGTGAGGTTGTTTCCTCAAGCTCCACCAGAGAACCCTGCTACCTACTCAAGGCATTGTGAGTTTGTTTCCCCAATTTATACCAGGAAACCCTAATACCTACACAAGGCATTATGTAGTTGTTTCCTCGGTCTCTGTCTGGGAACTCTGCTATTCACATGAGGCATTATCCAGTTGTTGCCCCACTCCCACCAGGGAAATCTGACCACATGCATGTGCCACTAATTAAACCTGGGTTGCTGGGCCATGTTCAGGGCTTTATCCCTCTTTACCAATGGTGCAAACTAAATAATTCTTACACAGTATGTGCATATATTTTCTAGCAGTCAGGAAAAAATCTAGATTGACATGCCACAGGCCTCCCTTCTTGTTAACTTATAACTTCTATTCCATTAGCACTAACATCAACTGATCAAAAAACTTCAGCGCAAGCATTCTAGTCAATAGTGAATTAAGCAGTTCAAATCTTGTTATCCATTGCAATGTCATTGTATTATTTTCTTATTTTCTATCAGCTTTCTTAATAATCTCTTACAGATTAGAAAAAACCTTCCCAGGCATACTATAACATACCACAAAATTTAAACAAGGCTCATTTTACTTCTAGAATTGATAACTATACAATCTATCTTACCTTTTCATTGCCTAGTTTCAGTCCTTCTGGAGTCAATGCATTTCTTGTGCATGTTAATTTTGGAGCTAAGATCTTGAATTTATCTTTATTCAAGTTTGGGGTTAAAATGTCTGACTCAGGCTAGTAAATGAATTAGTCTGCAATCATGCACTTCTGTAGTTGCACCCACACTAGAATATCATCAGTGATGTTAAACATATCATCAAGTCCTCCAGTCGCAAAGGTGACAGTTCTCTGAAACTCTTCTGGTGTAGACAACATGCTGAACAGGAATCTTAAGAAATTCAAACCTTGCAATAGGTATATAAAAATGTGCACAGCTTGGAGCTCTCTTTACCTCACTTAATTTGCTAAAATCCTTGATCAGCATCTAGTACAAAGTAAATCATTGCATTTATCAGGCCAGTCACTACTTCTACTATAATACAAAATGTGTGATATTTTCTTTTAATGGCTTTATCACACATGTAACAATATAGCTATACTGCTCTTCAAGCCATTTGTTCACTTTATTTCAGAATAACCCCATGCTTTCCATTTCACAATTCTATCTTTAAATCTGCTGAAACTTCCAACACAAGCATGACAGTTGATAGGTTATGCCCAGTCGGTATATGGTGTAAGACTAGAAAACATCCCACACTAATGAGTTGTTAATGTAACTGTGACATTTTATAATTGACCACCATAAATGCATTCACAAAGCATCACACACACTTACCATAAACAGCAGTAATACTAATAAAAAATTACTGAAAAACATGTTTTGTGGGAGCACAATACACTCTGAACTCCCAGTACCCTTTCACACACACACACACACACACACACACACACACACACACACACACACACACACACATATATATATATATATATATATACATACACACACACCAACTCCAAGATTCTGCATCTTGGGGTAGGGAGACCTCCCTGAGATTCCACAGTCTCAGTCCTCCTGTGCAAAACCCATTTTCACACATTAATGATGGCACATAAGAGTGTCACTAACTACATTGTCAGAAAGAAGCCCAACACCCAAGATGAATAAACACATTTACAAAAATATTCCAGTCATTTTCTATTACATTAAAATAATGATTTTTTTTCACCATGCAAAGCTTCAGACAAGTCAAACAGCCAAGTATCAAAGGAGCTTCTGATCCAATAATCTGAAAATTTCTTACCTTTCTATTCTGAAATAATTTCTGACCAAATGGCAACACCTGATGACCTGAATGAGTGAACAATTTTCACATGAACAGATGTATCTTATCTTTCAGCTTTGTTAATTCAATGGTTTAAGCAAGCATTATGGCATACTCTTCAGACGTTCTAACTTAAAACAAAATACTGTTATAATTGTACATGAACTAATTTCTTTAAAACCTCCCTGGATTCATTTTTTTCAATGTCCTCTCTGAGTCACAGTGTTGCCCATTATGAACTACACAAACATATATCACCAGACACCATAACCACTTTACTCTACTCTACCTCATGTATCTGTTTCAATAGTGAGTTGCTACTTCTGCATTTTACATGCTTAGCTGAATAAATGTTGGACATTTTCTGCCTTCAAGTTTGTAGCCAAATAATTATAAAGTAAATTGGAATCATTTAGCAGCATGCCAATCATCTAATTAAGAAAACTGCTCACATAATTCATAGAATAGTATCAGGATAACTGCCCTTTGGGTCTATTCCAAGCTCATCCAATTACCCCATTTGAGAATCAAATCCTGCAACTTGTGCCTACAAGGTGAACACCTTAACTACTATGCCAACCTCACATTCTGAATTCAGGCATTTAGCAGTGATGCAGTTACAAAATTCATAATTACAGAATTTACAAACAGCAATAAATAGCAACAGTCCCCAGAGTCGGTACCCCCATGGATGGGGATGTACACTGTCAGTGCAGACAACTCCTGCGGGTATCCTAGACCTAGCCCTTAGATATTTTCACCCTGGAACATCTTCATTTTGACATTTGGGGCTGTGTCATTGCACAGTGTCAGATATGCCAGTCTTCATCACCCACCTCTGGCAGGAATACCACTGCCGAAACCTGACCCATCCCAGACTAGTCTTCATGACTCATAACAATCAATTAACCAAGATACACACATTCTCACCCACACCAGGAGCCCCCTGACACTCACACACACACACACACACACACACACACACACACACACACACACACACACACACACACACACACAATGTCCACTGCAGACATTTCTAACTGTAACCCCCTTACATTTGATTTCAACTTTGTCCTGCATTTAGTGCTCTGTTACAACAGTAACTTATGCCTCATGTACAGTGAGGCCAGTCCATGCATGGTATAGCATAATCTGGTTGTAGAATTGCATGAAGCATTGTTATTGCTTTTTATGTCTAGTCTGACCCTTAGTTATGAACTAGACATTATCTCTTAGGCAATGCCATGGCACACTGCTCCACCCCTTTGCTTGCATGGTCATCTTCTGCAGCCACCTCCTGCATGGGCTCCTCAACAGGCATCTCCACCACTGCTCAGTTCTGAGACTTCCTCTTCCTGAACATCACCCTACTGCATTTGTTTATATAACAACATGCAGCATAATGCTGAACACATGGCAAATATTTAGCTGCTTGTTTCTGGACTGCACTGCATGGCATGACCAGATACATCTGGAGAGATAAAATAGGCCAGCATTTGTCTAAACACACATTCAGTAATATTTTGAGTCAGTGACAGTGCAGGTTTGAATGCATTCTCCCCATGGTCTTTGAGCTTATTTATCAGTGTTATTTGCCATGTCTCCATTGTATATCTGGCATCATAAATTAGATGTCTCTGTTGAACATCATCTCACATGAATCAGTGATATAGTCAAGATGTGTGTCAACTATGGGAACTGGGCACTTCCTTGGTGGTGTACTGTCACACTGTACACTAGACATAGGCCCCCTGGTAGTTAATAGAACTGAATCCTTACTGTTGTCTTGATGACAATGTAGGTTTAGTTTTTGGCTCCTAGTGCCACATAGTGTTAATTCTACCTCCTTTGTGGTGCATGGGAGCCACATGGGCTCCTCCACATGCTGTAACATGGCATTGAGAAACTGGTCAAATATCCTTCAGACAGATAACTGGGATACATTGGGATACACCCACTATTCCCTCTTTGACACCAAAAGGTCCCTGTAGCCAGTATTTCAAAAGCTACATATATCGACATTGATGTTATATCTGACTACAGGGATTGGTATTCTGTGTATCCCATGAACCTGCAAGTGAGGGTGAGGCATTTCTACAGGCTCTACTGTGGTACCTTTGTCAACATGGTAGCAGTCCATGTTACAAGGAGGGGATGAAGTGTTAAGCACAGCTAGATAATTTGGTGGTGTGGCAGGTTATACCATGCGTATCCATGGCTACCAGCTGTGAGGATTTCCATATACATTTCTGTTAAACCTGCAGCTACCCAACATGATTTTATAGTCTCTCTTCTTCTTCTTCTTTCAGCTTTTCCCAGTTAGGGGTCACCACAGTGGAACGCTTTGTCCACTCATGATTGGCAGTGGAGTTTTTACGATGTCGAGTTGCCAGCTCGGCACCCAACCTTCCGCAGAAGACACACACATGCATGCAGTCATGCCTAGGGCCAATTTAGAGAGTCTGATCCATCTTTGGGATGTAGGAGGAAACTGGAGCACCCGGAGGAAACCCACACATCCACAGGGAAGACATGCAGACTCCACAAAGAAGGCACCCCAGCCGAGGATTGAACTGGAGAACTTCTTGCTGTGAGGTGGCAACAATAACCACTGCACCACCTATGCCAGGAGTTTTCTGTGATAAGCTACAGTAGCAGTTGTGATTCATACCATTATTTTTTATACATTTCTAAATCACTCATCCATTTGTTTACCCTAAATTGCATTTGTCTTAAGCCTCATTGTAATAAAATTGTCCATTGCCATCTCTTCTTATGACCCTTTGAATACTATACTGATCATGGTATTCACATCTCTTAACCTCTTAGTGCAAGAAATCTGGACAGAGCCTATAACAGTTGAGGACAAAGGCCCCAAATTGGAACATGTTATAAATATTGCTCTTAAAAAGTTAGAAAGTTGCTAGAATAACAAGCTTTGTGTTAGCATGCATTTTCTGCAAGCTATGAAGTATGAAACTCTGATGTAAGACATGGGTTAGTGAGTTTGATCCTCAGTGATTTGTCTGAAAAAACACTACTTTTATCAGGAATAGATCACAATATTAGGCAATACTCTGGACAGTTAAGAGGTATGATGGTATTTCATGGCCTAGCATGGTCATGCTAAAGGTCTCTAAATCACCCTCACCCTGAACCAGGCAGCTGGTTACACTATTTCAACTACTACATTCCACTATTTGTTTCTGAATTGCAGAGCTACTCCTTTTCTAGGTTGTTTACATTCTAGTCTACTATTTGCTAGACTTTTTATTTAGGGTAACTCATAAAAAAAAAATGTCTTTGCCCTACTACTTTACATACTGACAGAAAGGGGGGTGTAACAGGTTTGTAATAATTCCGTTATACTGTTGAACATAGTACCATCACCAACAAGCACAAAAAGAATTATTAATAAGATTGTCAAACATTCTGGCCTGGTTAAGTTACTCACTTTTTGCTTTTTTGTTCCCTTTGTAAAGCATTCTACATAGGGAAAACTGAGCGAAGGCTCAGAGATAGAATATATGAACACATCTATGCCATGAACACTGATAAAAGTGGCAATGCTCTTGCTAGACATAAGTTGATGCATCCTACTCATAACTTTACTTTTAAAGCTATTGATCAAATTCAATACAACATTCGGGGTGGGCCTTTTAACTTGTTACTTGAGGAGCTTGAACTTTCATGGCAAATAAAAAACAATGCTTTTTGTGAACCAGGGCTAAACGATCATTGTAACATAAAATGTATTTTAAAACTGAGGAGTTTAAAAAGATAATATATAATACCTGAGCCTTGCTTTCACCACTTACTGATTGCACCTATGGAAAGTATCATTCACACTGGTTGAGTCAGTATTAGGGAATTTGTTATAATAATGAATATATATTATGGTTTACAAGGTTTTTTTAATCTTTTAACAGTTTGTATATACACATTTTTTAATATATACATTTTTTATACTTGGCGCACAGGTGCAAGTAGATGTGTTTAGTGATGATCTTTATAAGTAAATATAATGTTTTTTCAGATGATATATATTAATATTTTTACAGAATTTTTTAAACCCTCATGTGAAAGGTGATTAGTTAAAACTTGATCACATGATGATCCTGCTTGTTATTGAAATGCTATTTAAACGGGCTTGTTGAATGTAATTTGAAATCTGAAGAAGTTGCCTTAAGTAAGGCGACGAAAAGTGCTTTATTAATTAAATCTATTTTCTTGTTCACTCGTACACTTTCTTTGTGTTTGACCAGTGTGCCTGAAGACCTCTGCTTCGTGTTTAGTTTACAGTTTAACTAGTTTGTTTTTATTATGAGTCCAAATCTGCCATTCTAAGCTTTGCAGACCAACCTCATTATTTATTCACATATAAATAGTTAGCTGATATTTGTTGTTATTGATATATCAAGATTCATTATCTTGATGTTGTTTGGTTAAAAACATCTTTGGGTCCTTAATAAAAGAAACTGTTTTGCAATAATAATTTTAAGACTAAAAATATAAAAATGGTGTCACTATAATTAGACTAAAGAGATGTTGCCTGAACTTCTAGTAAATCCTTGATATTCAGTACAAATAGGAGCATATAAGATTATAACTTGACAAATAATTATATAACACCTCAGAGAGGAAACCGTTAAACAAGTCAGTTAACAAATCACAATATTTGTTCATTATAACTTTTATAAATCCAGAGATTACTGGATTGCCATTCACACTGCCAATGCCTTTAATTCTTTCTTTACCAATGCCATTCAAACTCTTGCTAGCCACCTATCTCCAGATACCACAAATCTGCCTACTTCGTCTTCAAACCCTCTTCAAACCCTCCCCCATCATTTCAGTTACAACCAGTGTCTACTTCAAGTATATTCTGCAAAAACTAAAACCTACCACCCCTTCAGCTGACCAACTCCCAGCAGAATACCTTCAAAAAGGAGCTAAATCCATTGCCTACCCCATATCCATTCTGATCAATAGAACCATAAGTGAAGGAAATATCCCATCCATCTGGAAAATTTCTTACATTATTCCACTACACAAAGGTGGAAATTCTTATGACTTCTCTAACTTTCGTCCTATAGCTCTGCTATCTCCTCTGGCAAAAATTATGGAAAAGTGTATCCATAAGCAACTTCTTAACCACCTTCTCTAAAACAAGTTACTTGCCAACTGTCAACATGGCTTCAGACCTTATCACAATACCGCCACTGCCCTGCTATCATTCACTAATTGTATTAACAATAACCGTAACAAAACTATTCTTTCCTCTGCAGTATTCATTGATTTATCCAAAGCTTTTGACATGGTTAATCACCAACTCCTTTTACATATAATGAAATCTCTATCACTTGATCCCTTAGCCATAAATTGGTTCAAATCTTCCCTAGAAAACAGACAGCAGGCTGTACTCTGGCACAACAATCTTTCTAATCTCCTTCCCATCTCCCTTGGTGTCCCTCAGGGCTCCATATTAGGTCCTCTCCAATTTTCCATTTTTATTAATGACCTTCAGTCAGCAATTCCACATACAACCTGCATTCAATATGCAGATGACTCTACTATTATCTGCTCAGCCACTTCTCAAACCGAACTACAGACCCTTACCCAGAAAGCATTTAATACTGTTGAAGAATGGTTCACAAACTGTTGCCTCCTCCTAAACTCCAAAAACAACTAAACTGCTACTCTTCTCACCAACCCGTAAGTCCACCCCCATACATTTCACACTTACATCTAACAATGGTACTCTTATTTCTCCCGACCCTACTACCAAACTCCTAGGAATAACAATAGACAATAACCTCAACTTTGATAGTCATATTAACAGTACAATAAAAACGGTCAACAAGGAACTGGCATCCCTCTATAGAATCAAACCCTTTCTTACACCAGTAGCCAGGACTGCTATAGCCAGAACTCACCTAATCTCTACTCTGCTCTATGCTTCACCCATTTATATGAATCTTTCTAAAAACAACCTCAACAAACTGGCAGTATCCTATAACAATATTGCCAGATTTGCTACTGACTCTCCTTTCAGAACTCACCACTGCCTTAATCTAAAACAACTTGATTGGCTAGAGTTTCTACACCATCTCCAATTTCTACAGCTTACTATAGCCCACAAGACCCTGTATCAACCCACCAATACTTCAATACTCTCAAGCCTCTTTACCCCCTACAATAATCCAAAAAAATTATGCTCATCAAACAAACTACTGTTTAACACTTGCAGATCCAACAACTCAGCAGGTGACTCCCTGTTCTCTAATACTGTTGGAAAGCTATGGAATTTACTACCCACTGAACTCACAACTCTGTCTTCTCTTACACTTTTTAAAAAGAAACTCAAACTATACCTCAGTACACACTGGTTATGTTCCTGCACTAATCCTGACTAATTTTCTTACTTCTCACCAATAACTACCGTACATCATCATAGTCTTACCCTTTTAGATTCTTTTTACCTTGAAATTGCTAATGAATTTCATAAATATATGTATATAACATCCTCTCATAAATATTATCCTTGCTGTTTACTGTTCTTGCTATGCACAGTTGGAGTATGGTAGTTAGTATGGTCTCTAACAATGTTTAACTATTTGATATTTTAAAAAAAAAAACATTTTTTTTGTGTTCTAACTAAAATTTATTTATTCTAACTACTACTACTTTCTATATTGTATTTTGTATGTGTCTTGGAGCTTTTCTCCTCGGACCTCTACTGAAAATGGACATGTATCCAGTTAGACTAGCCTGGTCAACAAATATAAAATAAATAAATGTAAAATAAATTACCTCAATTTATGTTAGTATCACTCAATATAGCAAATATAATGGTGCCTGAGTGATCTGTATCAACTAATACCACAATCCTTCCTTTAGAAAGTTGTTTAATGGTGATGTTAAACATAAATCCTTATATTTTTAGCAGAAATGTAATATACTCAACACAGATTTGTTTGCTTGTGGATCTATGTAATAGTTGTTATGCTGCTTCCTTTTGTTCCTCTGCAAACATGCCACTCCTCTTCTGTTTCTCTCTTTTGCCAACCCTTCCACATTCAGAGGCTGTGCAAAATTTTCACTACTTACTGAACAGAAAGTAGAAGTTGAAGACATATTTTCACTTTTCACCAGTTTGACTAATTCTGATAACTCAGAAAACTCATCATTAAATATGGGACAGAAATATCAACTGTCTACTTTTTTTTATTTACTCTTACCAACAATGTTACTTATGTAACTTTTCATTTTATTAACATTATGTCCAGCTTCCCTTCCTCCTAAATCAGATGAGCTAACACCCTTGAAAATGAGTACATTTCTCTTTGTTATTAACTCTGTAACTCTGATTATTGCTACCTATCATATTAGTCATATTGTCTTCCTTATCTTTTCTATATAAATATATTAAGATTATTCAAATATAACTCATCCATTCTGTTTACATTTTGTACCTCCCATCCTTAAATTTGACATTTTTTTATCTTAAACCATTGCAAAATACCTTTTAGGTTTGCTTGGTCCTTATTTAAATTTTCTAATTTACAGAAGTCTGACCATGTCTTTTCTAAATTTAGTTATGTTCCTTAATATTTAGGTTCTTGGTACTTCTATACTAAATAGATGTATTTAAAATTAATTCCTGAAGTCATCCATTTCCATTCTTTCAGAAAGTCCAAATTGTCTTTATCATTGACTAATTATTTTGAAATTCTATGGCTATAGGGTACTCTCTTTGCACTTAATGCATATTTTTGCAATAGAGGTCTGTACGATGCAACTTTCTTATGTTCTGTTTGTATAAATTTAATAGCAGGTGCAAATATAACCATATTCTTATTATGTATGAAGAAATGTTAGCAAAACAACAGTAGATACCAAGTAAACAATATCAAAAGAAACCACTGCTTTCAGGAGTAGCAATATATTCTTCACTAATAAATTGCTGCAGCACATTCTTTATTAACAAATTGGTTGAGGCATTCTTTATTAGTAACTTAGTATGAAATTATTATTATGAAACAGATGTGAGACAGTCTTTCTTAACAAATTATAAGAATACTGATATATTACAGGAGTACTTTGGTTTGGGCATTTTGTTACTTTTGCTAATTGTGTTATTTCAGCCTGGGTAATTTCATGCTAGAGTAACGATCACTGAAACCGTTTTCTCCTCAATCATTTTTCACTGTTTTTTTCAGCTTTTGTCACAACTGTGGGGGTTGAAAGAGTAATTGTGCCCACAATTATTTTCTTTGTTGCTTGGGCTGAAATGGTACATGTATCCATTTACGTTGTATGCTATATAGCCTTTCTGGAAAGCTGCAACCCACAATACGACTGTCTTATGTCTTGGTTATTTATGTAAAGTGACTCCAAATTAAGTTTTGCACTCATGCAGGATAGTGAAGAAGCTTGATGCTAGACACTAAGGTTTTTATTGTTCAGAGATAATATAAGTTTTTTATTGTTCAGAGATAATATTCTTGCTCAGCCTTTCCCCTCTACATGTTCCATCACTTATTTTATTGTGTCTCATTTGTTGTGTGCTGTACTGTCTTATATTGTTCTAGTTAATGGTTTGGTCCCCTGCTACTGTAAGAAGTTATTTATATTATGCATTATAGCGTATAGAAAGATTGTATTTTGAGTTGTATATACTGGGAGCTAGCTGATTATTTAAACCTCAGTCCACTGTTACTGTCTTGTGTTATTACAGTGCATGCTGAAACACATGGCAAGTGTTAATATCTGTGCTGTATATATAATGTATTAGCTGACTGCTTAGTCACCATTTGCTATTTGTGTTATGTTTTCACTGCTGCCTACCTTATTTGTATTATACTAGGCAGCTAGTCTTGTGGACCTCTTTTTCATCATTTTTCCTCACTATCACTACCTCATACCTCAGCTAATTAAGTCTCTTCCCTCTTTCTCCCTGGCTGCTAATTACTACTCTGTATTACTTTTTTTCTTTGCGGCCTCTCCCTATTTTTCTTTCCTACCTCTCCTTATCTTCCATATCTGCTGCCCAGGCTGTGTAAACTGCTTCTAGTCATGAATGCTAACTGATTGCTTTATTTTAATCTGCTGTTCCTCTTCCTTTTCTAAGCATGTATTGCTGCATTAAACTTCAGTACTGAACTTCCTGGTACCCAGTTTGAAACAGAGAAGCACCACTGCCCAGTCCAACACTGTCACCAACATATACTATCAGAAACTTTATGTATGTTGTTCTATTAAAATACTACTCTATATCTTCACACTTTGTTATAAATTATTGCTAACTGTTAAGCACACCTCCACACCCAACCACCCCCTTCCCCAGTTCAAATGGCTGTTCCTTAATCTCTATTTTTCTTTGTTTTTCTCTCTCCTAGCTTCCCCTTTATCTCACTCTAGTGTCTATAGCATTAGTAGTTCACCTCCTCCCTTTTCTTTCTTTGTTATTCACTTGCCTCTCCTACTCCTTTTCTAGGCTAAATTAGTTTTACCTACTACTTGCATTCACTTTGCATGTCCCCTTCCTTCTCTTGTATCATATCACTGTTAACTACATCTCCCCTCCTTCAAGTCCATCTTTCACTAATAACTTTTTTACTTCTCCAGATTTCATTTTGCTGTTTTATTCCAACCTCCTGCTGAAATCCCTATCTCATCACATCAAGCCCATCTCCCTCTCTCCATAATCTACTTTTCATTCTATAACTATTTTATTTTCTGTACCTTTTCCCCCACCCCCATTTGACCACTGCTTTCCTGACTCTGAATTCTGTTTTGGTGAAACTATACCTTTTACTGATTGTTTCTGTAGTTTCCTGGCTGTCCGATACCTGGTTCTACCTGCTCCGTTCACCCTCACTACACTCAGGCTCACTTGACTCCCCATACCCTACCCCCATTCCCACCCATCACCACTTTCATTTGCTTTATACTCATACCTCTTTAATCCCAACCCCTACCACCCCTCCACTTCCTCCCGTACTCTCCGATCAACATTCACTTCCGTCTTACTTCAATTAACCAACTACATTACTTTTTCTGACACTCAATACTACCCTAACCTCTAGTATTCAAATACATTAATTTTAAACCTATTTGCCATATCTCCAAGCCACCCACACCATGTCAGTTCCTAATCCACATATTACTAACATCTTCTTTCTCATTATCATTACCACACCCATTTTCTTTCTAGCTACCACTGTAACCACCTATGAAAGCACTCTCCTTCTCATAAACTCCACACCTACTATTACCTCTCCCCTAGCCACCCTCTCTGCCATGCATTCCTTCCCTATTGCCCCATCTCTCTTTCTGTATACTAACTCTTCCTTACACAAATTTAAGATTTTCCTTGTGTCTACATCTCCTCTCACAACTAAAACAAGAAACTATCCCCAGATTAACCTCTTTACTTACCTCAAAAAACTCATGTTTAACCTGCTTCAATCTGGTGACATACATCCAAACTCTGGGCCCAACCACTGCTCCTCTCTCCCAGCTTCACCCTCACACCTCTGCAACACCCCACCTAATACTTCTTCCCACATTCCCACATCCACATCCTCTAAGAATCTAACTATTCTATCTATGAATATTCAAAGCATTGTGAACAAAATCTCCCTTTCCATGCCTGGGTGTCTTCACACACCCCTGATATTCTTTGCCTCTCTGAAACCTGGCTCAAGCCTCATATATCCAATACCAAAATACTCCCACCAGGTTATAACATCTTACAGCATGATCGTATCAAAAAGAAAGCTGGAGGTGCTGCTATTCTCTATTCCATCCAGCTGACCCTACACCCTCTCTCTATTACCTCCTCAGATTTTAACCCAGCTGAAATTCTGATAGCCAACTGTTGAATAAATACTCATAAGAAAATAGCTATTGCTTCTATTTATATTCGCCCCTGGAAATAACATCCCTATCTTAGAACACTTTCTCTCTTGGATCTCTCAGAACATTACCTATGAAACTGTTGTCTTGGGAGATGTAAACACTGACTGGAATGCCCTTACGACCTACTGCCCAAACTCCTCTATTAAACTCTTCAGCTTCTCCCAACTGATTTCAAACTCAACCCGACTAAATAAACACAGCAACTCTAGCTCCACTCTACACTGGGTCCTCACCTCCAATCCCATTCTGTACCATAACCCCTTCACTCTACCTGATACCCTTAGTGATCACCATTCCACTTACATAATTAGACACTCTTCTCAACTATACAAACCCCAATAATACAAAGATCGCTGTAAACTCTCAAACTTTAATCCTGATGCTTTCAACATCCTGCTCTCTTCAATTAATTGGATCTTCCTCCATAATCTCCCTAGAGAATGCTGTCCTAGCCTTTAACAACATCCTCCTAGACACACTCAATTATCTGGCCCCTATCAGGAAAATAAGGGTCAAAACTCAATTTGTCCCCTGGCTCACACAAGCCACTTGAACCCTTATCAGTAAGAGAGATAGTACATAGAAATAACGGAACAAATCCAAATCTAGCACTGATATTCATACCTACAGAGAGCTCCATATTTTAACCAAAAGAAAGGTATCCCTTGACAAACAAAACTTTTTTCATAAACCACTCAATAATTTGCACTCCAACCCCCCAAAATTCTGGCAATCTGTTAATAAGTTGTTGCGTTTTGGGTGACCATCTTCCCCTAATCCTTGCCCAAACAACTCTCCCTCAGATACAGCTACACTTCTAAATTCCTTCTTCATGAACTCTATCTGCAATCTTACCACTAATAATAATATCATCAACCCCACACCACCTACTTCTACCAGTTCTCCCATTTTCTCTCTTAAACCTGTTCCCATAGCCTACATGAAATCCTTTCTGTCCAAACTTAAAACATGCTGCGCTTCAGTTGACAACTTACTTCCACAATTCCTAAAAATTGTTGCAAATTCTATCGCTTTCCCTATCTCTATACTAATCAATAGATCTATTAAAGAAACTCTGTGCCTGACATCTGGAAAGAATTCTGCATTATACCCCTGCATAAAGGTGGTAATGCAACTGACCCCTCTAATTTCATACCTATTTCCATCCTCTCACCCATGCCTAAAATACTTGAAAAATGTATCCACAAACAGCTCCTTGATCACCTTCTCCAAGAAAATCTCCTGACCCCCAAATAATATGGTTTTCCCCCAAAGCACATTTTGTGATAACAATAAATTAGTTTTTTTGCCTGTTTCTTGATCTATCCAAAGTCTTTGATACTGTTCTCATAGCTTACTTCTATACAAACTTGCTTCTCTTAACCTCTCTAACTCTGCTATATTTTGGTTCTCCAGCTACCTCTCAAATAGATTCCAGGCCGTGAATTGGCAATCTAACTTCTCTCCCTTTCTACCAGTACAAACTGAGGCCCTCCAAGGCTCCATCCTTGGTCCCCTACTTTTTACCATCTTTATTAATGACCTCCACTCTTCTTGTCCACTCTCTACCATTATTCAATATACTGATGATTCCACAATCATTTCCTGCTCTGACAATATCACACGCCTTCATACCCTCCCCCAAGTATCCCACCATGCGGTCGAAAGATGGCTTATTTCCCACCAATTTCTACTGAACCCAAAGAAAACTAAACTTCTCCTATTTCTCCCTACTACCCTACAGCACCACAAAGCTTCCTTTTCTTTCTCCTCCCTCAGCAATACTATCATTTCTACTTTACCCCAGACTAAATTCCTAGGTATTATTATCGATGACCATCTAAATTTTGATCTCCACACTCAACCTTGCATTAAAAAGACCCATCAAAAACTAGGCCCACTATACAGACATATCAAATACCTCACAAATGCCTCCAGATTCTCCCTCACACAAGCCTTCCTACTCCCCACACTGCTCTAAGCAGCCCCTATTCTCACATACCTCCAATCCAATCTTCTCACTAAACTAGAACGTACCTATAACAAAATTGCCCAATTTGCCTCCAACCAACCTTACCACACTCATCAAGGCATTGCCCTAAGAAATCTGCAGTGGCTAGAATTTCATCATCAAATCTTAGTACCCCAGTTTCTCTTGGCTCATTCAGTCTTCCATCTACCGTCTTCTTGTCCCCTCTCTCTCTCTCTCTCTAATCTCATCCATCCCTATACTCCCAAATGCTCTCTCCGTAGCTCTCAGTAGAACCTACTGCAAGTGTATAAGCCCAAGATAAACATTGGCAAATCACTTTACTCCTATTCCATAGCAAATGCTTGGAATAAATGACCTCATAATGTCATATGTATCACCAGCCCTAAGACCTTTATAATAGCAATAAAATAGATGTGTCCAACCTGCGGCCCGCGGGCCGCATGCGGCCCTCAGAGCTCTTCCATGCGGCCTTCAACCTCTAACTGCAACATCGATGTACGCATGCCCCAAAACTTTTTTTTTTTTTTGTTTTCCTCCCATGACCTGTAGCGATAATGTTTGTTGTGTATAAAGCACCTTCTAGTTTTTTTTTTTTTTTGAGGTTCAAAGTGTTGTGTATTGTGTTTTTTTGCTGAACAATCACTGTGTGTGTGTGTGTGTGTGTGTGTGTGTGTGTGTGTGTGTGTGTGTGTGTGTTCTCGTTTGAAGAGACTCATGTATGGATTTTGCTGATTTTCCGCTGTTCAGGACAGCAATTACTTTAATTAATAGTAAGTAATGGAGTGAGTGTAATGCATGAGTGAGATGAAATTGTGTGCGTGAAAGTAGAGGTGTGTGTGTGTGTGTGTGTGTGTGTCATGTGTGTGTGTGTGTGTGTGTGTGTGTGTGTGTGTGTGTGTGTGTGTGTGAGTGTGTGTGTGTGTGTGTGTGTGTGTGTGTGTGTGTGTGTGTGTGTGTGTGTGTGTGTGTGTGTGTGTATGTGTGTGAGAGAGAGAGAGAGAGAGGAGAGAGAGAGAGAAGAGAGAGATCAATGCATGATCTATCTACCTAAGCAATAAAAGATTACCTCCACAAATCATGGTCATGTATCTGTCCTGACCCTACATAGGCTATCTTCCTGTCCTGACCCTACATAGGCTATCTTCCTGTCCTGACCCTACATAGGCTATCTTCCTGTCCTGACCCTACATAGGCTATCTTCCTGCCCTAATAGACTGCTGTCATCCTTACTGCTACCACAGACGTCCTATCACTGATTTCCTTACCTGTTTTTTTATTGGTATTTATACCAAATACCTATTTTCTCTGCTTGTCCTTTTCTCTTTACTAGACTGAGTTTACACCATATTACCTTTCTTTTCTCTCTGTTTCTCTGTACTGTTTACTATTCATTATATTTCTTTGCCTCTTCTTTACTGTTTGCTATCTTATGATATCCTACTGCAAACATCTTCCTAATGTTGTTTATAACGGTTCTTATTTTTATTATCTACAACATGTATGTACATGTGCAATATGCTACTTTTGTCTCTGATTTGTACTGTGTTTAATTTATATTGAGTATATTCATGGGTAACAACTGACCAAGTTATTTTCTGTTATACTTATATACACTTGTTTTTCTCTAGCAACTATTGTCTATGTTGCATAATGTTTTAAGTAATGTACAATTAGAGCTTTTCTCCTCGGGTATCTGCTGAAAAAGGGCTTTGCCCAGTCAGACTAACCCAGTTAACAAATGTCAAATAAATAAAAAAAATAATAAATTTGTTACTGGAATTAAGTCTGTATATACAACTGGAAGGTAAGGCATTTACAAGACAAAAATATACATTAATAAATGCCTTAAGAAATTAACAAAGAATGTATTCTTATATCTTGAAGTGGAGTATGCTTACTATTTCCAGTAACTTGTACTTTCACCAACAATTCTTTAGAAATAATAAACTGATTCACAATCCATGGAAGGTCTGCTGGCTGATGTAAAGGCAGAAACCTACTAAACAAAGCACTAGTCCTCCAGAACAGAGATTCAAATTCAAAATACCCTATATCAAAGAAAAGATGACACAGATAAAAACATTAAGAAGACTTAAAATATGCCAATCTTTTTAAATGGACTTTTTTCTTTAAATCAGTAAAGTCCGTGATTCACATATCAATAAATATACAAAACCATTTATTTAAGGCAATAATTAGTGCAACAATTAAATAATTTTTTGCAGGTAGCATCACTGGACAAATTAAAAGCTGAATAAATAAAGAAAATTAATACATAAATAGACTTAATTGAAAAAACACTTTAACCCTTTGCTTAAAATTATTACAAGGTGTCTGTTTTCCTTAAGCTTTTTACACTTCTTATAAATATAATACTGTCTTCACATTAATATTGCTGCACTAATATTACTGTTTACTCGGTACTGGCTCACAATTATAGCTGCCATTTATTTTTTTCTAACAATAATGTATTCTTATACTTAGCTCTTGTCATATTTGAAACTTGAATTTCCCATCCAGGTCACATGCAGCCAGCAAATTATTCGCATTACAATACTTGATGCCCCTTAAATTCTTTAATACTGTCAAATGTAAATAATTTCCTTGCCACATAAAAATGTAAACATGCACAAAGTAATGCATATACCTCTACATATTGTACTACTATTTCTAAAATAATATTTAAAATGTGTTTCTGAATCTATGGATATATCTGAGCTATTAATGTCATCACATGTAGTGTACATATGGTATCCCCGACCTGTCTTTATTTAAAGATACAGTAGACTTTGCAATGATTCAGCATCTCTTTTAAATTACTAGGTTTTCTATAAGCAAAGCATAGATGGCCATACAACAACTGGTGTTACTAATTTGACAGCAATGTATCCCAGAGCTACTTCATAACATTTTCAGCAGTTTGTCTGACCACAATATATTTAATGACAGAGCAGATAATGATTTCTTAAAAGCACAGCTTCTACATTTATAATGAAAATTTAAATATGAAACATGCAAACTTAAATGGTATTCTACCAGGACATTCATTCTTGGTTTTGCAGCTATGTCTCTAATGGATACAGGCAACCTGCAAATGGTTCATCTCCCAGCCCCGTGCTTGTAAATGTTTCATCTTCCAAGCCCCTGCTTACACGTATCAAGGGTACCAGAACTTGTCAGAAATTTGGGATGAATGGCTAGTCTTAAAAAGGCCCTTGTGGCCATTAGCCTAGTACATACTTATGAACCTGTGAACCTATTCAAAAATAGCCATGTCCATGTATTGTTACCTTTCTAAAATATTTTATTTTTTGACATCTAATGAACAGTTTCTAAATCTAATGAATGAGCTTTGTTTTTAACATTACTTATTTTGCATTTATTGTAGGTAATGCATGCAGAATAGCCATATACATGCTATTAAAATATAATGGACAATAATGATAAACAGTTGTATAGACCAGATACTTAAGCATCTTTATGAAGTTGTAGTGACAGTCCGCAAAAGCTCATAAACTGAGCCTGGAGTAAAAATAGAATGAAATTCTGAAATCCTGTTACTCCACAAAATCCATATGGACTCAATTAGAAGTGGCCAGACCATTGATCAACAGCAGTCTGAACAGGAAAAGTAAGATTATGTTGCATCTGTTACAGAACGCAAAAACAAGTAATCTAATAATACTCATACTATATGTAATCCTGAGACACTCATTCATGGTAATTCATCAACCATGGCAGGCATAACATGACCATCCTTTGAAACAAAAAATGGTGAGAGTCCATCTTCAAATGGTGTGTTTCCCATACATAAAAAGTCAACAAACACACATAAAATGGGTGAACTCTCAGTCAAAGAACAGTTCTGGAACAAGTGCAAGAAAATAAATTTGAGGAGCACAGAAACAAGATGGTCATCCTAGTACCAGAACCAGCAGATTATCAAGTGGACTCAGCATGGACTACTTGGTTTGGTAGTGCACTCAGCTATAATACAAATCATAGAATCATGCAGTTGAAGAATGTCCATGGCAACTGGCCCATGTGGCCATTTATACCTTGTTAGTACTCACCCTTAGACCTTACTGTCTTTTTCAATAAATGATAGGCCAGTCATACCTGGGATGAATTTACAAATGAACATCCAGTTTGATGAATCTGTCTTTCCATCATGATTTTTTGCTGAAGCAGGTTCAGAACTCTGGTTCTAATGTTCATAGGACTGTTTGATTTGTGGAGAAATAACAGGTCTTCAACTGCTGGATCCCTAATGGCCCAAAAAGACAATCTAGTGCAGCCCCAAAGTGCAGTGCAGTGCTAGTGCAGTCTCCCAGATGACCTGATACAGTCTCCAAAATACTGAACAGTAAGTAATGGAATAGTGACAGCTAAAACAATGGAAAAGTGAGGACATAAGAAGCATTAAAAGTCTCTCAATAACCACAGGTAAAAGTACTCAGATTTAAAATCCAGAGAGTAACGCAAAGAATGAAAAAAGTACACTCTTCTAGGCTAAGCAGTTAACCATTATCACACTGCCAGTATCTTTAGTAAGTAATTTACTAAATACTCACACACCGTTTTTATTAGTATTACAGTGATCAAAAAATGAAGAGCTGCTTATGTTAGATGTGATCAGAATAACAGTGCAGTTCACATACGAAGTGTTTGGATTGATCTATGAAAAAGGGGATATTAGGCAATTTCCCTGCTACAAGATCATTCTATCCTGTCCAACAGGTAATACTTTAGCTGGAAGGGGGGAAAAGGGAGGAGACAAGAAAGTTTACTTCCACAACACTAAGTGCCGGGGTATCGATACAGTAAGTCTAAAAAATAAGAGCAGAGAGAAGTTCAAGTAAAGGTTCTAAAGGAATGTAGAAACAAGGGATGGTGGTGGTCTGGGAGACATTTGTACATTACCATGCAGAATACAGTGCGATGAACAACTATCAGCCTTCCCAGTTATAGAAATTGTTAAACAGTGATGCTCTCCTTAGCATGAGATGAGCATAAACCTATAGATCTAATTTAAGATTATTTGCACCTTGTGTCTGTTATGTGTATAGAACCTCTTGTTATGACAGGTAACCTAAACAAGATGTGTTGCAGCAATACCCTAGAAAGTCAATAATCATGTAGCAAATACCCAAGGACGTGTTCAGCTGGAAATTGTCAATGTGATAATTTAAAGACAACATGGGATCATTGCCAGAGTCTTGCATAATTGTGAGAGGAAACAGTTTCAATTTGCTGATTCCTTATACTGATAATCTGCTGCTTGGAAGGAGATGCTATACATCAGGGTCAAAAACATTATGCTGGACCTTGTTTTTTGCTGAAGAGAATGTTTTGTTGCTAGTGACAGATCTGTCTAATAATAGAAGACAGAACTTGGATGAGAGTGCCCCTTATGCTGTCATAGGGTGATCAAAATAAAACAAATGCAAATTATCACCACTGAGAAATGATTACAAGTTGATACATGGAATATAGGATGATGAAATGGCAAAAAATAGAATGCCCAAAATATAAAGCCTTGCTTAGTACTTCTGGGTAGGAGAGTGGGTAAACAGGGAAAACACCACCTGCACCTTGAAGGAATGATTTGAGATGTAGAGGTTAACAATTTTTGAGCAATGTATGTTATGCACCTCAAATTTGGTAAGGTCACTAAAAATAAGTGGATGTGAGACACAGTCAAACTTCTGACATCTTCACAAAAGACTTAAAAGTTTCATCTTCCTTGTCGAATTGAAGATGATATTAGTTACTGCTAGGAGACTGGTAAAAGTACAGCATCCTTTCTAAATTCCCACTGTTCATTACAGAACAGAGACAGTAAGAATAAATTATGTCAAATCTGAAAGGGGAATAATGGGAAGAAATCAAATGAATTACTGGCATTATTCTCTGAGATTAGGTCTTAAATCTTGATCCACCCTCTCCATGTCAAGCAGTGTACCTCACTAGCTCTATTTAACAGGAACCTAGACAACTGGATGGGAAACAGAAAATACACCTCTGGGATCCCACCTGTGTCCCTGCTGGACAGGTGAAACAGGTACTGACTTTGCTGGAACATGGGCAAAATTCTTGGCTAGGCTTATAAGGGCCACCGGGCCAATAGCCTAATATCATCTTATGAACCTATGAACCTATGATGGCAGATTAGCTAAAATCAACTGCTCAAAAAAAAAAAAAAAAAAAAAAACTCACAGTGACATTGACAGTCATTAACTAGTGCACTACTTAAGATCACAAACTATTGTGTATATACACATATCTACATGCATATATACATAGTCATGCATGCATGTACACATGCTAGCACACACACACACACACACACACACACACACACACACACACACACACACACACACACACACACACACACAATCTAGCCCATATACAAATCTTTCTAACACAGCAACCAATCTTACACTTTTCACATATTGTACATCAAACCCATTCCCTTGTATTCTTCCTATCGCAGCATTCTCCTGTTCAAACATATTCTCTCATAACCACATTCTTCCAGTCACATATACATTTATATACCATACTACCAGATGAACATACACTGCCATACCTGCAGTCTCCTAACTGTTGAATCCAGCCATGGCAGGCTGCAACATATATCCGCAGTCACTCCCAGTCAGTACACTGATACAAACAGCACAAACTCTATAACACTCAAAACCAACCCACACCATTCACTTAATCAATCACTCACAATATCACCAAGACACACACATACACACACACACACACACACACACACACACACACACACACACACACACACACACACTCAAATATACTCATACCACATACACACACACACCATGTTTTGAATCACTCATTCCAGCACTTTAACACTGACAAAACACCACCTACCTAGCATATAAAAATCACCAACATGTTTCTACACACATATACACACACACACACACACACACACACACACACACACACACACACACACACACACACACACACACACACACACACACACTGCTTACTTGTAACATGACTACCACATACATACTTACACCAACATGCTGCTATACAAGCATGCATCACGATAGTAGACCAAGCACCTCTCCTATATGACAAAAAACAGTTACTAAGCATAACAGAAACAGACCTGCTGTATTGACGTTCCTTAGATGCACATTAGACAGTTAGTGACACTAAGGATGACACATATTTTTTGAAGATGAGATGTTGATGTTAGTGTTTGGAAGGTGATCTTCTAAAAAGTGAGGTGCAAATGAAGTTATGGAGGATATGTTAGAGCATAATTCATGAGTAAGATCTGGAGTATTTGTATTTATGCATACGGTTCGATCTCCCTGCTTGAATCCAGATGGTGGACACCTGTGAATATTCACAAAAAATATCACAAACATGGCTGCATGACCCAGTAAGATACTTGGATGAAAACTAGATAAGATGAACAAATGCCAGCACCAACTTAGCTAAGCACTCGTTAACTGACTACCCATAAAATCCAAAACAGCAAACCATATTAACACAGAGCAGCATTTTCATTGATAATCTGAATACACTTAACATTCATATACTTTTCCATTGTAAAACAAATCATGTAATAAAGTACCTGATTAATTCAAAAAGGACCATCAACTGAACTCTCATAATAACCCAAAGATAGAAGTGCATACAATACATAGGCAGATATTAGGGCACCAACAACTCCATCTGGTAGATATACAGTAAGTTTTCACAGAAAAAAATATATATTTTTGAAAGTGGTTCTAAATATAATGCAAATAACAAAGAGGAAAGAGGATACCCCTGCTTGGTTCCTCTGTTCAGAAACAACATATGAGAGAGGAACCCTCTCACTTTGATTTTTGCCTCCAATCTCCCATATATCTTATTAATTAACCTTATTATTGTATTGGGAAATGCAAATGCTTCCATTGCCCTACTCACAAAATCCCACCTTATTCTGTCAAATGCTTTCTCTGTATCAATACCCACCAATAATAGTGATGTTTTCATACAGTCTGCTTCCTTCTAGAATCTCTAGATCATCATTCTTCTGTTAATGTTGTCAAATGTTTCCCTCCCCTCCACTAAACCACATTGACCACGTCTATCAATTTCAGCATCATCTTTGCTATTCTTTTAACCATTATAGACATAAACACTTCATAATCATGGTTTAAAATTGAATTGGGCATTTATGAAGCTGGATCAGATGGGTCTTTACCACATTTAGGTACTACAGCAACCACAGCTTTTTTTCCAGGATGTTGGTGCCTTCCCTCCTTTTAAAATAGTGTTAAACAAAACCTTCCAGATCTTTATCACTTTCCTCCCTCCTAACTTCCAAATTTCCACCAGAATACCATCTATTCCTGGAGACCCTGTAGACTGGTGTGACATCTCACCTCTGGGCCAGTAGTCAAGGAGCTTCGTTCCTCACCACTGACACTGATGAGGGATCTTCACTTGGAACAGAAACGGATACATACAGTATTTCCAGATCCAGCTCTCTGCAGCAAGCACAATTTCCCTTAAGAGCACACTCTAGTCCTGGGGCTGGGTATCTCTTTCTCTCTCCAAGCCCCAAATAAGATTCCTCACTGACACATCTATAGAGTTAAGTCCTTAGCCGGGCTTTCCAAGCCAAGTCCTCTATCACCCTCTCTGTGAAATCACTGCTCTTAGTGTCCCTGTTCAAAGTAGCTCACACACACACACACACACACACACACACACACACACACACACACACACACACACATACTCTCTTTGAGCTTTGGTTTTCACACACACACACACACACACACACACACACACACACACACACACACACACACACACACACACACACACACACCTGGAAAAGGCTGGCAAAGCTTTATTAGCTCTACCACCTTCGTCCAGGCTATAAAGTAGATACTGCCACCAGAACACCCACAAAGCCAGCTAGTATAAGGCTCTTGCAAGGATACCCAATTATATTGAGTGAAATTAATACCAATGCCAATAGTAATGTTGTCCAAAGAGCAAGGCTTTCAGGAGCAGCTACAGTGTCACCAAATAAATATAAGTATGCTCAAAGGTTAAAATGTGCTCTAAAAGACCAGCCACAATGAAAAGTTTAAATATATTTAATAATAAATAATAAAAGAACGTGAAAGTACTAAATATCTACTTACAGTAAACACCAGAGTTTCCAATCACAGGAAATATTAAAAATAACACAGATGGAAAGGTTCATACAGATACAGAAAAGCAATACTTAACTAATCTCACTATATTTTCCTGACTGATCTAAACAATAATTGCCCCCTACTTCATTTACTAGAGCAAGACAAGATGACGTGGGTGAGTGGTCCTTCTTTCTCAGGTTTCACAAAGAGACTGCTGAGAGCTAAGTGACAGCTCTCACTAATATCTAAATATCATTTCAGTGCTGGCTATAGAATGATATCACATCTGGTCATCTGACTCTGGTTCCCACACTACCCCCTTTACTAGGAGCTGAACCAGAATCTAGCACATATTTGTCATAATACATACACATAGAGCTTTGCTAAGATGAATTACAGCATTTGGAAGCTGTAAAACAATTTTAATACTTCCATTCTTCATTCAGAGCTACTAAGCCAGGCTTCTCATTGACATTTCATCTCTGGCTGCAGTCCAAACTGTAAGATACAATCTTTATGGCCTAAACCAGGTAATTTAATTTCAGACTATTTTTCAAAGTTAGCTGAACTAAGACTAACCTCTTCTTTTCCATTATCCTCTATTACAATGTATTAATTTTAACGGTCACAATACAGTCTGCATTTCTTTTCTGCCCAGCAGGATTTTTAACACAAGCAGCTTTATAAATACATTTTTCAACACAAGCATCTGTACAAATCAGTTTGATATCCAAATGACATATAATTATTTACAAAACCCAGCTAAACATGCTGGTATATGTCACACTTTGACTGTCTTAATTCTCTTGGCCTAACTGGCAATACCACGCATCATCGCAATTGGTTATACATCACAATTTGTGTCTCACCTCCTCCTATCTTAACTGTTAGTTGTTGAGCCTTATCTACAGCTAACCTTGGCATATTTGAGTCTTCCATAAATATTTCCATTTGTGCTTTTTCTTGATTTCCCAACTTCTGCACTTTATACAAATTTTCATAAAATTTCTGAAGTATTTCCAATACTCCAACATGATCTCTGTTTTTTTCTTGTTATAGGGTGTCAAGTTTGGCAACAACCCTTTTAACTTTCTGTTGCCTAAGTTGTGCTAAGATTTTTTGTGCTCTGGAGTTATCATCAAAAAGCAGTTGTTTAATAGTAATCTTTCTAAACTTATGCATATTATCCAGATACTAAATAATTTCCTCCATAGCACTCTGCAGCTGTGTTTCATCATGTTCTCTGAGATTTTCAATATTTTGCCCCTATAAATAATTCTTATTACTTCTCAACCAGATCTCATTTTCTTTTATTTCTACCCTATTTTTTAAACTCTTTTATTTTATCTCACTCACTAACTATAACTTCTGAAGTACTTTCTATCTTTCCTAATAGCTCCCAGATAATTTCCACTAGCCATTCCTTAAATTCCTCTATTTTTAACAGATAGGTGTGGAAGCACAGGTATCTTATCTTTACTTCATTACCCTGCATCTTTATCTTAGTAATTATCGGTGCATGATATGAAATAGTTATTGGATGTGTGTCAAGTTCTTAATTAAGCAGACATGTTCCTGTGAAATATAATTTCTGTCAAGTCTAGCCCAGTTATTGTAACTTGGAGGCTAATATATAAATCCTCTCTGAGTTCCTACTATTGAATTCATGTCTTCCATACCAAATATTTTCATAGATTTCTTCAAAAATATATCCTCTTTTGTTATATTTCCATTCTAGGCCCCCAATACATCCTCACGGTTGCAAATCAAATTACAGCCACCACTTATAAGTAATATTCCCTGCTGAATGCTAATTATTTCTCCCAACATTTTAAGCTTCAAAATAGCAGTTTTTGGTGGAATATAAGCACATGCCAGTATAATCCTTATCCCTTGCCCATAGCCCCTTACTACTACAAATCTGCTATATTAACTTTTTTCATCATCTAGTACTACTGGAGCTCCTCTAGCAATTAATATAAGTACTCCTCTTTTCTTTTGTTCCTGATAGTCTGCAGAATATCTATTCTGAAATCATTTCTTTATCAAATTCACAAGCTCATTTCTTTCCAAATGTGTCTCCTATAGCATTACTATTTGCACCCTGTATTTATTAAAACAATTAAGTATTCTTTCCTTTTTGTCTATACCTGTCTGACCATTTACATTCCAGGATAACATGGAAAGTGTCGCCATTATAGTAAGAAGTCATTATTCCCTCCTATTATATATGGTGGCTCTATTAAATGTCTTTTTCCAGCTTTTGTGATACATGCACTCATTAATGTTTAGCAGGTTAATCTTTTTTATCATCAACATTGGAATCTATGTCACATTTTATAAGACTTTTTATTTTACTTAAAACCCTCAAACAAAAAACTCCTCCCGAACACCCCTATAACATATTAAATTAATACAAACATGCATAACTACATACATCTTCAAATAATGAATTTTAATGCTCCTAATAGCAATATCTGTGCACGATAGACAGCTGCTAACATAGTCACATCATATTGCCTTTGTTTCTACTTACAATAACTAGTGTCTGTTCTTTTTTAATCTTTATTCCACCTCCCCAGATGTGAAAACTTCTTGTATACTTTCTGAAATCATTAACTTTTAGCCTTGAAGAAACCAGTGATCTGTCTTTGATTGCCCTATACTCATATTGCCTTCACAGAAAAGTAAGAGAAAAAAGAAAATGTAGTCCTTTGTTGCAGGCTGAAAGATAAGATAAAACATTTATTGTTAAAGGAAAACTTGTCATTATATTCAGTGTTGTCATATTTACTTGTTTCCATTTAAAATTAATTATTAGATTAAGCCAAGAGTCTTAATCTAGACATTCACCTATATAAAAGTAAGGGAAAATATATCAGCTCTACATATATTATAAGCTGTGTACTTTTGTACACCATCCCCCACCACAAAAACCCAAGATTACAGCCTATTAGCTTGCTTTTGTCTAGCTTTCCTTCTATTTTTGCACTGTAATGCCAACATTTCTTAGCACCCAAAAAGAAGGAAATGAAGAAAAAAGAGAAGACGAAAAAAAAAGGGACATCTGTTTACTTTAATAAATTTATCACATACAAGAACTAAAAATACTATAAAATATGCAATTTATATTTGTGAAAAGTTTCATAGTAATACTGTTAAGAAAAGAAAGTGTTTTACTTACAGTTACCTTTTTCCTTCCTTTTCCCCTCCCCTTAGAGTCCTTCCATAATTTAGTGACATGAAGTGAGGCAAATGCTTTTCAGTTCCTCAAATGTTTAACAGTCGACACAAGTCCAGTCCTTTCACTTATTCTTATTCAACTGTATTTCACAAATGCAATATATGCTTTGCAGTCTTTCGTTTACTCACAATTTTCCATGTTGCTGGTCTTCTTCCTGTTCATCTCCAGGTCTCAACTCCAAATTCCAGTTCAATTCCATGGTGCTCTGGATTCTTCTGGTCAACTCCTGTGCTTTTCTCTGTCCCTCAAGCATTTTCTTTGGCAACAATGGAAAAGGTTTCACTGGCAAAGTCTCTCTGAATACTTCACTATCAAATAACGAGAAGCAGAGTCCCTTTTTGCTTGATGGCTTGTTTTTTGCTGGACAAACTTTTGCATTTCATCTTTGGCCTGTAATCCATCAAAAATATAACTTTGATCTTCCAATTAAAAATATGCTGAAGACAGCTGGATACAGCAGCTTGAATCTCAGACCTGACTCTCGACATTTCCTGATTACTGGAATAAATTAGTTTCTCTTTTGCGTGGGGTACAGTGAATAATCATTTTCCAGAAACACTCTACTGTCTCCAACTTTTAATACTTTGCCTTTTTGCCACAGTTTTGTCAGGATCAGTTTTTTGTACTACTCATAAGGGCCTTGGCTATTTTCTCATGGCCATATTTGGAGCATATGCATGGTGTGCCCTTTCGATTTAACAGTTCCTGCTGTGAAATAGCAGTCCAGTTGCTTATTTGTACCTTCATAAAACCAATACAGTCTGTTCCTTCTAATTTCTCTAGTACAGCAGAAAGTCTCATATTTTCCCTATGTTCTCTAACCTCTAATGCCACCACTTTTTGAAACATCTCTTCTTGAGCAGTCTCATACTCAACCAACCTTTTCTTCATTTCAACTTCTGATTTTGCAGTTTTATCATCTCATCTGAATATCTGTTTAAAGATTTTTCCATTTTTTTCCATCCTTTTGTTGTTTGAGTTGATAAATTCCTTCAGTGCTTTGTTTATTTTAATCAGCTCGGAGCACATTTGACTTATTATTTCCTCTAGATTACTGAAAGCCACGTCTTGCACCAAAGCTGGAGCTTGAACTACTTTTTGCTGAACAGCTGCAGGATTCTTTCCGGTCAGTGTGTTGTCTCTTCACCTTTTCTAGTTGATTTTTTCTGTCTCTTTTAATTTCTTCATTGCAGGCATCCAGGCAGTGTACATGTTGGGAAGTAATTGAATTGTACTCACGATGAAAAATCTCTGTCTGCCATTTCTTGGTTTTGGTTTTCACATTGAAATAGCTGATATTAAGCTGCTGATCAGTGTGTAGCCATCTTGGAAGTCCAGGAAATCATCATGTTCTGACCCAGTTCTCACTTCACTACAGTAGTTTAATATCAGCCACAGTGTTTTCAAAATAAATGAATAAAGATATTTAACTTAAGAAAAAAAGTTAAATAATATGGTTAACATTTAAATATACAGAGAAATATGAACTTGCACAAGGAAACAAAACAAAATCCTCTTGAATAAACAGAGTGCAATAAAGAAACACTTATTTCTAGCAGTAGACTTTTTTCCTAACTGTTCCTAGCTGTGTGAATTACATTGGCCGATGAATTTCCATGAAGAGACGAATAGGTTACAAACCTAGGTAGATCTTGTTCTTTCTTTCTCTCTTTTCTTTTCTTCTGATTCCTGTTCATTCATTTCATTTATATATTTTTTCATACAGAAGAATTAAAGTACAATTAGATTAATGTGCAAGTATTAGGCTGGGTGACCTCGTGGTCCATCTAAACCTAGCCAATTTCTCTTGGTGAGAATAAAGCCCTGTACCTCTGGGAGGTAAACACATTAACCATTATACCAACCCCTTTTGTAAAAGATTGTGCTGATCATCTAGTTCTTTATTTATAATTAAAAAGATGACACTTATTTTAGTGAATGGGGAAAAGTTGATTGAATCCACTGCTAATTAGCCAGACTACTGTGCTACACACTGTTATTTGTCTTTATAAATATTTGGCTTATTTACAATAGAAAATAGTAACTTTGAGGTCCTCAGCCTAGTAATCTTTGATGGTTACAGTTTACTACCATGAGGCAAGACAGAAGTCTGTAGTACTATGAAATATTTCCACTCTTCCCTGGAAATTAATGTGTATGTGTGGTGATGGGTAGGTATGTGTGCCTTTGTGTCTGTGTGTTGAATGTAAGATGTTATTCAAAATACAGTTACTGTCGGCCAGTGAGTACCAGAAGTCACTAGAACTCAGAGAGTGAGCAGCAAGAATGGTAAGAAAGGGGTCAGGGGGTCTGAATCAAAGACTGCGCAAGGCAAGATGTGTGAACTCATTCTTGGGTGTGGATGTTGTAGGCTCACAGAAAGTGCAACAGTACAAATTTCCTGCATGGCCTTTTGGACAAGCTGCACTTAGTGAGTTGTTTAGTGGTTTAGATAAGTATGTCTTTTTCATAATTTAATATATTTAATAACAGTGGAGTGACTTAAGTGGTCATACCCTTGGTGGTCATTAGATTTGAAGATTTTTAGAAAAAGATAATTTACTGATGTGCAGAGGAACAGATTGAAGTAATGTAGTCCTTCACCACAGTATTTATTTTTTTACAGTGGTGAGCAGTGGGGTGGATATTGCAGCTGGGTTTAATTAGGCTGCAAAACAGTTTCATCACTACAGATGTACGTACTCTTGCAACTATAAGTCAACTATGCAAAGGTACAAACTGCACAACATTTTTTTAGTTAGAATAGTTCTTGCAATAGGCAAAAATGACTACTGAAGAATTTGCCAAGATGTCAGTGTCACAGCTAACAAAAGAATGTAAACCCATGGACAATATGTATACCAGAATGTCCATGAAAGGCAAAACAGCAGTCTTATGTTTCCCTGGACTGCAGCCCATTAAACAGGGAGACAGCCAATCAGGTGCTAGGGGTGTTCATGTAGAAAAAGGACAGTCTAGCCCATCCCTAGTTGACCTTGAAACCCAGCTGGCATTAAAGAGACTTAAGTGCCTGGAGTCCGGAGGTAAACATAAGAGTACAGGGTATTATCCTTATCTTTGGGAGGCATGGCTAAGCTTAAAAAGGCTCTGTGGGGTCATTAATATAGTAATCGCCTAGGAACTTAGCAGTTGAGAGAACTTAACAGTTGGCCACACAATGAGAAAACAGTACATGTAAGGGAGATGGTGACACTTCACCAAAAGCATGTGAGTACTCAGCGGGTTGGGAGGACTTAACCCTAGATTCCAAGGTCAGTACCAAATTATTTCTACAGTATAAAGAAGAAATGATTTTGATAACTTTATTGGTGAATTTGAAATGGTGTGCATTCAACACCAAATTGATCATATGCAGTGGGAAGGTATTTCACTTCTTTGCTCATAGGTAAAGCAATGAATGTTGTTTTAAAAGTGATTGATATAGAGTATTCATAGGATCATAGGATCATAGGAAGTTACTAATCTAATGGCCCTAGGGCCCTTATTTACACAATCAGCAACTATTGACCCTGTCCAAGAGGGACACAGGTGAATTTATGGTTACCCATCCAATCGTTCAGATTGCGTTTGAAGAGGTCCAGTGAGGTGTTCTCTTTGACATGAAGTTAGAGTCTGTTCTAAAGGTGTGTTAACCTCTGAGAGACAAATCTGTCCCACCAGTAGGTTCTATTAATGTCACATACCAGCTGAAGGTCTTTAGAGTGAGTAACCCATGTACCATTTGACTTGCGGATATGCAGCATTGCCAATAAAGCAGAAGCAGGGTCAAAGATTGCCTTATAATACATGGCAGAAATTGCCTCTGAGTAGTCTGTATAAAACAGAATAAAGTGACAGTGATTTCAGACGATCCACATAGGACAGATGCTGAAGACCTTGAATTTTCCTTGTAAGGAACCTTTGTGGTGTCTCCAATTGCTACAGGTGCTTGGAAAGGTACATATCAAAATGGTCATTGTACTTAATTATTGGGCTGATGAGGGAAGAGTACAGGGAGGTTAGAACTTCTTTTTTTCCTGAAGACAATGCCCTTAATTATGAGATGAGAAATATAGAATGCCCTTCTTCCCACTGTGGAAACATGGTGGTCAAAGGTAAGGTTGCTGTCAACCTGTGTGCCCAGGTCTCTCACCACTGAGTGCATACTTAAGGCATTGCTATTGATGTGATAGTTAGCAGGAACATCGCCCTTACTGAAAGGGATGACAATACATTTTTTTGCATTGAGTCTAAGGCCATGACTTTGGCACTAATCATCTGATTGTGTAAGACCCACTTGTAGGATGTTGACATCATTTGGAGATTCTATGACCACTCCCAGTTTGCAGTCATCAGCAAACTCTGTCAGCCATAGACCTTTAATTTTTGCTTGTACTTTGGAGAAATAGATTCCAAACAGCAGAGATCCCAGGATTGATCCCTGTGGAACACTACTGGTTACAGGTCTGCAGTTGGAGGTAGATTCTCCTATTTTGACTATATGGGTTCTATCCGTGAGCCAGTTAGCAATGATCTAATGATATAAGGGTTGATACCTAGCTTGGTGAGTTTGTCAATGATGCCTGAGTGGGGGATAGTGTCACATTTCTTGGCTAAGTCTAGGTAGGCTGTATCCACAGATTTCCCCTCATCCAGAGCCTTGGTGACTGTCTTGAAGAAGTCCACCAGGTTTAATAGGCATGATCTCCCTTTCACAAATCCAAAACTGAGTAGGGTCAAGTGTTTGGATATTACCTATGCCTTGTTGATAAGGTCCATGCTGATTCACTCCATGGCCTTGCAGATAAGGCTAGTCAGGCTAATAGGTCTGCAGTTCCCGGGGTCAGTGGAAGCACCACCTTTGTGCAAGGGAATAACAGTGGCCATTTTCCATTCAGCTAGGATGAAGCTGGTGCTTAGACTATTATTGAAAAGAGTACCCAGTGGTGTTGCTAATTCCTGTTGGAGAACCATGTAGAATGCAGACTGGGATGTTATCAGGTCCCATACATGCTGTGTTTTTGGCCTTAGAGAGAGTGTTTATGACCTGCTCTTTAGAGATACAAGGTAGGGGACAGGTGGTAGGAATGTCATGGGGTACATGTGACAGAGACAGGGGAGTGAAGTGAACCTGTCAGCCAACAGGTTAGCTATGTCCACAAGCTCAGTATATGTGGTATCATTGACTACCAGTTCGGCACATATCTGGGCCTTTCCTTTTTGGTTACTGATGTAAATAAAGAATGCCTTATAGTTGCCTTTAGTTGAGGAAGCTAATTTGGATTCATAGTTTGCTATGGAGGGTTTCACAAGAAGTCTTATTCACGTGTTTAAGCTGAGGAAGGAGTGTTTCCAGTTTAGGGGTCACTCCCTACTACTCTAGATAGCAATTTATTCTTATTATTATAAAGCCTGTTAATGCCGGTTTCCACCAGGCAGGTTTGCTCTTCCTTGAGGAGCTTGTTTTGGTCCTATCAGGTATGGCTGAGTCAATGCAGCTCCACAGGTGTTTGTATAAAGTATTGGTGTAGAACTCAGCATAGTTGCCAATTCCATCTGGGGGGGTGCAGTGAAGCTATTTATACCATCCCATACGAGGTTATAATCTGCTCTGGTGAACTTTTTTAGCTTAGTTGCTGCTAGTGGGGCTTAGGTATGATAGTTACTTCAAATGAGACTGATTTGTGTTCAATTTTAACCAGGGAAGACTTCATGGGGGGGGGGTGCAACAGTGGTCCTCCATACTGGTAAGCACCAGATCCAGGATGTTAGCACCACTTCTGGTGGTGTCAACCAGCTGATCCAGGGCTTTGGAGTTAACAAAGTCAAGGAACCTTTGGGTTACTGAGTTTTGCATGAGTAATTTACCCAGTCAGTGGATAGGTAGTTAAAGTCACCCAAAACCATGGTGTTCGGATATATTTTGATAGACTCAAGTAGATCCAAATAGGCAGAGTATGTATCCTGATTCATGGAGGGGGTCCTGTAACTGGCAATGGCTTGAATAGATGTCCTACCAACAGTTAATTGCACCTGAAGTATCTCCAGGGAATCATACTGTTTAACCAATCTAGAGGTGTATTTATCTTTAATGAATATTGATGCACCACCTCCTTTAGTTTTCATGCCTTCAGTTTGTGGTCTGAATGTGTGGAAGGAGGTGTAACCCAGTATGGCTGGGGTGTTCTCCGCAGCCTTGAACCAGGTCTCCATGACTACACAAATGTCTGCATCTTCCAAGGTGAGGACTGCTTCCAGTGAATTCAGCTTTGTGTTGTTTTTAGATGGAGTTTTTATGTTGGGAATTTTGTCTTTGAGGCACTGCCTAAAAAAGGCACTATGAGGGTGGCAAGACCCTTAGCCAGTAGGCGAAATTCCAGGGGTGATAGATGAAGACCATCTCTGACAAAGCATCGAGGCCTGTCAATCATGTCATCCCTGGCTGACAGATACTGGATCCCCTTAGAATGACACCAGGAACTAAGCCAATTATTGAAGTCAATCATTTTCTGTTTCTATTGAGGCATCATCCTAGATGAAGGTAAAATGCTGCTTAAGACTAGGGACATACCTGCCTGAGAAACACAGTCTGAGAGCTCAGTCATGTCTCTCTGCATATAGTCCAGAGAGGTATGTTTCAATTTGTTCACACCAACATGGACTATGATGGAGTCATAACAGTACTTGTTGTTGATATGCTTCAGTGCATGTGTGATATGGCGTATCCTGGCACCTGACAAACAGCTGACTGTGACCTTTTCCTTATCCAGCCTGGTGACAGGGACAGCTGTGTGTCTCTTGATGGAATCACCTTTGACTAATATGCTTGGTTTTGTGTTTTGCTTAAGGGTTTGACATGTGAGACACTGGTGCATGAGCTGTTATGTACATTGTGTCCTGCAGAGGAAGTATTATGTGTAGCTTACTTGTGTTTGTCTTTGGGAGGTCTCTGGTGTTTAGGTATATTTTTGGTGAGGACCTTCTCATATGTAGGTATGCATGATGTGAGTTTGGGTGAAGTAGGAGGTGAGGTGTGCATGCTGACAGCCCACTTATTGTTATATGGACTGACTGGTGTGTGAGAGGGCATGAATTCAAGGTTATTAATATAGTTGCATCTCACACATGTTGAGTTTGTGTGGACTAGGAGTAGAGGGCTGTCAGTGAACATGTGGCAGTTGCTACACTGCCTCAGGATGCCCATGTTGTCCAAGCTGGCTGGAGAAACTGTGGGAAATTGTCCATGCATAGTGTTAGGTAAATTTTTATGGTCAGGAAAAGAGGTCACACTTAGGAATGGCTAATAGGTGAGAGGTGTGTTGGTACCTCTGAGGCAAGGCTTAGTGTTCCATCTGACAGTAGAGCAGGATCATGAAAAATCTCTGAAGGACCACAAGCAAAGTGCTAAGGGAAAATTTAACTAGCAAAATGTTTGCATCTATAACCACAAACAGTAATCACCGCTATGCAACAGTGCATGATGGTGGGCTATATGCAAACAAGCATAAATGCGGGGCTTAAATAAAACAAGAAATAACCCTTTTAACTCAAACAAGCTGATAAGGATGCTTTCTTTGAGCTCTAGTCCAATAACCCTCGATTAGATGGGACCCAAACAGCACTTTCCTCCCACAGGGGTGCACAAGGGCCTTTACAAACAAAGATGGCTTGAATTTGATGCTCAGACATTACAAAGACCCAGAAACAGCAAACCTGTAACTGAGCTATGCTGCAGCTGAACTAGTACAATTCATAGTATAATGTGGCAAAAAAAAAAAGTTCAGACAATTCAAACAGACAGTAGAATGCAAATACAAATTAAAAGTGCAATATAAGAGTAAAAACAGGCACTTATAGTTAGTTGGAAGCAACGGATGCCTCAGATCCTTCAGTATCTCAGTGAAGAGATGATGTTAGCGCACAGGTGATACCAAACAGTCTGGATTCAGCAAGTCTGAATCTAGTCTATGCTATAAAAAGCAGAAATACTAGAAATTCAAAGTGCATAAAATCACAATCACAACAGCACAAAACTGTTTAAATAAAGCAGCAATTCACCAGCAATTCCCAGCTTAGAAGGGTGTAGGCCACACACTCCTGTCACAACAGTCTAGACCACAAACCTTCTTAATGTAAAACAACTGGTTTTAGAGGCTAAGTGCTTACGTCAGAACTAAGACACTTCAGAAAACAGACACAATAGGCCTTCAGCTAGCAATTTCCAGCTTAGAATGGTGTGGACTATCCTCTCCTGACACAAGAGTCTAGACCACAACCCTCCCAATGTAAAATAACTGATTTGGAGCCCAAGTCCTTAAACCAGAACTAAGACACTTTCAGAATAACAGACACAATGAGCTTTCAACCAGCAATTCCCAGCTTATAAGGGGTGTAGTCTATCCTCTCCTGCCACAAGAGTTTAGACCACAAATCTTCCTAATGTAAAATAATTGGTTTGGAACCCAAGTGCTTAAACTGGAACAAAGACACTTAGAACAAGAGGCACAATAAGCCTTCACCCAGCAATTCCTAGCACAGAAGGGCAGAGGCTACCCTCTCCTCCCACAAGAGTGTAGATCACAAATGTTCTTAATGTAAAATAACTGGCCTGAAGCCCAAATCCTTAAACTAAAACTGAGAGACATAGAGTAACAACTAACATGTAATTAGACTATGAACAAGCAGTAATAAATGTAGCAGAATAAATGCAATTGAACACTTTAAGAGTAAAGCAAAATAAAGTAATAAAGTAGGAAGGGACACAAATACAGTAAAAACAGCTGAATAAAGTGTATTTTTTAGTTAATTAGAAAGGGTGGAACAGGAAATAATTCAAGGTTAAGAAAATAAGGGGGTGGGCCTTCCCAAATGATCTCACTATACTCAATAGAATGAACTGATGCAATGGGACTGGGAGGAGCGTCCAATATAAAATTTATAATAGAGGCGGGCAACTCAAAAGCCACCAAGTTTTAAGAATACAACAACAGTTGGACGGGTGGGTGGGAAGAATAAAATGGAGACAGAACAGAAAAGGATTCTTGCACTAAAGTTCACTAACCTTGAGATATGTTCACAAAACACAGATAAATTCAACCAATTAATAAATAAATGCAGCACAGGAATGTTAAATATCACTGAAACAGAGCATGTACAAAAAATATACTTATATCAGCTTTGTATGTCCAGGGTGACTCTGTTATAATGTAAATCAATGTTTATCTGCATGTTTTAAACTAACTCATGTTAACATATAAGAAAAAATGTGGAGAAAAAAGTAAGGCAGATAACGGGGGGGAGGTTGGCATAGTGGTTAAGATGCTCACCTTCTAGGTTCAAGATGTAAGGTTTAATTGTCACATGGGGTAATCGACAGTGTTTGCAATAATTCACAAGGGCAGTTAGCCTAGTACTAATTTAGAGGGAGGTTAGCATAATGGTTAAGATATTTGCCTTGCAGACACAAGGTTCAAGGTTTGATTCTTACATGGGTAAATTAGCTAGGCATAAAATGGCCCACAAGGGCAGGTAGCCTACTACTAATCTATGGACATATGAGCAGCATGCATGATTGTACCGTAGACATAAGCACTTACTTTCATATGAGGGTTAAGTGGATGTCACATCACCTCAGTGCAATTTGACAGGCTAGCAGATCTCTTGCTGAGGGAGCAAGGACTCAGCATTCTCTCTCTCTCCCTCTCTCCGAGTCTCAAGGATCTAGCTGGTGGAATCAGGTTTGCAAGTTATCATATTAAGCACCTGTCAGACAAGGTCATAAAATACAGTGTTACATAGTGGCACAATTTAAAATTGCCTTTGTATGGAAATAGCCTTGTTCATGCTTAAAAAACAACAACACACACACACACACACACACACACACACACACTTGCGTTGCAATTAAATGGCTATAGCCATGCATTTATTAGACCATTTATTGTTAAATGTCAGTTACAGGTACAGTCAATAACATAAATTAAGATCAATCAATGTCAGTGAGATTCACTTGAATTATGAAAAGTCAGGACTTGGAAGAAACTAACATACCAATACAACAAGCAACTCATGAAAATCAAAAAACAGCACAAGAAAGCATGAAATTTCTCACAAATCACTTCAAATCACTTAGCAGGCTCTACAAAACCAAACAATCACCACTGGCTGGAGAGGGCTATAGCATGACTGATTGAAGAGGGTGAAGCTATCTAACCATGTGACCCCTGCAACCGCACCCTCTACAAATTAGCCAGCCAATACTGTAAATCCAATTGAAGCACATGGCTGTGACTCCCTTGTCTGCTTAACACTTGATGTGGAAGGCAAAAACTTGAAAACTCCCTTTGGGAAAAAGCATTCCCAACACCTAATTCAATCACCCTTATGGGCCAGCAAGGGCCTATACTCTCAAAGCTACACTCCTTTTCTTTTATTTAGAAAAGTAGATAGGTCTGTTTTCTGTTGTCCCTGTTCTTCCTCTGTTATGTTGAGTCTAATCTTAACCACTTTTCCCTTATAAGCTCTTTTCTAATTTTCACCTACCTATACAGATCTCATTGTTCCCCCACCTTTCTCACTTACATCCTACTGAGCTAACATCACCATTCCTCCCCCTAAACCCCTAGTTTGTATGTTATTTCCCCAGTTGAGCTCTTGATCCTTTGGCCCACTTGCATTGCCTTTGGATGGAAATAAACATGATTATACTTATCCAATGCACAGACACACTCTTGCATTGGAATGAAATGACCACAGCCATATTTATAGATATTTAATTAGGACAATTATTATTAAATACCATATAAAGCTGATAAAAACACCAAGCACAAACAAACTGAAAAAAACAAATATAATAATAAGATACAAATCACCAGATGTGGGCAAAGGTCAGGACTTTGAAGGAAACCAATCAAGTTAATACAACAGCAGTCTCATGAAGCAGCCTCAACAAAGCATTAAAGTCTACAGAAATCATTACTGAGGTCTGTAAAACCAAGCAATTACCAGCAATTCAAGGCCTTGCCCCCCACAACCTACCTGCTACTCAATAAAGCATACACAGGTCCCTAGAGGTGGCTAAAGCCTGCATGACTGAAGTGGCCCAAGCTGTCTGAATTTGTGCCCCCTCCCATCAAGCTCCACTACAAATCTAGTCTTCCACGACTGCCCTACTGCCAAAGAAGGATGATCTTTTCTTTTCCCCTAAGCAAGGAGTTAAATAACATTTTCCTATAAACGTACCTCTCAACCTCTTAGTGCAAAAAATCTGGACAAAACCTGACAAAATGGGGAGGGAGGGGCAAAGGTCCAAAAATAGGAACATATTTTAAATATTGTTCTTATAAACTTAGAAAAATGATACAGTAACAGGGTTTGTCTTAATATACATTTTCTGAAGGATTTGAATTCTGAAACTCATGTATGTCATTATTTAGTGACTTCAGTCCTCAGATCATCCTAGTGATTTGCCAGAAAACCACAAATTGTGTGAGGAACAGACCACAAATATGAGCCATAAATCTGGACATTCTTGAAAATCTGGACAGTTGAGAGGTATGCTCATAAACCCAGTACAAACCTTTACTTGCTAGTTTCTGATAACTGCACTCCCCCATCCTGCCCCTTCTCACTGATGTTTGGGTGCTGATTACTTCTCTGTCTAATGATTTTACTATATTCCTGACGAATCTAAGGCTCATAACCCTTTCTACTGCTTTGTTGACTATAGCTGCCTTCTGTTTTCCCACTGTATGATATCTGACCTGATTACCTTAACTTTAAATATCTCTAATATCTGAGCCAAAATCCCTTCAATTTTTATTTTTAGTGACAACAATGGAATTTTATGCTTTTGTGCATTTTCGAGGCACCCCCTCCCCATCACTGTATATAATACTATATTGTCCAGAACTGGCAGTCGCCTAGTGTGACCTTCCATGATGTCTTGCAGCTGTTTCCACATTCTCATGCTGAACTGTTGAACACATCACCTGCTGACTCATTTCAAGGATGTTTAAACTCAACAATAAATAAACCATTGTCAAATTACCAAGAATATCTAACTGCCCCAACCTGACATCTGAAAAAAAAAACATTGGTCAGAACCCGAAAGACCTGACATATCCCTTATATACCTGTGGTTTTCATTGGCCGAACTGAATTATTGTATTCCTGATGCCCCTTTGATGTGTATGCATAAAGATGACACAATCCTAAAGGACATAGAGGTCAGATATTTTTGCCAATGCTTCAGTTATCGAGAGCTATTTTTCAAGATTAACCTGAATGAATATCCAGATAAAGGAAAGCCAGTCACTTGATACAAAATGCAGTATCTCAAGACAGCTGCATGGCACCCAAGTCCCAGTCTATTCATTTATGTCCCATTTTATACTTGTTGAGGTAATCAGTCCTTGCCACATCCTTCTCCTCATTTGTCTAACTGCTCTTAAAATGTACACAAATGCCATCTGAGTCTACTAATATTATTAAGTCCCAATACCATGGTGACTTTTCATGTTTACTACATAGTGCTATATCCTATATTTCTCATAAATACCACTAAATACCCTGTCCTGAATAACTATGCTTCATACACTGAGCTGCATGCTGTCCTGTGTGTCTCTCATGGGCACTTGAAAATGTTAGAGCCCTTGAGTAAGTAGTCTCCTAATCTCATAATATCCTCCTGGTCCATGTTTGCAACATCTTCCTCACTGCAAATATCTAAGCAGTGTCCCTTTATCCCAAGGCCTTGTAATTCAAGATGATTGTGGCTATGTCGGCCCTTGGGAAGCGCCATTAAACTCCTTCTGCTTTTATGTTAATGATTAATCATACTAACTATGCACCTTGCTACTCAATATCCACCATTTGCTTGCTTTTATCATGATGAATGTAGAGACGTACCTCACATACACTGACATCTTTACTGGATATAAAAACTGCCACTGTTGTAGCCATTAATGCTCACATGTTTGCTGGGCTGTTTTACGTTCTCCTGTCTGCACTTGGTGTCAGTCTCTGTAACCCCTCCCATTGAAATGAGCAGGTTGATCAGTAATAGCTTTGCCTACACCTTGAATATTCTGTTCTGAAGCTAGGTCTTAGCAAGAGCAAGGGCAGTATGTTATAAAGGTATTGAGCATTTTGACAAAGGCAGGGTTAACTATTAAGGCCAACAAATGGCTGATGTTCCTTATCTGTTTTATAAAATGGGTGGTAAAAACATTCAGCCACAGTCTGCCAAGGTGGGGTCTTTTCAGGAAGGGCCTAATCCTATTTCAAAGTATATAAACAAAGGTAACATATTTTAAAATAAAAAAATTGGTAGTGTGCAAATGGAGTGCACCCTCATTGTAAGCATTGTTTTTTGAATGTGTCTCAAGAAAGCTCACCTGAGGGGTATTCAAGGGGTAGATGTGATGTGAAAAAATGAATGTTTTACTATTTTTGGAATCAGATTGTATATGAGCTTCACTTAAGCCTTGTAATACTTGAAACAGACAAACTAAAAAATGTGATTTAATTTATAATATGTTTTGTTTTCTGTGATATGAAAAGATGTGTAAACGTGATCTTTTTCATTACAATCTTAATCAAATATATGAAGATTGTAATTTCATTCTGCTAGGAAATACAGCAATTAAACATACAATGTGAAATGTGTGTTGGATGTGTAAATGAGGCACTGTAATTTTCTTCAATAATTGCCTTAGTTTCTGATAACTTTCCAGGGGATGCAATATTTGTCATCATGGGAGATCATGGTTAACAAAAGAGATTGCTGTGCAAAGGATGGTCTACACTTGTCTTCCCTAGGCTTCTGAATATAGGCTAAAATTTATCCACCCCCTTAGAGCCTTTTTTTAGGCGATGTCAAATTGACAAATCTACCAAAATAGCAAATAAAATCCAAGGAAACCTAAAGGTATTATTGTACAATGCTAGGAACCTGAACAAGAAACTCCAGACCATACAAGATCTCCTCACTCTGGAGAATATAAACATCTGTGTAGTTACCAAGACATGGTTTAAATCTGCAGAAAGTACTCTTGCAATGCAAGACTTCTGTACCTTCTACACATTTAGACCATCAACTGCCCTGACAGGGACAAAAGGTGGGAGAGTTTATCCACATGAAAATCACCACAGACCAAGTCACATACTATATAGTAGCAAGCTATAGGTCACCCTCTACATCCCAAGAGTCCCATAGTTCTCACCTAGACCTAATGAAGACTTCTTCTTCTTCTTTCGGCTGTTCCCATTAGGGGTCACCACAGCAGATCAACTGTTTCCATTTCTTCCAGTCCTCTGCATCTTGCTCTGTCACACCAACCACCTGCATGTCCTCTCTCACCACATCCATAAACCTTATCTTAGGCCTTCCTCTTTTCCTGTTACCTGGCAACTTCATCCTTAGTATCTTTTTCCCAATATACTCTACATCCCTCCTCAGCACATGTCCAAACCAATGTAATCTTGCCTCTTTGGCTTTGCCTCCAAACCTTCCAACCTGGGCTGATCCCCTAATATACTTATTCCTAATCCTGTCCATCCTCGTCACACCCAGTGCAAATCTTAACATCTTCAACTCTGCCACATCAAGCTCTAACTCCTGTCTTTTTTTCAATGCCACTGTCTCCAACCCATATAACATAGCTGGTCTCACTACCCTCTTGTAGACCTTCCCTTTCACTTTTACTGGTACTCGTCTGTCACAAATCACTCCTGACACTCTTCTCCACCCACTCCATCCTGCCTGTACTTTCTTCTTCACCTCTTTTCCACACTCACCATTACTCTGAACTGTTGATCCTAAGTACTTAAACTCATCCACCTTCACCACCTCTACTCCCTGCATCCTCACTATTCCTCTATCCTCCCTCTCATTCACACGCATATATTCTAAGTCCTGCTGACCTTCATTCCTCTTCTCTCTGGAGCATATCTCCACCTCTCCAGGGTCTCCTCCACATGTTCTCTACTCTCACTACAGATCACAATGTTATCTGCAAACATCATAGTCCACGGGGACTCCTGTCTGATCTCGTCTGTCAACCTGTCCATCACCATTGCAAATAAGAAAGGGCTCAGAGCTGATCCTTGATGTAATCCCACCTCCACCTTAAACGCATCCATCACTCCCACCGCAGACCTCACCTCTGTCACACTACCCTCGTACATATCCTGTACCACTCTTACATACTTCTCTGACACTCTCGACTTCCTCATACAATACCACAACTCCTCTCTAGGCACCCTGTCATATGCTTTCTATAAATCCACAAAGACACAATGCAACTCCTTCTGACCTTCTCTGTACTTCTCCATCAACACTCTCAGAGCAAACATCGCACCTGTAGTGATCTTTCCTGGCATGAAACCATACTGCTGATCACTAATCATCACCTCCCTTCTAGACCTAATGAAGACACTCACCATTAAACCAAACACCTTATTCATGGGATACTTTAACTACCCCTATATAGACTGGAAAACATATGTTACCTCAGACTCACAGTCAGAATAATTCCTGGACTTTATTAAGACAAATACCCTCAGGTTCATATGTTCATATGTGTATACTAGGCTAATGATAACTAGGGCCCTTATAAGCATAGCCATGCAACCCAAATGTGACCCACAAATTTGATTTATATAGGGGTGATTTACTTACTGCCTCTGTCCATCATAGACATAGGAGCCAGACAAGGGGTGAATTTCTGATTACCCAACCATTTCTCCAATTTGCACTTAAAAAGGGAATAGGGAGGAACTCTACTTCACGTGGACAGAGAGACAGTTCCAGAGTATGGGAATTCTCTGAGAAACATATATGTTATCCAACATGTCCTATTTATGTTGCAACCAAAATGTAGGTCTTTTAAATCTAGTAGTTCTGTTGCTGTTTGTTTCATGGATGTGCAAAAGTTCAATCAAAACAGGGTCTAGGGATACCCTGTATACCAGGCAACAATCACATCTCTGAAGTCAGTATGATGCCAAGCAAAAAGATAGGGCTATGAGGTGATCAGCATAGGACATTGTGTTCACTCCCTGTATTCTTTTTGTAAGTATTCTTTGTAGACATTCCAGGTGTTGCATGTGTCTGGTCAGGTATATACTGAAGGGGAAATCTATGATTGGTCTGATGAGAGCCAAATACAGTGGAATGATGACTTCTCTGAACCTAGATGTCATACCCTTACTTATAAGGTGAGCAAAATAGAAGGATTTTCTTACTACGTTGGACAAATGCTGGTCAAAGGCTAGGTTACTATTTACATGAGTTCCCAGATGCCTGACTAGTGAATTAACTTTTAAGGGTGTTTTATTGATGACATAATTACCCAGGGTGGTAGACTTCCCAAAAGGTACTATAATGCATTTCTTAGTATTGAGTTTTAAGTCTTGGCTTTGGTACCAAGCATTTGTCTGCGTTAAACCTCCCTGAAGGGTGTTGACATCTTGGGGGATTCAGTGGCTGCTCCCAGTTTTCAATCATCTGCAAACTTAGTCAGACAAAGGTTTTTGTTATTGGATTTGAAATCTGAGAATTAGATGCCAAAAACAGAGTAGGCCCGGCACAGAGCCCTGGAGGACTACACTGGTGACCGGCCTCTTTGTAGAGATGGTTTCACCAGTTCTAACCTCCTGGGTCCTATCAGTGAGCCAGCTAGCTATCCTGTGTGTTGTAAAGGGGTTTATACCTAGTTCTATAGGTTTGCTGACAATGCCCAAGTGGGATATTGTCTCAAATGCTTTAGCCAGATCTTGGTAGGTAGTATACACCATTTTCCCCTCATCCTTTGCCTTAGTGACCTTTTCAAAGATGTCCACCAGATTCAGTAAGCATGACCTTCCTTTGACAAAGCCAGACTGGGATGGATCCAGTGTCTGGAGGTCACCTATGTCCTTGTTGATAATTTCCATAACAGTTCTTTGCATGGCTTTGCAAATAAGACTAGTCAGACTAATGGATCTGCAGTTTCCAGGATCTGTTGAAGGTCCTCCTTATGAAGGGGATGACTGTTGCAGTCCTCCATTCATGTGGCACAAAGCCTGTTTTAAAACTATAGTTAAATAATGACTTCATGGGTCCTGATAAGTCATATTTTAGGCTATTCAGGAGGCATCCTGAGATGTTATCGGAGTCCATTGAGGCCATGTTCTTGACTTTAGTGAGTGAAGCCAGTACATGCTCCCTAGTTATAACTGGAGGGGTTACATATGACAATATTTCTGAGGTGATGGTTGGGGGTGAGAGGGGCTAAAGTTGGAACTGCATTCGTCTGCTAACAGGTTTGCTATATCATTAGGCTCAGTGAATGTGGCACCATTAACCACCAGTTCAGCACATTGGTATGTGTTGCCCTTGAGGTTTCTAACATAGCTGTAGAAGGCTCTATGGTTATCTTTCACCTAGGAGACTATCTTAACCTCAACGTTGGCTTTGCTTACCTAATTATCTCTCTTATTTCCCTATTTATGAGGGACATTGATGAGAGAGTTTCTATTTTTTATGGAAATTACCCTTCCTAATTTTTGCAATTTTTTTTTTCCTTTTGTCACATATCCTGTTTAATTTGAGATGCCACCAGGGGGGTTTGTTTCTAGGAATAGTCTTGGGCTTACTTCTGGTAGGTACATCAGCTTCTATGCAGCCATTGACATGGCTGCGCAGAGTTTCCGAGAGCAATTCAGCATAGGCTGCTGTGTTCTCTGGATTTGGAGGTGCATTGAAGTTTGAATCCATCACTTGATAAAATGTAATTTGCTTTGAATAGCTCCTGGCTGTTACTGGTTTTAATGGTATTGCAGAGTTGATTTTGATTTCAAAGGAGACAGCTTTATGGTCAGACCTTACCAGGGATGATGATATGTGGGGGGTGCAGTGTTCTCCCATATTTATTAACACAAGGTCTAGTATCTTGAAGCTTCTAGTGGGTGTACTCACTATTTGTTCAAGGGTGTTTATATTTATGATGTTCAGGAATTTCTATACCTGTAGATTTGAGGTTGTGTAGGCTTCCCAGTTTACAGAGGGGTAATTAAAGTCTCTCATAAGTATGGTATTAGGCTGGATGGTGAGTGTCTCCAGTAGGTCCAAATATGCATTTTGGGCTTCTTGAGACATGGAAGGTGACCTATAGCTGGCTAGGATATGTTATGGGATTTTTGTCTATGGTACATGTGCAGAAACCCCAGCATGTCATCCTGTTTGACCACCCTAAAGATATGCTTGTCACTGATGTATATAGAGACAAAACCTCCTTTAGTCCTTTTCTGTGCAGCTACTGGTCTAAAAGTGTAGAAGGCACTGAAACCTTGCAGTGCCGGGGTACTATCTGCTGCTTTAAACCATGGCTTGGTAACTGCACAGATGTTAATATCTCAAGTGTGTAGAGGGCTTGGACTGAGTGTATCTTTTTTATTTAGGTTGCTGGCATTGAGCAATAACACCTTGCGGTTTATTTGAGTTGATTTTGCTATGTCGGTAGGCTTGTAAATTTGGCATTGCCTAAAAAAGGCACAATGGGGTAGAAAAAGTTTTTCCCAGTATTCAAAAGCCTAGAGGAGAGAGGTGCAGACCATCCTTGTCAAAGAAACATGGTCTGTTCACCATGTCCTCCCAAGGTGACAAATATCGGATCCCCTTAGAATGACACCAGAAAAACAGTCAGTTGTTGAAATCATTCATTTTTACTGATATTGTGGCATCACCCCCGGTGATGGTAATATGCTGCTCAATGCTAGGCTCATACCAGCCTGAGACACATAGTCTGAAAGCTCTTTAATGTCTGTCTTCTTATAGCCCAGGGAGGTACAGTTTGGGTCATTTACATAGACTATGATGGAATCATACTGGTACCTGTGGCATTATGACTTGAATGCATGTGTAATTTGGTAGATCCTGGTCCCAGATAAGGAACCAACAGTTACCTTTTCTTTGTTGAGGATGGTTAGAGGGGCATCAGTATGTCTTACAAAGGAGTTCCCTATGATGAGATTCCTGGGAAGTGTGTTTGATTGCCTTAGGGGCTTAATGTTTGGGGCTTCATTGAGAGTGACACTATGTGTGGTGTGAAATGTTTTTTTCTGAGTGCATTTGGGCTTGCTGAGGCATAGCTTTGACAACTGGTGATGTAAGCTATCTTTGTTGTTTATTAAGTTTGTTTTTACATGCCTCAGCATACGTTAGTCTGTGTGTGTGCTGTGGGCATGGTTTCCACAACGTAATGTGTACTTGTATGCAAGAGTTTAACCTCCAGTGTCATTATGTAAGTACACCTCTCGAATACTGTGTCTGCTTCTTTAAGGAAGAAGGGGTTGTCAGTAAACATGAGACAATTGCTACATTATCACAAGATGCCCTCATCCACCGAGCTGGCTACAGAGAAATTAGGAAACTGCATATCCATACTGTCCAGTCCTTTGATTTGTGAGCTACAAAGAGGCGGTGTATTGGGATTAGAAGGCTATTCATGGTGCTTTAACAGAGCAGATTATACTAAACCATACTAAATTCTACTAACTTCAACTTTTACACAATACTGAATTCAACTAAATCTGAAGGTATTGCCACTTGACTCCCACTTAGCTGCTCTGAGTTTGTTGGCGCACAAGGTATTTGCAATATATTGCTGTTTTATGTGTACAGATTTATGAACTGTTCTTTATAGGTGTTTGCTATTGTGCAAGGCACTGCTAAGCCATGCGAACGTGCAAAATTTACAGCAGCACAGAAAAAGCATAAAATTAATTAATGAGCTCTCTGGCCAATAAAAAGACTACAGTATGAGTCCTTCTGTGTATTTCCCAACTCAGATACACCAGGCAAACACCTTTTGCTACAAGATGAATAAACCCAGTGGTCCTAAAGTAAAAACACAGTACAAGAGACCCACAAGTACAGTGCTACCACAAACCACTTAAAAAATTGGCTGGAGATTTCCTTGCTGAAGGCAAATTCAAGAGAGTATTACAGCAGTAACAGTACAAGGAAGAGCAAAAATCTGTGAAATAAACACCTAGGGAAAGAAATCGCTGTTCCAACCCCCCCCCCAAAAAAAAAAATTAAACACTTCCAAACACATACACACATACTCTAACCCTAATTATACCCCCCAAAAACCAGTAAACAACTAAATATACATATGCACGTAACCCAATAATACATCTAATGGAAAAAATACAGTAAACATTTTAAAACATATGCACTTACCTTAACCCGCACCCTAACCCTAAGGTCAGTAACTCTCGCACATTTACCTAAACAGTTCCAAACACACACACACTTACCTTAACCCTAATTCTACCTCCCCAAAACAAAAGTAAACAGCTGAAAACACATACACACGTAACTCAACCATACATCTAACGCAAAATAAAAAACAGTAAACGCTTTCATACATATGCACTCACCTTAACCCATACCCTAACCCTAAGGTCAGTAACTGTTGCACAATCATGCAAGGGAGCTATACCGGGCAAGGGACCACACTACACTTCAGAACACGGCAAAGCAACGAAGCGGTCAAGCGACTTCTTTCCCAGGGAAATAATTCACTGAACAGCTGCTTTGCTGTTTTGCCTGTTCGCCCTACATGTGTCGATGAAAACGCATTCGACAAAATGAATTTTCATCATTCTAATAGGAAGCCGTCCAATACAATACCCTACTTGGATATAGTTAACAAACTCACCAAACTGGATACAAATCTCTACATAACTCATTGGATTGCCAGCTGGCTCACAAACAGGTCTGAGGAGGTCAGAATTGACAAGACCACCTCCATTAAGAGACTGGTCACCAGCAGTGTACTTCAGAGCTCTGTGCTGGAACTGCTCCTATTTAGCATCTACTTCTCAGAGGTAAAGGCTAATATCAAGGGCCTTTGTCTGACCAAGTTCACAGATGTCTGCAAATTATGAGTTATCATAGATTCCCCCCATGAAACAAACAACTTACAAGAGGCTCTAACATGGATGAATGACTGGTGCCAAAGTCACAGATTAAAACTCAATGCCAAGAAATGCATTACAGTGCCTCTAGGGAAAATGGACACCCAGGCTAATTACTCAATCGATAAGACACCCTAAGAGATGACCCAGTAGTCAGAGATCTGGTGACAGTAATCTGGACTTTGACCAATATTTGGCCAAGGTAGTGAGAAAATCATTCTATGTCACCCTACTAATAACTTAAGGGCATGGCATCCAGGTCCAAGGAAGTCATAGTGACACTTCATTCAGCCCTTATCAGACCCATCATCAAGTATAATGCCCCTTCGGCATATATCTGACCAGGCATATGCAACAGTTGGAATGCCCACAATGGTTTCCTACCAGCAGAATCTAAGGTATAAACACATTGTCTTATATGGATCACCTTAAAACTTCATCTCTATACTCTGTTTTCAGTGGGTTACTGAGAGGCGATCTATGTCTGGCATGCAAGGCCTCCTTGGATCCATCTCTGATGGACCTTTTGCACATCCACAAAATTAACAGCATCACAACCACTAGATCCAAGAATTTAAATTTTGCTTGCAATATAAATAGGACATGTTGGTGAGACAGATATGTGTCTCAGAGGATCCCTATGCTCTTGCAAAGGCTCCCCATCTATGTGAGGCAGAGTCCATCCCTCACCTTATTTAAGTGTAATCTTTGTCACATGTCTCATGTAGCAAATGAGACACTGAGGCTGGGTATTCGTTAAGTCATTTATTGTACATAAACACATCAGGAGCTGTAACTGGAACATGTGCTTTAGCTAACTGACTGACTTATTAATTCAAACACACTCGCATGTGCATCTCCATTCATGCCTGCATTCACTCTGACTGACTATGTAAAATGGCACTGATCTTACATGTGCTCAGTAACTTATATGCATGTGCTATCTAGCTACAGTGGCTGACTAGGTACAATACACACAGTGCTCTACATCCTCCCTCTTTGATTTGTTTGACATACAATAGGAGAATGAGATATTTTACAAACTAGATATCACATAAGCATTTAACAACAAATGAATTCAAGTTCAAGTCACTGTGTATTTCGGATTCAGTCTGGAAATTCTACCTGATCGGGTAACACAGAAACTTTGACTGGGTTTAGCAAAGGGACAGTCTCTGGGGATTCTTTTACAATTGGAAGTTCAGGGATTATATCAGGATTACTTTAAGAAAGTACACTTGGAATTCGAACAAGTGTAGAGTCGCTCTAAGAAATAGTCATTGGCACAGGCAATCCGCTGTGTCACAGGTTCAGAGACTGGTAGTATGTGTCTTAGATTCCTCCTGAAATCCACTCCTTCAGATTGCACAATATAAGGTCTCAGTTCTTCACAAATATTTTTAGCAATTCACACTCAGTCATATCCTTTAGATGTTTGCATTCTTACAATCTCTCCTTGTCTTGATCTGAGAGGTTTGCTGGATTTATTGTAGCACAACTTTTGTGACTGGCGTTTTCTCAAAAGTTGAGTCTTCCTATTTGCATTTGGTATCAATAATTGTAACCCAGCCACTGGGGATGCACAAGCCAGTGCATTTCTTTGTACCCATCCCAAGCCCGGATAAATGGGGAGGGTTGCGTAGGGGAGAGTTGCGTCAGGAAGGGCATCCGGTGTAAAACTTCGCCAAATCTTTTCATGCAGTCACCAGTTAATATTTCCATACCGGATTGGTCGAGGTCCATTAACAACGACCACCACCAGTACTGTTAGCCAACAGGGTGCTGGCGGAAATTGGGCTACTGTTGGCCAAAGGAGGAGAAGAGGTGGAAGGCATGGCCAAAGGCAGGAAGAGAAGAGAAAGGCTAGGACTGTGGTAGTGAGGGTCGGAACTTTGAATGTTGGCAGTATGACTGGTATAGGGACAGAGCTAGCTGATATGATGGACAGAAGGAAGGTTGGTATATTGTGTGTGCAAGAGACCAGATGGAAGGGGAGTAAGGTTAGGTGTATCGGAGGTGAGTTCAAATTGTTTTATCATGGTGTGGATGGGAGGAGAAATGGCGTAGGAGTTATTCTGAAGGAACAGTATGCGAAGAGTGTTTTGGAGGTGAAAAGGCTGTCTGATAGAGTGATGTTTATGAAGCTGGAAATTGATGGTGTAATGATTAATGTTGTTAGTGCATATGCTCCACAAGTTGGGTGTGCAATGGATGAGAAAGAAAAATTTTGGAGTGAATTGGATGAAGTGGTGATGACTGTACTCAAGGGTGAGAGAGTGGTGATTGGAGCAGATTTAAATGGGCATGTTGGTGAAGGGAACAGTGGGGATGAGGAAGTGATGGGTAGGTATGGTGTTAAACAAAGGAATGCAGAAGGTCAGATGGTAGTGGATTTTGCGAAAAGGATGGATATGGCTGTGGTGAATACGTATTTTAAAAAGAGGGAGGAGCATAGGCTGACATACAAGAGTGGAGGAAGATGCACACAGGTGGATTATATCTTATGTAGGAGGGCCAGTTTGAAGGAGATTGGAGACTGTAAAGTGGTGGCCGGAGAAAGTGTAGTTAGGCAACATAGGATGGTGGTTTGTAGGATGACGTTGGTGATCAAGAAGAGGAGAAGGAGTGTGAGGGCAGCACCAAGCATCAAATGGTGAAAATTGAAAAAGGGTAATTGTCAGTTGGAGTTCAGGGATGAGTTAAGACAGGCACTGGGTGGCAGTGAAGAGTTGCCAAATAGCTGGGTAACTACAGCAGAGCTAGCAAGGGAGATGGCTAGAAAGGTGCTTGGTATCACATCGGGACAGAGGAAGGACGACAAGGAGACATGGTGGTGGAATGAGGAAGTACAGAAGAGTATACAGGCAAAGAGGTTGGCAAAGAAGAAGTGGGATTGTCAGAGAGATGAAGAAAGTAGACAGGAGTATAAGGAGATGAGGTGCATGGCAAAGAGAGGGGTGGCGAAGGCTAAGGATAAGGCATATGAAGAGTTGTATGAAATGTTGAACACTAAGGAGGGAGAAAAGGACCTGTACCAATTGGCTAGACAGAGGGACCGAGCTAGGAAAGATGTGCAGCAGGTAAAGGTGATAAAGGATAATGAGGGAAACATACTCACAAGTGAGGAGAGTGTGTTGAGGAGATGTAAAGAGTACTTTGAGGGGTTGATGAATGAAGAGAATGAGAGGGAGAGAAGGTTGGATGATGTAGGGATAGTGAATCATGAAGTACAATGGATTAGCAAGGAGGAAGTAAGGATTGCTATGAAGAGAATGAAGAATGGAAAGGCTGTTGGCCCAGATGACATACCTGTGGAAGCATGGAGGTGTTTAGGTGAAATGGCAGTGGAGTTTTTAACCAGATTGTTTAATGAAATCTTGGAAAGTGAGAGGATGCCTGAGGAATGGAGAAAAAGTGTTTTGGTACCAATTTTTAAGAATAAGGGTGATGTGCAGAGCTGTAGTAACTACAGAGGGATTAAATTGATCAGTCACAGCATGAAGTTATGGGAAAGAGTAGTGGAAGCTAGGTTAAGAAGGGATCTGATGATTAGTGAACAGCAGTATGGTTTCATGCCGGGAAAGAGCACTACAGATGCGATGTTTGCTCTGAGAGTGTTGATGGAGAAGTACAGAGAATGTCAGAAGGAGTTGCACTGTGTTTTTGTAGACTTGGAGAAAGCATATGACACGGTGCCTAGAGAGGAGTTGTGGTATTGTATGAGGAAGTCAGGAGTGTCAGAGAAGTATGTAAGAGTGGTACAGGATATGTATGAGGGTTGTGTGATAGCAGTGAGGTATGCGGTGGGAATGACGGATGCGTTTAAGGTGGAGGTGGGGTTACATCAAGGATCAGCTCTGAAACCTTTCTTATTTGCAATGGTGATGGACAGGTTGACAGACAAGATCAGAAAAGAGTCCCCATGGACTATGATGTTTGCAGATGACATTGTGATCTGTAGTGAGAGTAGGGAACAGGTGGAGGAGACCCTGGAGAGATGGAGATATGCTCTAGAGAGAAGAAGAATGAAGGTCAGCAGGACTAAGACAGAATATATGTGTGTGAATGAGAGGGAGGATAGAGGAATGGTGAGGATGCAAGGAGTAGAGGTGGCGAAGGTGGATGAGTTTAAATACTTGGGGTCAATAGTTCAGAGTAATGGTGAGTGTGGAAGAGAGGTGAAGAAGAGAGTGCAGGCAGGATGGAGTGGGTGGAGAAGAGTGTCAGAAGTGATTTGTGACAGACGAGTACCTGTAAGAGTGAAAGGGAAGGTCTACAAGAGGGTAGTGAGACCAGCTATGTTATATGGGTTGGAGACAGTGGCATTGACAAAAAGGCAGGAGTCTGAGCTGGATGTGGCAGAGTTAAAGATGTTAAGATTTGCACTGGGTGTGACGGGGGTGGACAGGATTAGGAATAAGTATATTAGAGGGTCAGCCCAGGTTGGAAGCTATGGAGACAAAGCCAGAGAGTCAAGATTACATTAGTTTGGACATGTGCTGAGAAGGGATGCGGAGTATATTGGGAAAAAGATGCTAAGGATGAAGCTACCAGGTAACAGGAAAAGAGGAAGGCCTAAGATAAGGTTTATGGATGTAGTGAGAGAGGACATGCAGGTGGTTGGTGTGACAGAGCAAAATGCAGAGGACAGGAAGAAATGGAAACAGGTGATCGAACAGCTGAAAGAAGATGATGATGATGATCAATAACTGTTTACTGATCAGAAGAGTTGTTCTAGTCTGCCTAGACATCAATTTCTAAGCAGGCGAACCTTGCAAATTATCTCAAGGAATGTTTCTGAGATTAAGTAGGTTAAGAAAAACATCAGAACCATTTCTCTTGGATTTCTCCAACAAGTACTTCGCACTTGAACTGCATGCTCAGCTAATCCATTGATCTGTGGATATTCAGGACTTTTAGTGATATGAACAAAGTCCCAAGACTCTGCAAATTTCTTGAACTGCTGACTTGTAAACTGTGCACCATTGTCAGAAATGACTTTGCGCAGACTACCGTGGACAGAAAAATGTCTCTTCAACTTCATAATGACAATGCTCGATATTAGGTTAAGAAGAAGGTCAATTTCAAGACAATTCAAAGAAGAGTCTACTAACACTAAGTAATGTTGACCATTCCATTTGAAAATATCAGTAGCAACCATCAACCATGGTAATTCAGGAATCTGGTTTACCTGAAGTGGTTATTTTTGTTGCAAACTGAACATGCTAGAGTTTCCTTCTCTATATCTTTTGACATAGAAGACCAAAATACTATGTGTCTTGGTTTACTTTTCATTGAATCAGTATCTGGGTGACCATGATGCAAAATTTTAATATATTCCTGTTGTAATGCTGTAGGAATTACCACTTTAGGACCTTTCATGATGATTCCAGAAGCTCATCTCTATAAGGAAAATACTTTTGCATATCAAGTGGTAAACTAGTTTGTTGTGTTGGCCATTCTTGACTGATAACATGTTTCAGCTTCTGGAGAACTGGATCTGAAGCTGTATGATTTCTGAGTTCATCAAAACGTGATGAAAATTTTCTGACTTCCATGAGTCCCATAACATCAAAGTCTGCCTTCCTTTTATCATGCCGGTCTGTCATTTGTCTGTGTGCTCTTGACAAAGCATCAGCAGGGTACATAAATATGCCTTTTGTATAGACAATATTGAAATTGTACTCTTGCAATTTTAACATCATGTGTTGTAAGCGGGCTGGGGACGCATGCATCAGCTTTTTCAGAATTGTAACTAGAGGTTGGTGATCAGTCTCTTTTGGGTAGGTTTGCCACTGCAGGAACTGGCACCAATGTCCAAATCTACACCAAAGTACTATACGAGCATTTATAGAGATGCATAGAATCAGGAATACCTGAAAGGGCAAAATCATCTTCTGCAAAGAAGAGTAAACCTGTCTGGTGGACATCAGCAATAAATAAACTATATAACAAAAGGAAAAAATTACTGTCCAGGAAAAAGGAGCAGGTGCCCAACTGGAAGCAATCTCTCCTTACCCTGGACAAGCAAATAAGAGCACTACTGAAATCCTCTAAAGCCAACTTTGAGTCCAAATTGGCCACATCTACTAGAAACAATCATAAGGCCTTCTTCATGTATGGATGGTGCAGTGGTACAGCAGTAGTGTTGTTGCCTCACAGCAAGAGAGTCTCCGGTTTAATTCTTGGCTGGAGTGTCTTCTTTGTGGAGTCTGCATGTCCTCCCTGTGTTCGTGTGGATTTTCTCTGGGTACTCCAGTTTCCTCCCATGTTACAAAGACATGCATCTGGAATGTTTCTTCCCAGGCCTCCACTGAAAATTGGCTTTGTTCCAAGTCAGACTTTCCCAGTAAACAAATGTCACCTAAATAAATAAATAAAATAAATGTCTGAAACCTCAAAGGAAGCACCCAGATCTGTTCAGAACTGGTGGTCAAGGACACCACATACACAAATGCTGTAGATATAGCCAATCTACTGGCTGACAGATTCAGTGAATACTTCTCCCCTCTGTCCCCCCATCAGTAAATCAGGACATCCCCAGTACCTGCCCCCCACCCCTTATCTCTAGGGAACAGGTCATCACTGCCCTATCAAAGGAAACAAATATAGCTTCCATGGGACCCGATAACATCCCTGGCTGCATCCTACATGAACTCAGGCATGAATTTGCAGCACCGTTAGGCACCCTATTCAACCAATGCCTGAGTACTGGTTTTGTCCCAGCCAAGTGGACGACAGCCACTGTTATCTCTTTGCAAAAAGGTGAAGCATCCACCGATTTGGGAAATTATAGACCCATCAGCCTAACTAGCCTGATCTGCAAGGCCATGGAATGGATTGTCATGGACCTCATTAACAAAGACATTGGCAACCTCCAAACACTTGACCCCACAAAGTTTGGCTTTGTCAAGGGGAGGTCACGTCTGTTAAATCTGGTCAACTTATTTGAGACAGTCCCCAAAGTCATGGATGGGGGAAGATGGTGCACACTGCCTATCTTGACCTGGCCAAAGCCTTCGACACTATTCCCTGCTCAGGCACAGTAGGTAAACTCTCTCAAATATGTATCAATCCATATGCTACCAAATGGGTAGCAAACTGGCGCATTGATAGAATCCACCTAATCAAAATAGGGGAAGCCACCTCAAGCAGTAGACCCGTAATGAGTGGCATACCTCAGGGTTTAGTCTTGGGTCCTCTGTTATTCAGGATATACTTCTCTGAGGTGCAGGCCAAAGCCAGTGGACTATGGCTGACCAAGTCTGCAGATGACTGTAAGCTGGGCACAGTCATCAATTCCCCAAGTGATGTGGACGTCCACCAAGAGAGTTTCACCCAAACAAATGACTGGTGCCAGAAACATGGCCTCAAGCTAAATGCCAAAAAATGCATCATCATCCCCTTTAGGGAGAATGACATCCCCACATATTATCACATTAATAACAATGTCCTAAGTACACAATCAGTAGTGAGGGATTTGGACACCCAGGTTGATAGCAACCTGACTTTTGACTACCATGTTGCTTCCGTTGTATGGAAAACTTTCTACATGGCCCACCTCATAAGTAAGGGTATCTCATCCAGGGACAAAAAGGTCATAACATCCCTGTATTCTTCCCTTATAAGGCCAGTTATTGAGTACAACACTCTCTTCGGCATGTACCTCGCAAAGCACATGCAGCAGCTGGAAAGACCACAGAGTTTTCGCACTAGGAGAATCCCGGGCCTCAAATATGTACTCTACACAGATATGCTAAAAGCCCTATCCCTCTACTCAGTTTCATACAGTCTCCTCAGGGGTGACCTCTGTTTAGCATATAAAGCAATCTCAGACCCTGCCTTGATGGGACTGCTGCATATCCGCAAGTCAAACTCCACTTGAGCAACCTGTATGTGGGACCTCAACCTGGTCTGTGATATCAATAGGACTTGTTGGGGGGACAGATTTGTGTCCCAGAGACTCCCCCCATCTGTGGAACAGACTCCTCCAAGCAGAGTACCTCATTATCCCTTTTTAAGCGCAACCTGTATAACTGAATGGGAAACAGAAAATACACCCCTGGGATTCCACCTGTGTCCCTGCTAGACAGGGGCTTTGGGTGATGACTTGTCTAAACATGGGCTAAACTCTTGGCTAGGCTTATAAGGGCCTTGGCGCCAATAACCTAGTAACCTCCTATGATCCTAGAAATATAATCATTGAACTTCGAACATGTGAACACTACTGCCAGAAGCTCTTTTTCAATTTGTGCATACTGCATTTCAGTTTGAGTTAAAGTTGTGGATGCTACTGGCATGCCTTCTTGAAGACATGCTGCACCAAGACCATACTTTGAAGCATCACACGAAAGAGTTACAGGTTTGTGAACATCATAATATCTCAATGTGGGTGGACTGACAATTTTCTGTTTCAGAATGTCAAATGCTTCTTGGTGTTGTTCCAACTAGGACCAGTTTACATTTTTGCATATCAACTCACATAACAGTGCTGAAAGCTCACTCAGGTCTGGGATGAACTTTCCTAAATAGTTGACCATGCCAAGAAAACATTATAAACATGTGACATTTTCTGGAACTGGCCTCTCAAGAATTGCTACTTGCTTAGACGGATCTGGTTGTAAGCCAGAATTGATAAATAAATGACCCGCATAAGTAACTTCTTTCAGTTTGAATTTACATTTCTGAGGATTCAGTATAAGACTGACTTCACTTGCACAATCTAGAACTTTCTTGAGGTGAGGTCATAAGATCAGAACTTTCATACTCTTCAGTGAAAGTCCACTTTTCTGCCATTTCAGCCTGCTTACCTTTGAATCTACCTCTTCTTTCCAGGCTAGATGTCAAACTATTCCTAAAAGGTGTTCTACACGTCAGACCACCAAAGAAACCTACCCCCTGGGACTTGAACTACGTACTGGAGAAACTCACTATTGCCCCCTTTGAACCAGCAAGCTCTGCTTCTCTGCAGATGTGCACCTGGAAAACTGTCCTATTAGTAGCCCTTACTTCAGCCATAAGGGTCTCTGAACTGCAAGCATTCATGGCATCCTCACCCTACACAATCTTCCACAAAGATAGAGTGACCATTTGCACCAATCCCTCCTTCATGCCCAAAGTGGTCAATGAACTGTCCCTAAATAAGTCCATTCACTTACCCCCCCCCCCCCTCAGAATGACATTGAGAGAGTACTCCACTCCCTTGATGTTCACAGACAATTAAGGTTCTATCTGGACAAGACCAAAGCAATTAGAAGGTCCAATCAACTTTTTCTGTCCCTCCACCCCAGGGCCCTGGGGAAGGCCGTATCCAAACAAACTACATCCTCCTGGATATGAAAAACTATTTCCTTCTGCTATTCTTACCATGGCAAAGACCTACCTTACAATGTTAAGGCACATTCCACTACAGCAGTGGCCTCTTCAGGAGCCTTCCTCAAAGGCCTGGATGCAGCTACCATACTAGAGTAGCCACATGGTCCTCTGTGCATACCTTTGCCAAATATTACAATGTCTGTATGTCTCCAGAGCCAGGGCAGGATTTGCAAGAGCAATCCAGCATAGCTTCCTGGAAACTGCTGCTTCTTCCACCACCCTTTCCTCTTCTTGAGCTGTGGCACTCTCCCACAGTAAGAATACTGCAACATGGGATAGATTACTTGTGTAAAATCTTACTATAACCATAGATGTCCTTCTCTTCTATGTTGCAGTATTCCATTCCTCCCACCTACCCCCTTCATTACATTTACCCTGTCTCGAGGGTATTTTCTTGGATTCCTTAGATTGTCTGACTGGGCAGACAGTTCTGAGGTCTGTGCATGCAGACATCACATTTAAGGCCCGAAGTTTATGGCCCTGTGTGTGATGTCCCACGCACCTGTCAGCAACCAGGCTTAAGCTTTTGCATAGGAGCCAGATGTTCAGGTTGCCTAAGGCAGAGGATCCTGCAGTAAAAATACTGCAACATGGAAGAGAAGGACATCTATGGTTATAGTAAGATTTTACCCAACTAATCTATCCAATGTTGTAGTTTTCTTACTGTGGGAGAGATTTTATACAATTAATCTTTTTACATACTTTGCTGAATCAAGTTTCTCACCAGCTTTTACTTTGGCAAACATTTGTGCTGATATAACATTACACTTAGATCCAGTGTCTACTTTAAGCTCTACAGGTTTCCCATTAATCTGTACAGTACAAAATAATTCACTCTTTGCTGCCAACTGATAATCTGCTGTGTTAACTGTTTCATTGGTCACAGAGACACCATCAACATAATAACCACTGGCTAGCCAGGTGGGAGCAAGCTGTTAATTTGTCTGAGGCAGGTCAGCTCAGACACAGGTTTCAGTTGGGGGTGAGTGAGGAGGTAGAGGAACAGGTAGGGCCAGGATAGGACAAGTGGTGAGGGCAGGTCAAACTTTCCTGGGATTGGGTTGAAAAGGCAAGGAACAAATGGAACCTGTCTTTTCAATTTCAACATTGGTAGCTTCGGCAGCATTACTTCAGGAAGGTTTTACCACAGGTTTTCAGATACCAGCAAGGGGCAGGAAACAAGGGGGGTCACTAAGAATTTGAAGTCTGCAAAGGAGCATCCAGATATAGTAAAAAGAAAGCTAAACAAAGAGATAGACAGAGGTAGATTAGCTGGTCTGTTTCCTCATCCACCCAGAAAGGCTTTCAAGGTCTCCCCTATAGGTGTAGTACCCAAAAAGAAACTGGGTGAGTTTTGTCTCATTCATCATTTGTCCTATCCAGAAGGGGAGTCAGTGAATGACTATATAAATGGTGAAGGGACTTTGGTATACTATGCTTCATTTGATGAAGCAGTTAGGAAGGCGCAAGAAAAGGGAACTGGGGTCCTTATGGCAAAAGCAGACATAGAGTCTGCCTTCAGGCTCTTACCTACTTGAGCCAAGTATCAGGAGTGGTTAGGTTTAGTTTTTGAGGGTCAGTACTTCATGGATAGATGCAGGAGTGTTCAGTTGCACGTGCCACTAACAAAAAGTTTAGCACCTTCTTGCATTGGGTAGTGGCACGGAGGTTAGGTTAAGACCACATCGTTCATTATCTGGACGACTTTCTATTTGTAGGTCGTAAGGACACTGGTGAATGTCATTGAGCTGTAGATATCATCAATCAAATATGCAAAGAATTGGAGGTACCTTTAGCAACAGATAAAGTGGTGGGCCCAGCAAATAGATTAGAATTTTTGGGAATAGAGATTGATAGTTTGAAATGTCAATGCAAGCTTCCATTAGACAAAGTTAAGAAGTTACAGTCAGTCTTCAAGTCAAGTCTTGGGCCAAAGCAAGATGACCCTCAAGCAATTGCATGAATTAGTTGGGTTGATGAATTTTGCATGCAGGGTAATTCCAGTGGGGTGGTCATTTATGAGCCGACTAGCTGCCAAAGGGTCCAGTTATATGAAACCATACCACCGGATCAGGATTTTGTAAGACATAAAGAAAGACTTAAAGGAGTGGATAACATTTTTAACAGGATAAAATGGGATGGCAATATTGCAGGAAAATGTGAGCCAACTCCTGCTTCAGGTATTCACAGATGCTACAGGAGGGTGCAGTTTTGGTGGCTAATTCCAGGGACAGTGGTTCACTGCAGACTGTCTGGATCAAGTTAAAGGCAGGCTGAGTCTTTCAACTGCAGAGATTGAATTTTTTCCAGTTATAATGGCCCTAGAAATCTTGGGGGGGGGTGGTAAAGATGATGGATAGGGTGGTTTGGCTTTGCTTTGATACAGCAACATGTTGCACATTGTGAACAATCAGCTGGTGGGTAAAGAAGTATTGGGCAATGTGATAAAGCATTTTACTTTAAAGTGTTTGACATTAAATGTTACATTTAAGGCACAACACATACCAGGCATTGATAATTCAGATTCCCTTTCTCGTTTACAGTGGCCCAGATTCAGGTTACTGGCTCTGAATGCAAAACCTGCTCTAGAATGAGTGCCAAATCAGTTATGGGAATTATGGGCAACTGAGAATGGAAGCTAATGTGTAATGCCCTCAGTGCAAAGACAAGGGTGAGGTACAATAAATGCATTCAGTAATTCTTGCACACAAGGTTATCCAGAGGCTGGAAGCCAACATGGCCAATACCACCTCACCAAATCAGGGCTCACGTTGTGATAATGAAGGAAAGAGGTTGGTGTTTAGGGATGACAAAAAGTGGTCTATATTATGAGACCAACAACTGAAAATGTTGACTCACCTTTCATGAACACGGAAATGTCAAACTCCAAGTTTGTCAAATGGCCAAATCACCAATTTCTTTCCAAGGGAAAGAAATCAGTTGGATGTTCTGTTACACCTGCCCTTTCCCCTACTGTAGTGTGGCCTCAGAGTTAGAATATTTAGTTGGGGGGGGGGGGTGTTGTTTGTTGGTCTTGGTGATTTGGCTGTTGAAGAAACTTGGAGTTCAACATTTCCATGTTCACGAAAGATGAGTCTACATTTTCAGCTGTCGATCTCATGATATAGACCTGGCAAGAAGCACAATGTCAGCTTTGAATTGGTTTCATCAGGCTCTAGGGTTAAGGGACTTGGCCAATTCTTTTCAAGTCCAAGCAATGTTTAAAGGTTGGGGGAGGAAAACACCCAAGATCCTAGATAAAAGGTACCCCACAGATCCAACAGTACTATATAAGTTATGGGTGGCTATGTTAATGGTTTGTTTTTTCTGCTTATGATGTAACATTATTTAAGGATGCTTTTCTGCTGGCTTTCTGTGGGGCTTTTAGGTGGTCAGAGATTGTTCAACCATGCAAGAAGAAAGGCCAATGAATGGTTTTACCTTTGGCACATGTGCAGCTGCTAGAGGATGACATGTGGGTTTATATATCAATCAAAAAAGGACCAAGAAGAGAAAGGTCAGTGGGTGAGGTTGATTACCCCAAAGAGTGTAGAATGGAAGTTGTCCACAGTAATGTCAGAATATCACAGCTATAGGGGTACATTAAATGGCCCATTCTTTTGTCATCAGCAAGGTGATTCCATTACACAGTACCAGGTAAGGACATTCTTAAAAAAGGAGGTTAAACTATTGTGATTAGACACATATAGATATATATTGCATTCTTTTTGGATAGGCACAGCTTCTCATGCACATGCAATGAGAACATCACAGGCTGACATAAAGAGACTGGGAAGGTAGAAATCCATTGTTTATAAAAGTTATGTCAGGTACAAATGTCTTTAAGTCTTGTTTTTTTATTTCAGCACATGTGGCAGTGCATCCGAAATATATTTGGTTTGTGGGTTATTCTTTTATTCAGAGGTTTCAGTGCTGGGTTCAAGCCAGGATGGTCTCTTCTGCCTGGAGATGGAATCAACGTGGTTATGAGGCAGTTTGGTTTAGGGTATCAGGCATGCAATGGCATCAACTGAAGTCAGTGTTACACAGGGCAGCTGGAAGGGGGAAAACACCAGCAGCTTGTGCTACACTCAGGGGGTAATGACATTTACCAATATCCAATAAGAGAACCAGTGGAGTTTATGGTACAAGAAGTAAATTATTTACATGATCGTTGACCTCAGGCTATAATCTGCTGGTTGGAAATATTTCAGAAAATAAGGTCGTGGGGGGGCAAAGTCAATTAAAGCAATGAAAAGGATGAGGTGAAGAATTAACACCATGGATAAATTATTAATGAGCATTGCTGGGGTGTACATTAACCACTTTGGCATTAAGGTCAGCTGACCAGAGAGGTATGCTGGGGATGGGGTTCACCTGTCAGGAGGGAATGCATGTTTTTTATGAGGAGTTACAAGCAAGTTTAGCTCTAAAGGGCCTACACTTTGAGGAAATTGAGATGTGCTTGGCAGAAGGGAGGGATATTCCTCCCTTCTGTGGAGGAAGATAGGAAGGGTAAGGGAGGCCAGGGTAAGTGGGGGCATCACAGGACTCTTTAGCTGTACCTCCCACAGGCTGGACAGCCCAAGGGGATTATTACCAGGGGACTTATCAGCCTGCCAATGGCTTCTTGGCAGATTGTAAGCTGGCCTACAGGAACTGAAAATTTGAGAATGTCATGAGAAGAAATCTTGTCATGTGGGTATGACTATTGGAAGTGTCGGATATCACCAGTGCTGTCTATTCTGTAGTGTTTAGGGCATTGCTATGAAATAAATAAATAAATGGCCTCCTGACATTCCTGCTTTGCGCACATCTCTATCAACTGGATTTAGTAAAAGGGGAATGGCAATAATTGGCAATAAACACATGGATGCGGCCATTTAATCCACCTAACGCCTTTGTGCACAAAATGTCAGTAAATTTCTTCCACGGTTTACAGAGGGGGATAATTTTGATAGTTTTATTCATATGTTTGAGAGGGTATGTAAACAGTATGATGTTGACTAAAGGCTCTGGGTACGTTTCCTGACCCACTTACTCCATGGTAAAGCTGTAAATGTACTTCTGAAACTATCAGGCAATGATTTCTTGACTTATACTGCTGTTAAGAATTGTCTGTTAGAATTTTTTAAGCTAACACCTGAAGCTTATAGGAAAAAGTTTTGTGAGCATAGATGCAAGGCAGATGAAAGTGTGTGTGAATATGTTGCTGAACTGAGCAATTATTTTCATAGATGGGTGAGTGGATGTCAGGTCGCCACTTTTGAAGGGCTGGCAGACCTTTGGTGAGGGAACAAGCCCTTAGAACTTTGCCTGAGGACATGAGGATCTGGTTAAGTGAAAGAAAATGTGCTACTTCAGATGAGTTGGGGAAGAAGGGAGACCAATACCTAGCAAGCAGGGCATCCCTGCACAGAAAAGGGACCCTCAGTACTGCTCATGGGTCTAAAGGAACCCATGATGGGTAGTCCAGACTTCCCCAACAGAATCTGCCATTAGTAGGGAAGGCCACTAGTCCAGGTACACATCCAGCACCTAGGGTTAAATGTTTTGAATACAACCAGTGGGGCCATGTGGCATACATATGTCCACGGAGGCAAGGTGGGGAACAAAAGGTGAGGGAGTCAGTAAGTGGGAAGGACAAAATGCCAATTGTAGGTTGTTTTGAGAAAACAGGGTTCCCAAAGTTTCATCCTGCAGATGTCCTGATAGAGAAGGATTTTGATGAGGCAGTACTATATGTTAATGCAGTTACACGCAGTCAGGCTTTGAGACAAGCATGTGGGTCTGGTAGCCTGGGGGAGACCCAGACAGACCATATACTTGCACCCAGGACTGGTGAGGTGATTACTTCAGGAAGGGACTGACTCTGTAGCAGTGAGACTGAAGGTAAGCCACAGTTGCTTGTGGGTACTGATGTTCCCTTGGACAGAGTGACTCCAAAGGTAGAGGTGAGTAATAGTACCCAGGCTGACAGTGAGGCACCGCTGTTAGAGAATGCCAGACTTCCTCTGGAAGGGGAGCTGGGAAGGGTTACAAAGAGAGGTGAGGCAGGCTCTGCTCTCAGACTCTACATTACAAGGCCTGAGGCAGGTAGCTAGTGAGGCACCTGATTCTCAAGGGAAGGGGGAATTTGTATACTGGGACAAAGGGTTACTGTATATAGAGGGGATCCCTGAGGGAGGGCTCGAAGGTGAGATAGTGTCTGGAGCCTACTGCCTGGCACTTCTAGCCATAGCCCATGATATTCCCTCTGCAGGTCATATGGGCATAAAATGTGCAAAGAGATGTATTATGCAGAACTTCTATTGGCCTGGAATTTCCAGAGATGTAACAGGATACTGCAGGACCTGTGAGCAGAGCCAAAAGACAGGCAAGGCAGGAGACAAGGTGAGAGCTCCTTTGATGACTTTGCCTGTGATTGAGGAGCCATTTCAGAGGGTAGCTATGGATATTTTGGGGCCTCTGAGTACCCCAAGTTCCAGAGGGAAAAAGTATATCCTAGTGGAAGTAGATTATGCTACAAGATACCCTAAGGCAGTGGTTTTGCCCTCCATTGAGGCAGAATAGGTGGCAAATGCTTTGTTAGAGATTTTCAGAAGGGTAGGTTTCCCAAAAGAAATACTCACTGACAGAGGTGCCAATTTCATGTCAGACCTGCTGGCTTGTCTGTGGAAGTACTGTGGGGTGAAGCACCTGAAGGCCACCCCCTACAATTCCCAGACTAATTGTCTTGTTGAGAGGTTAAACTCTACAATCAAGTACATGCTATGGGCATTTGCAGACTGGTTTAAGAGGGAGTGGGACAGATATTCCCCCCTTCTGTTTGCTTACAGAGAGGTGCCCCAAGAATCCACAGGTTTTTCACCCTTTGAGTTGCTGTATGGACATAGGGTGAGGTGACCTCTAGATTTAATTCAAGATGAGTGGGAAGGTGAGTGTGAATCTCACAAGGAGTCTATTGTGGCATATATTCTAAACCTCAGGACAAGGCTCAGGAAACTCATGGGCTTGACTCAGGAGAACCTGGCAGAAGCCCAACAACAGAAAAAGGTATGGGATGACAGGAATGCTCAAGCTAGAGAGTATGCTGTAGGGCAGCAGGTAATGGTTCTCATTCCTGTCAGATACAACAAGCTGCAAGCAGCTTGGGAGGGACCCTACAAGGGTGGTAAGGAAGGTCAGTGATGTTAACTACATGGTACAATTGCTAGGCAGGAGGCAGGAGCACAAATTGTACCATGTTAACATGATGAAACCTTACCATGATAGGGAGGCCCTTGTGCTGAGTATTTGCTGTGGATTGCAGGAGGAGTCTGAGGGAGATCTGGTGACTGATCTCCTCAGTGAGGCTAGGACTGACAGCTCAGTGGAAGGGGTAGCAATGTCCCAGCAGCTATCTCCTACCCAGGTTTGAGATATCCAAGCAGTGTTACAGGAATTTTGGGGACATGTTCACTGGGAAACCAGGGTGCACCCACCTGATGCAGCGCCAGGTGGATACAGGACCCCAAAGGCCTATTAGGCAGCCCCTTGCAGGGTGCCTGAGAGAGTCAAATAGACTCTGAGGGAGGAGATACAGGAGATGTTGGAATTAGGGGTAATTCAAGAGTCCAACAGTCCCTGGGCCTCCCCAGAGATGCTGGTGCTAAAGAAGGATGGCAGCACCAGGTTCTGTGTGGACTACAGGAAATTAAATAGTCACACAGAGTCAGACGCTTACCCCATGCCTAGGACAGATGAGGCCCTAGAGCAGCTGGGTGGTGCTAAGTATCTTACCATCATTGATCTTACCAAGGGTTACTGGCAAGTGCCCTTGACTGCCAGCACTAGAGAGAGGTCAACCTTTCTGACTTCTTTTGGCTTGTATGAGTTCAAAAAGATGCCCTTTGGAATGAAAAATGCCCCAGTGACTTTCTGGAGGCTGTTAGTTCATATCCTAGCAGTAGGATGAGGTTTGGCCATACTTACCTGGATGATATTGCCATCTATAGCCATTCCTGGCAAGAGCACCTTCAACATGTCAGGAGGTGCTGGATAGACTACAGAGGGCAGGGTTGACCATTAAGCCCAGCAAATGTCAGATGGATATGGCAGAGGTCACCTACCTGGGCCATAGAGTGGAGAGTGATAAGATCAGGCCAGAACCTGCCAAAGTGGAACCCATTCAGGCATGACCTGCACCTGTTACCAACAAGCAGTTGAGAGCATTCTTAGGGACAGCAGGGTACTACAGAAAGTTCATCCCCAGTTATAGTACCATAGCTGCTCCCCTCACAAACCTGACAAGGAAGAACAGGCCAGATAAGGTAGTGTGGACCACAGCATGTGAGCAGGCATTCCAGAAGCTTAAAGAAGCTTTATGAGGACCCCCTGTGCTAGCCAGGGCAGATTATAGCAAATAATTAGTTGTGCAGGTGGATGCTTTGAACCATGGGTGGGGGCTGTACTTAGCTAGATTTCTTCAGAGGGAGATGAGCACCCAGTGGTTTATCATCAGTTATAGGCTCCAACCCAGTGGAGAAATGCTATGCATCTTTAGAACTGGAATGTCTAGCCATAGTGTGGGCACTGCAGAATCTTCAGCCTTATCTGTATAGAAGAAAATTCACTGTAGTGACAGATCACAATCCGCTAACATGGTTAAACAGAGCCAGCCAGCAAAATTCCAAGTTGCTAAGATGGAGCCTAGGGTTGCAAGCATATGATATGTCAGTGCTGCACCACAGTGGGAGTAGCAATGCCAATGCAGATGGGGTCTCAAGACAGGGAATGGGGTAAGGTATACTCAGATAGACCCAACCCTCTCAAGCAACGTTCCTCAAGGCACATTTGAAAAACTAGCTTGAGTTCTCAATGGGGGGGGGGGTGAAGATATGTGAAGACTGCCAGCCTAGCTAGATAGAATTTTGTAGATAATTTTATGTCTTTGTAAATATTAATAAAAGCCACAGGCTTGTTCTTTTAAATGTGAGAAGACTGTATTGGATGTTGAACTGCAAAAATGTAACAACAGTGCACTCTGCTGTTAGAAAGCTGATAAGTCAAGCATTTTATGACTGTTTGATCTCAGGGCTCGGAGTTGTGGTGTCTGAACCAGCAGATTCTTTCTATTGTTTTGAGACCAGAGTTAACTGCTAAATTTTACATATATAATGTCTTTAATTGCTGTGGTTTCCTGACCAGGTGCAAGCTTACTAAGAAATGTAAATGTAGAGTTTCTGTTAGCCTGGGAAACCAAAGAATTGTTAAGAATTATGTAATCTAAAATGAGTCAGCAGGATGTATTATCAACTTAAAGGACTTTCTCAAAGACAGAGAGAGAGAGAGAGAGAGCATTTTGGATTTTGTCTAAAGCTGGCAACAATTCATCAGTACTCTGCTTTTGCTCTATATGTAAGTTTATTTAGAACTGTGATTGCTCTTAGATATAGATAGAAAATAGTAAGTTTAGTCTAGCTGTTTTCTGTATTGATGTCAGCACTATTCTACTGCATTATTTTAAGCATTTTTCTGTGATCTCTAAACTCTTGACTAGCACTGTGTAGTAAGAAGTATTGTCTTGTGTTTTCTTATTTATTATTAAATATTTTAAACCTTACAACTGAGGCTGTTTTGTGTAGACATAATTTAAGCTCTAGAGTACATTGCACATATATAATGATACTGTCCAAGCCACTCCAATAGCTTTAGCCCTGGGTCACACGTATTTGGATAATAATATTGCACAGTAATAACTGGACACCCTTTGGTAAGGGCCTTTTTTTGTAGCTTATATTACTGGTTGGTGGCAGCTGGTACTAGCTTATAGACTGGCAGGAAGGGGCATAGCTGGAGAACCTGTGTCAGCCTTCCCCAGGAGTGTCTGTGTGTTTGTATATAACTCATATCTTAAAGAGTGTGTATCAGATACTTGGGCAGGGACACGAAGCACTGGTTGGACAGAGAGGGTGCTGGAGGTTTTAGCTTGACCACTAGGCTGAAACCTGTACCCTATAGCTGTGCCAGTGGAGAGTCTTACTGGGGATCTGGAGAGAAAGGGTGAAACTAGCCCCAGACTGACTGTGATCTCTGTGTGCTCTTAAGGGAAATTGTACTTTACTGTGTGTGTATTTGTTATCCTTCCTAATGTGGACACCCCTCACTGGTGTTAGTGGTGAGGATTGAGGCTCCTTGATTACTGGGCCAGTGCATGGATGTCACAACTGCCTACACATTCACATCAGTTAACAATGAGGTTGTTTGCTGCATTACCCTTTGTTTTATATTTCTTTTTCATCTTAGTTTTATGCTGTACACTATCAACATTCGCACTGGCAGATGCTGCATGCATGCTTTTCTCATTCATAAGCATATTCATTTGCTTTTCTGTAAGCTCATGTATTTGACAAATTTCAATGGCTTTGCTCAACATCAAATCACTGTCTCAAAGCAAAATCTTTTTCACTGCATCATTAACATCACACACAATCCTGTCTTTAATTGACTCACCTCGTAAATCACCAAATCTGCACATTTTTGGTTTATTTCTTAAGTCAATAATATATGTCACTATAGCTTCACCAGGTTTTTGATTTATTGTGTAAAACGTATGCCTTTCCATTGTAATATTCATTTGAGGGTTACATATTTCTCTAAATTTATGTTTTAAGCACTCAGGGTCTTCCTGCATTTCAGTCTTTATCACAATATGGCAGTTCTCCCCCTCCCCTGCATACATGGCAGGTGCACATACAAATGAATGTTCCCTCTCAATGGCTTCTGATCCAGCAAAATTAAGAAGCATGAATGCCTTTGTATGTGTCTTTATCAGAATATGCGGCCTGTATGAAAATATCATATTCTTGCTCACATATTGGCTAATTCTCAGCAATATTATTATCAAACACCACTGGTCTGGGTCTGCAAAATCCATCTACCATAACAACAAAATTCATTTAAATATAAGCATAGACCAGGTACTTGTAATTATGCCCAACTGACAACAATATCTCTGAAAAGGCTTTTCTTTAACACTGCAAACACTGTGAGCATTCCAGAAACGTTGGATACTTTGAAAAGTTTTAGTTAATGTGAAAAAGTAGTACATTAAAAAAAAAATTCAGTTGTTTCAGCCTTTTGTACATTTTAAACACTTCAGAAATTATTTTGAACATGTTCTGCAATTATTTTGAACATTTTGAATGCTTCGCCACTTATTCGGCAACTAAAAAATCATTTAAATGAGTTGAAGTACCTTTGAATAACTGCTGACCTGTGTGCAAGTTCGCTGTTGTATATTTCTCCACTTCTAACTGCGTGCGTCATGGTTTGTAAGTAGCTTCAAATTTGGATCCCACTTTTGACACCATGTTGCATGTCTCGTGTATCAAATGAGACACTGAGGCTGGGTATTCGTTTAAGTCATTTATTGTACATAAACACATCAGGAGCTGTAACTGGAACATATACTTAAGCTAACTGATTGACTTATTACTTCAAACACACTCGCATGTGCATCTCCATTCATGCCTGAATTTACTCTGACTGACTATACAAAATGGCACTGATCTTGCATGTGCTCAGTATCATATGCGCAAGCTATTTAGCTACAGTGGCTGACTAGTTACAATACACACAATGATCTACAACATTGACCAATGGATGAGAAATCAAAAATTCACCCAGGGTCTGGCCCCCATGTTTCTGACAGAGGCAGACAGCAACTATTCCCAAACTAGCATACTCCCCCACATAGCCTTTAGAAACTTACTCACATACCCACTCCTAATAGATGTCTATGTACATAGGGACACAACTGGATTGGGCTGTGCTGCCAGGCTTATAAAGGCCCTGGTGGTCATTAGTCTGGTATATACCTATTAACTTATGAACCTAATTATTCTTCACTTTAATTACAAGATCTTTGACTATTCCTAGGTCAGGAAGCAAAAGACTATAAAAGAGCAATTCGTAATTTGAAGACAAGAGACAGTTAAGTAGGTGAATGTGAATATTTGGTTAGTTACATCTGTAGTTTCAGTATGGAAAAATAAAATCCAAATAGTTAAATGAACAGTAGTCCCAAAAAAAGAAAAGGGAGAGACTGAGAGGAGAAGAAGAAGAAGAAGAAGAATTACCCCGTGTTTCTGACCAGTGAATTTTGCTCTCTGCCTTTATGTTTCTGTCTGGAAATCTAACTACTTTACATTAGGGCTCAATCATCCTTTCAGTTACGAATAGCTAAGAAAAGTGTATCTTTAGACAGAAATTTTGCCTTCTGTAATTTTTCAAAATATTTTTTTCCCTGTACAAGTTCATATTGCTTTGTATATTTAACTGTCTGTACTACATAACTCATTCTTTCTTAAATATTTTATTTACTTAGTTTTCAAAAGTTTGTGGATGACAGCTATTTACTTATTTATTCCTTTATAAAAGGGCATTTATTGCTAAATGCTTACAAGCTATGTATATCAACATCTGATTAGTCAGACTGTTCTGTTACACGTTATTGTTTGTATGTATGATTATCTAATTTACTAATAAGAGTGAAACAGCAACAAGGAGGTCCTCAGCCTAGCAACCCGGTGTGGTGGTAGTTTACTATGATAGCACAGGGCAGAAGGATGTAGAATAGCAGCTTATTAACACCCTTCCCCTAAATTAATGTGTGTGTGTGTGTGTGTGTGTGTGTGTGTGTGTGTGTGTGTGTGTGTGTGTTTAAAAGTAAGTGTTTATTCAGAATACAGTTACAGTAGGCCAATGAGCACTGAAAGACACTGAAACCCAACAACAGCATGGTAAGAAAGGGGTCTGTGAAGCTTGGTCAAAGACTGTGCTTGGTGGAGTGGTCGATATGAAGCCCCTACTCTTCAGTTTGTGTGGTGTAGACCCATCCTAAGGGAAACATTGTATTTTCTGCAAGATCTTGTGGCCAGTTGAAGTTAATGAGTTGTTTAGTGAATCTTATTTGTGTGCCTTTTTTGAATCTGAACTGAATATTTTTGAGAACTGTTTCTTTTATTTATTTTTATTTTATTTTATATTTTAATTTGTTTTCTACCAATACTGTCACTCAAAAGACCATGTCCGTGGTGATCATCAGATTTTAAGATTTCAGAAAAAGATAATATATTGGTGGACACTAAGGTGAAGCCAAGCATCATTGCCTTTGTTCACCATCAGTTTTTCATCAGGCATGGCCCACTGGGAGAAGGCCTCAGGCAGCCCAAGGACATGCCGGAGGAATTACATATCTCAACTTATCTGGAAAGCATAAGTATCCCATAAAATGACCTGGAGACTGTTGATGCAATTAGTGAAATCTTGTCTGCCCTGCTCAGCTTTCTACTACCGTGACCCTAACCAGAGCAAGTTATGAAGCAAAATGGTTGGAAGAATGGAAGTTGGAAGGCATGTGCCATCTACTCTTATCAAAGAAGACACCCAGTATAGGTAGGAGAAGAAAATAAACCCCAACCAGCAGGCAACTGTGGCTCCATGAATGGATTATTCAGTCTCTTTAGGATCCAAAAGTATACCATGTTAGAGATCACTCTGATCAAGAGATCACCTCCACCACCTTTTGCTGAAGATAAGACCTGAGTTTTGAGTTATTACTCTTGTCCCATCTCATAATATTTTCAGAAAGATTTTCTGGGTTTACTGCTAGCAGTGTGTCAGTAGTCAGTCTACCATTGTTGGTTAATAAGTACCTGTCAGACTCAGTCAGGGGATATAGTGTTATAAAGTTACACAACATGAAAGGTATGCTGTCACATGCAGCTCCTACCCCAGCTGAGGTCATCCATTTCTGATTGGTGTTACAGCGCTAACCACTAATATGTTCATTCCATAGCAAACATTTTGTCGCAAAAGGAAATACCACGGGTGGCCGTGTCTTTAGCACAAAAACCTGAAATACCTGCTTAATCTGTTCTAATTCTCCTAATGATGCAGTCCCAACTATATCGTAATTTTGTTTACTTTGCCCCCCCCCCAAAAAAAAAACACAGTACAGGTTTATGCTGTGACAATAGCTCTCAACATTCCATCTCCAAAATGAGGAACACAAGCCCTTATAATGTGGACCAAATGGGCAAAATGTAGGGTTGCCAACTTTTCATGTCAAAAATTCTGGACATGTACAGGAAAGCAAAATGTGGTACCTCCTCCCCACGCATGCGGCCCCTCCATGCATGCGGTACCCCCCCCCCTGCACGCAGCCATTCCAGTGTCCCATTACTTGGCTATCTCTCCATTTCTCCCCAGTTGCCATAAATACTGTTCAAAACTGTGTGTGCATACTGTTTTCTGCTTTACTTCTACAATGATTACAGATATTTGGATTTAATGTAAAACTTTATTTCAAATTTTACAGCACAAACACTAATACACATTTGCTAAACAAGCAATACAGTCTCTCATAAACAGACATAGCTTTAATACTTCTTTGCCTTTAAAACTCACATTCACTGAGACAGAATTGTAACCTACATTCAAAGAAAATGCATCTGGCCAGTGGTGGATTAGGTTTACCTTTTGTTTTTTTTCAAATCATAGGCCCCTTGCACACATTTTTAAAGCCATGCAAAAGTTCTTTGATTCACCTTCCTGATTGTATTAAATTTTAATACACAATAACAGCTAGCAGACATGAATTAGTAGCCATCACAGCTTTAAGACTGGTACACTCATGCTCATGTAGAATCTCTAATTAAACAAAACTGGCATATTACTGATATACTTAAATAGCAGAATTGCTCTAATCATAATAATGTCAAGTTATATGGAACTGCCCCAGCGTAAGGAAGGAGTTAATATGGGTGCCAGAAGCTGCTGAAGGGTGGGAAGGGACAGAGGGCAAGAGGAGCACTTACTGATTTAAAAAGCATAGCATTTTAAGCTATTTGCTACCATAACAGAAGCCTATAACTGATAGAAGCTGTATAGTGTCAGTACAAGATGAATTAACAATAACAGCAGCATAGAAATGTCATGCAAAAATGCAAGTAAAGGTAGCGCTGAACCTGGTTGTTGTATTATCCAGTAGCATCAGTGATTAGATTAGCACAGCATGGCATTTGAAACCATCCATTGCTTTAGCCTATATCATGGTCTGCTGCTGAAAGAGGTTTATGAAGCCTTCCTCAGTAAGTTGTGGGTTTGAGTAAGCCAGTCATAATATCATCATTTACAATTTGGAATAAGGCAATTAATCCAGGCAGAAATGTTTAACACAGATTGCATTTTGCAAAAATGAACTAAAATTCCCAGAAGCACACAACTGAGAGCCCTGAATAAGCTGCAACCTAGTGATGGAGATAAGCTAAAATGTCAGGCTGTAATATGATCATAGATATTAAAAGCACTTTTTTGTTAGGCTGCCCATCACCTGAACCATTAAATACTTGGTAGAAATGACTTGCAGCAAAAACACACTGTACTGTGCAGATCTATATTCCTCTTATGAGGTCTGTAAACAACCAGTGCCAAACTGCAGCAACACAAGCTTTCTGAAACAATGGATTTACTAGTAAGAGTAACGATATACTCTTGGATAATGATATAAAAATGTACTCCTGGAATAATAAGGACTTTTTGCAAATATATTTTGAACATTAGTCTCACCTGGCCTTGTGCGCAGATGTTAAATACTCACAGCCAGAAAACAGATACTGTGGCCTTCTGCCAGGTCTTCTAAAGAAGTTTACAATAAAAAAAATCAGGGAATTCAGATAGAATTTTGGGGAGACACACTTATTAATGCCATTCCAACTCCAAGTATTTGAATGCATTTCAGCTCTAAAGTACATGTCAGAACAATGTTTGCATTGGTAGATTGAGTCCAGTGCTCTCATACACACCCTGTATGCAGTAACAGAAATGTTGTCTTGAATGGTGAAAGAATATTCTTTTTTACTTCTGGTCTAATAAGAACTTAGTGCACATATATATTATGAATATGACTTTTGTACTGCCTTGTGAGTAATGGTCACCTACCCCCAAGTAAAAACTGTGTATATTGCCAGGCTGTGGCAACACAATCCTCTAAAAAGTTGGTTATGTTAACGTATGAAAATGGCCATATGTTAGTTCCCTTAAACCAATTCACACTAAAAATCCAGAGTGTTCTAATAGGGTACTTGAGTACAAAACACCCACATACATACTGTCCCAGATGACTATGCATGCCTCTTTAGAGAGGGTACATCAGATGTGACAGTGAAGTCTTCACATAAATAAGATAGCCATATTGCTCTTTGACAGACACTGCTGCCCAACAAGCCTCATCAGTAACCAGGCAGAAGTAATGCTATAGGTGCTCTTTTCATATATCAACTACCCCTCAAAAAATGGTAGATACTTTTCTGTACACTTCTGATTTCTCATTGATAAGCGAATGAAAACATATGGCTAACGTTCAACTTGCAGCTTTTAGACACACACACACACACACACACACACACACACTGCCACACTGCCCTCAACAAGCCTTCTTATTTTTGACAGTGATGATGTGATGACAGTAACAGCACCACTTGTAGACGGTGTTAAATGTATAGTTGTAAACATTTTGCCAATAAGCATTGAAACAAAACACATGAACCAATAATGACAAAACTGCCCAATTCAGAACATTTCAAGCATAAATGGCCACTCATACTTCTGTCATTAAAATCCACCAATATCAGTCAATATGCACAATCTCTGCAGAAGTAAAACGTCATCTAAATAATTCCACATGATTAAAAGAGATCTGCAACTAATGAAAAGTTGCTGTTAGCAAACATGTTATATTTCAGTGTTGCATCTACAAATCAATGCATGCTGCCCTTGAAGAATTGATTGCCTATGTTACCTTAAAAAATGGTAAGCTGGTAATATTGCAAATGTAATAGGAAATGGATGGCAAACTGAAAACAGGTTCAAAATGTGGAATACATACTAACAACTTCAACTAGGAAGATAAAAGGATGGTTAAAATATGCTGATTTTACTTACAAAAAATATATTTTAATGAAGTAATATGATTCATTTCTATTTTTATTTACCATGATTATTAAACAATTCTTAACAGTAAATGTGTGACAGACCATTTCAATGTGGAACTTTCAGGAACACGAACTTTTTAAGACCCCAAATGAGATACGTTCCTCGTAGTGAGGTGCACTTGAGAGGTACGTCTATGACTACTGGTCTCTTGTCCCTCTCTACGTTGCTACCTGTTTGCTATCTCGGGACCGGAGAAAGGCTGGTGCTGTGTGTTCCCTGAACCGATGGCTTTAGGACCCAGCAGCGGCCCGGCAGTCCCCTTTCACACCGCATTAGCCTCTGCTTCCCTGATTGCTGCAGCTTGTCCTGCGTTGAGGAAGGACGCCAGATGAAGTGATGAGAAGACAACATTTGAACGGCTGATTGTCATAACCGTGGGACTTTGGTATTCGTTTACCTTGCTTTCTGTATGTCAGCTGCACACAGCTGAAGGCCTGGGTGCTGTTTCATCAGGTTCCCAGTTTCTGATAGCGTGGTGTGTTTTATTTTTCTCCTGAAGCGGTGGGAGTAACTCTGACATGCCTTTCCTCCTACGGTGGACCAGCGAAAAAACAGCATCGCTACCCTGACTGCAAGCTACAGCCTAAGCTCAACCTGTTTCATATTTCTGCAACAGTTACAGAACAGAAACCTGATTTTTTTTCTTCTTTTCATTTTAAACATAATATCTCTGAACAAGCTACTTCATTACAGAGTGCCTTTTCCCCCCTCAGTCTGCCTGGGCTAATGAGAGACGACAAAGAATGAGACACTAAAGGGGAGGCAGGAGCGGCGGCGTGTTAGCAACAGCCTGCTGCTGTTTGTACCAATCTGCTGTGTCACATCAGCTGCTCCCAAGGTTTGAACCTTGTACATATCTATGGGGTTTGCTTTGTTTATGTTTAAGATGTGGGTGCTGTGGCCGGTGGGGTTGTGAACAAAGGGGTATGTCTTTTATATCTAAAAACAGCTGTAATTACTAATGATATCTAATACAGTGGGCTTTAGGAAGCTACTGGCATCTGCTATTTTATATTAGAGTAACTGTTAGGAGCTGCGATAAGGACGATTAAATAATAATGTTTCTGAATGGTAATGTTATTATTTCTTATTGGTATATCTATTGATCAGTATTTGGCATTTATTTTTTATTGTTATGTTTTTATCAGCAGCTACAGAATGTCCCAAAACCGAAGCATCGAGCTGGAACACTTTGACGAAAGGGGTAAAAAGCAGCGATCGGTGCGGAGAGGGATATCACCAGGAGGTGGTGGAGGCGTTATCGGGGGTAATGGTGGAGCAGGTTCCGGCCACGGCTCTGTGTCAGGATCTGGCAGTTCTCGAGGAAATGGACTGGTACCCAGCCCGGCCCATAGTGCTCACTGCAGCTTTTACCGCACCCGCACCTTGCAGGCCCTCAGCTCTGAGAAAAAAGCGAAGAAGGTGCGCTTTTATCGCAATGGGGACCGTTATTTCAAGGGACTGGTGTATGCTATCTCCCCCGACCGCTTCAGGTCGTTTGATGCTTTGCTGATGGAGCTGACCCGGTCATTGTCGGACAATGTGAACCTTCCTCAAGGAGTGCGTACAGTGTACACTGCAGATGGTGAACGCAAGATCGAGAGCCTGGACGATATGTCGGAAGGTAAGATGACAGTCACACAAAGCGCTTTGGATAGCTTTTGTGGGTCACTTGGTGAAACACACCACATTATAAAAAGTCTCTTGTCTGCCTAAGAGATTGCTGCCAGTCTGGGAATACTTACTAATCAGTGTCCTCATTTCTGCAGCCCTTTGTAAAAATGAATAAGATTGTAAAGCTGTGGGGTAAGAAAATGGACGTAACTACTCTTAGGGCTTGATGGCTGTCCAGTTTGTCTGAATAGTATAATTCCTTTCTGGTGGCAGAATTTGTTCAGACAGTAGGAGCTGCTGTTAGTGGTCAGATATATTATTTGCCTGGAAACAAGTAATATGAATGAGCTTCAAACTGTCTGTAGGGACTTGAGTCTGAGTGACTGGGGCCACTTGTGAATTCATACCTTACTTAGAGTGAGAGACTGTTAGCTGTTAACAGTTCTTATCTATCTTTTTATAATAAACATAACTAACAAGTCCAATCGTGCTAAATCATGGGAATGCTAAGTTAGTATAAAACAAATGTGTTGAACTTGCTTGTTGTGTTTTGTGTTTGTTAAAGACTGCACACATGGATGAAGTATGTAGCAAAAATTGTAACTTTGCATGCAGTGATAGCATATGTGCCATAGTACAGATTGCAAGAGACTGGAAGTCTGAATGGAAAAGTAGACTGAGTGAAACAAAGCTGTTAAGTGTTATGATGCCAAATATTTGAGTTTTGATCATCATGAGCCAAAGTTCAGGGTGGCAAGTGCCAGTGAATCAAAAGGTAGCCTATTTATATTTGATGTGGTGAAAATTGAAAAGCTGTTGGTTTTATGCACATATGAAACTCTTGGACATTTTCCAGTTCTATACTGAAGTTGCAGCACAGTTTTTCCAGATTGTACCTTCCTTTGCATGGTATGCTAAAATGAGTCTAACCTACATGAACTGGTGGTAGCTCAGGTGGGTATTAATGATCTCATGACACTATTAAAAAATGGTTAAGGGTGTTTCCATTGATGTCATGGGCACATTTCTCTTTCTCAGTATGAATGCCAACTTGGGACCTAACAGTTTCCTGGAAAATAGGCAGTGCCTAGTGGGATTAGTCCAGTCAATAAAAAGTAAATAACCGGATCATACTTTTTAAAAATATTTTAAGTTAGGTTAAATTATATATTTTTGATAATGATTAGAAGGTTACCAGAGCTATTTGGTGTTGGATTAATAAAGTGTTCTTTGAGATCACTGTATGTAAGTTCATTTTGAGTATTATTGAGGTTGGAATCCTATGCAGTGTGTTAGGTAGCTTCATTGTATCATTTTCAAACAAATACCTTAAAATTGACACTGACTTGACTCAAATCAGCCTGAAACTACATGGCGAAAGGAATAGAGGGCAGCACTAGCAGATATACAAGGCTTATTCATTAAACTAGCTTTGTTTGGGATCACCTCTGTATCCATTTAGTGCAATCCACGTTTCTGAAACGTAGTGATGCTTTTGTCAGTAACTTTTGTTGTTTGAAATACTGTTTATTGTTAGACAAATTGCTGTTCTTTTGTCCTCTGAGGACATGATTGGAATTGTTGTAATCTATTGTAAGTTATGCTCATCACCAACATGTTAAAAGCTGATTACCTTTGCACATAACAACCATAACTTTAGTTTGAGATATTCAGAATGTTCTGACCTAGAAGGTGCTGATATTTTTAATTTCAGGCCATACATCATGTAATCAAGATGGAATCTGTTTGTTTTTTAGTTTATAACACTGCAAATAATTTGATGAAAATTGCATAATGGAACCATCAAACATGACCTGGGGCTAGGTGCATACGTCAACAAGCCTCATTGTTATATACCTGACAGGCAGTACGTTAGAACACTTCCTACACTAAGATAGTTCCCACAAGGCTTTTATGGAAATCAAGCAAAGTGTTGCAGTCATTCCCATGAAAGGTGAGAAGGAGTCTGCTCCACAAGATTGCATGCCGTTTGTGTTAAGCAGTTTGATGGAAATGTATCAACAGGATGTTTGCTGATTTTTGACTAAAAATAATAATCATATCCATGATCTTAAAAGTGGGGTAGCACAGTGTGGTATGCATGCATACTAGCAGTATTAGCAGAAAATATAGTTATTGTGTACAAATCAGGAATGAAATGCCACCTTGATTCCTTTGTCTGATGTTCAGTCACTACTTTAGAAGGTTGTAGAGGATGACTAGAAGATGAAGATAAAACTAGTCCTAGTGCAGCCATCTTAGTCATCTGATGTGAGACCCCTGCAAGTGTATAGCTTACTCTTTCTGAACAAGTTTTGTTTTGTGACCCAAACATTTTTCTTGTTAAGAATCTTTTGGACCTTTTCTAATTGAATTGTTTTTTTATTTTGAAAGCTGCAGATGGCAGCCATATATTCCGGAATGGAACAAATTAGGGCAAGCAAACACTTTCCTGTTTAGGCTAGATATGGCTTTTGATTTCCATATTGGTTCATATGTATACACTAGGCTAATAACCACCAGGGCCTTTATAAGGCTAGACATACACAGGGACACAACTGAGCCAGGTTAATAACCACCAGGGCCTTTATAAGGCTAGACATACACAGGGACACAACTGAGCCAGGTTAATAACCACCAGGGCCTTTATAAGGCTAGACATACACAGGGACACAACTGAGCCAGGTTAATAACCACCAGGGCCTTTATAAGGCTAGACATACACAGGGACACAACTGAGCCAGGTTAATAACCACCAGGGCCTTTATAAGGCTAGACATACACAGGGACACAACTGAGCCAGGTTAATAACCACCAGGGCCTTTATAAGGCTAGACATACACAGGGACACAACTGAGCCAGGTTAATAACCACCAGGGCCTTTATAAGGCTAGACATACACAGGGACACAACTGAGCCAGGTTAATAACCACCAGGGCCTTTATAAGGCTAGACATACACAGGGACACAACTGAGCCAGGTTAATAACCATTGGTCAAGGGCCTTTATAATGCTAGACATATTCCTCACAGGGACACAACTGAGCCAGGTTAATAACCACCAGGGCCTTTATAAGGCTAGACATACACAGGGACACAACTGAGCCAGGTTAATAACCACCAGGGCCTTTATAAGGCTAGACATACACAGGGACACAACTGAGCCAGGTTAATAACCACCAGGGCCTTTATAAGGCTAGACATACACAGGGACACAACTGAGCCAGGTTAATAACCACCAGGGCCTTTATAAGGCTAGACATACACAGGGACACAACTGAGCCAGGTTAATAACCACCAGGGCATTTATAAGGCTAGACATACACAGGGACACAACTGAGCCAGGTTAATAACCACCAGGGCCTTTATAAGGATGACTAGACATACACAGGGACACAACTGAGCCAGGTTAATAACCACCAGGGCCTTTATAAGGCTAGACATACACAGGGACACAACTGAGCCTGGTTATATCATGGCCATTTATTAGGAGGGTGGTATGTTAGCTAGGAAGTTTCTAGAGATTATAGGGGAGTGTATGTTAGAGAGGGGCAGACAGTAACTAAGCCTAAACTATTAGAAACAAGGGGGCCTGACTCTGCGTGAATGTTGGATTTCCCATCCATTGGTCAAGGTTAAGCTTAAATAATGTTAGGACATATTCCTCTTCACAGCATGGGAATCATCTGAGTCACATATTTGTCTTGGCAACATGTCTTATTTATGTCACAAATGTAATTTAAATCTTTAGATCTGGTGGTTCTGGTACTGTTCATTTTGCAGATGTGCAGAAGGTCCATCAAAGCTGGATCTGAGTATGCCTTGTATACCAGGCATAGATAATCTCACAGTAACCTGTAGGAGACAAAGTGTAGAGAGAGGACTTTAAGGCGATCCATATTGGACAGTGTGTTTGTACCCTGATTCTCCTGTTAGGGAACGGAATTCCAACTGTTGCATATGTCTGGACAGGTACATGACGAAGGGGGCATTATACCTGATGGTGGGTCAGATAAGGGCAGAATAAAGTGGCATTACAACTATCTTGGACCTGCCATACCCCTTCTTAACTATGATTTTCCTACTTCCTTGGACACATGTTAGTCAAAGGACAGATTACTGTCTAGATATGTTTCCAGATCCCTGACTTCCATGTCAACTGCCAGAGGTGTCCTATCAATGGAATAATTAGCCTGGATGACAGTTTTACCAAATGGCACTATAATATGTTTCTTGCTACTAAGTTTTAACTTGTGAAGTTGGCACCAGTCATTTGTCTGTTTTGACCCTCTTGTAAGATACTTGTGACATGAGGGATATATGATGGCTCCCAACTTGCAATCATCTGTGAACCTGGTCAACCAAAGTTCCTTGACATTAGCCTTTACCTCTGAGAACTGGATGCTAAATAGGAGTGGTCCCAGCACTGTGCCCTTGAGGTACCCCGCTGGTGACCAATTGACGTCCTGGGTCCTTTCTGTGAGCCAGTTGGCAGTCCAGTGAGTTATGCAGGGATTTGTTCCCAGTTCAATGAGTTTGTCAATTATACCCAACTGGGGTATTATATTGAATGCCTTAGCCAGGTGCAGGTAGGTGGTATGCACCATCTTCCCCTCATCCATTGCCTTGGTGACCTTCTCAAAAAAGTCCACCAGGTTTAGTAGGCATGGCCTTCCTTTGATAAAGCCAAACTGGGTTGAGTCCAGTATCTGAAGGTTGCCTATGTCTTTACTGATCATTTCCTTAATAATTAATTCCATAGCTTTGCATATAAGACTAATCCGATTAATAGGTCTTCAACCTCCGGGGTCAGTTTATGTTATACCCTTGTGAAGTGGGATAAGCATTGCAGTCTTCCATTCTCATAGTACAAAGCCTGTTTTGATGCTGTAGTTGAAAAGTGACTCAAGTGGTCCTGTAGCTCATGTTTCAAGCTACTTTGGAGATATCCCTATATATTGTCAAAGTTTTCTGAGGATGTGTTTTTTGGCTTTGGTGAGCGCCGTCAGGACCTGCTGTCTGTTAATGGTTGGGGGTGGGGTTATGCCATTAGGTATTTCATTGGATAGGTAGGAGGGAGTGGGTGGAGTAAAGTTTGAACTACATTTTCCAGCCTGCAAATTCTCTGCAGCTCTGATCAGTGAATGTGGCACTGTTGACCACTAGTTTGCTACTGCTGTATGCTGCCTTTGAGGGTTTGGGCATAGTTGGTAGAAGGTCTTATGGTTGTCTTTAGTTTGTATGGTTATCTTGACCTTATTTGCCTCAGTGGACTTTAATTGTCTTAGTTTCCTATTTAGTTTATTAGTGAGCTCCTATCATTATGGGAGTTGTACTTCCTGGTTTTAGTCATTACTTTTTTCCTTTTGTTATATCTTATTATTAAAGTTAAGATTCCACCAGTATGGCTTGTTTTTAGAGTTTGTGTTAAGCTTACATTTGGTAGGTACAGCACCCTCTATACAGCCATTTATTTGGTTGTACCGCTATGAACAATTTCGTGTAGGTTTCTGTGAATTCTGGATTGGGAGGAGCATTATATTTTGACAAACTATCTTGTAATAGGATGTACTTTTGTTTTGGAATAGTTCCTACCTGTTACAGGATTTGTTTGGGTTACTGAGTTGATTTTTATTTTGAAGGCAGCAGCTTTGCGGTCTGACTCCACCAGTGAAAAAGTGACATGGAATATAAAGGGGTAATTAAAGTCTACCATGAGTAGGGTATTTGGTTTAAAGGTGCATGTCCCCAGTAGGTCTAGGTATGAGCTATGGGACTCTAGGGACATAGACAGTGACCTATAGCTTGCTAGGATATGACATGGGACTTTGTCTATGGTGGTTTGCATCTGAATAAATTCCAGGGCGTCATCCTGTTTAACCAACCTAGACTTATAATATGCAGAGTTATACAAACTGAGAATTGCCTACTTCTGTCCATGTTTGTACAGCTGATAGTCTAAATTGTGAAAGGCACTGAAGCCTTTAACGGCTGGAGTACTTCTGTGGCTTTAAATCATGTCTCAGTAATAGGACAGATTTCTATATTCTTCAGAGTAAGGAGAGCTTGTAGGCTTTGCAGTTTCTTGTTTAGGCTTCTAGCATTGAGCAGTAACACCTATAGCTTCTTTGTGTTTGATTTGCTATGTCTGTAGGTATGTCAGTTTTGGCATTGCCTAAAAAGTTTCTAAAGGGGTGTATAGAGTTTTAGCCATTATTCAGAAGTGTAGTGGACACGGGTACAGACCATCCTTTTAAAGAAACATGGTTTGTTAACAAAGTCCTTTCGTGATGACAAATATTGAATTCCCTGGAAAGACTTCAGAAACTAAGCCAATTATTGAAGTCCTTAATATTTTGTTTGTATTGTGGCATCATCCTCAGTGAAAGTAGAATGCTTATTAGTGCAAGGCATGTAACTGCCTGGGACACGTATTCAGAAAGCTCTTCATATAGTCTAGGAAAGTAAGTTTCTGGTCATTAATGCACATCTGGTCTATGATTGAATCATAGTGGTACCTGTGGTGTAGTGACCCGAGTGTGTGATTAACTTGACGGAACCCGGCACAAGGTAAGCAGTTAACCATTATCTTCTTGTTCAGTCTGGTGAGTGGGTCATGTGTGTATCATAGAATGGAGTTCTATGACAAGACTCCCAGATAATGTGTTTGCTTGCCTTATGGACTTTACTTTTGGGGCTGGGTGTAAGCATATGTGTGGTGTTTGGCGTTTGTTTTTGGTAAGTGCTTTAGAGATTGCTGAGGACAGACATTGCAGTTAATAGACTTAGGAGATCTTTGAGGTTTGGAAAGATTGCTTTAAAGTACCGCAGAATAAGTTGGTTTATATGTGTGGTGGATGTAGTGTGTGTGTGTGTGTGTGTGTGTGTGTGTGTGTGTGTGTGTGTGTGTGTGTGTGTGTTCTTGACAAATTTGTTTGTATGCAAGATTTTTGCCTCCGGTCAAATTGTGCATGTATTTCATGCTGAATTCATTTCTTTAAGGATTAAATGGTTGTCTCTGAATATCGGGCAATTCATTGTCTCAGAATAGTTATATCTTTCAAGCTGGCTACATATCCATTTGGAAATTGCATATCCATGTTGTCCGGACCTGTATTTGGGTGGGCTACTGTGGGTCAGGGACTTGGTTATACAGATGATTCCTTATGTGGTCTCTGGCTTTTGGTACTAAACTTGGTTAGATTGTGCCAAGATTTCTTTAAGGATTAAATGGTTGTCTCTGAATATCGGGCAATTCATTGTCTCAGAATAGTTATATCTTTCAAGCTGGCTACATATCCATTTGGAAATTGCATATCCATGTTGTCCGGACCTGTATTTGGGTGGGCTACTGTGGGTCAGGGACTGGGTTATACAGATGATTCCTTATGTGGTCTCTGGCTTTTGGTACTAAACTTGGTTAGATTGTGCCAAGATTTGATAATAGTGCTGTTTAATGTGCAAACTAGCTGCTCTAAGGTTTTCTCCATACAATGGCTTTGTTTTAGCTACACTAAGTTGCAGGTTTCAGTTCTAAGTGTAGTTTTACAGCTACAATTTACTTTGTGTGTGTTTGTGTCTGTACAGGCATGGCTAAACTCTTTGACATAAAAACACCAAAAAAGATTGCTTGCAAGTGTCATGCTATAAAAACAAAATATATTGACAAAGCAATTTGAGATATTTGGGACCTTTAAAATAATTTAAAGGCAAAATTGACAAAGTAGTAGCACTCAAAAGCAGTTAACTGAAATGCAAAACAATAAAATTGATATTTTACATGTCAAGGATGGAGCAAGCTTAACTTGGGTCTGCCTCAGGGTGTGGTGGGGATGCCAAGCAGATGGGAGCACTGGAAGATGAGCAGGAAACAATTTGTAGTAAGGGAAATTTACTCAAGTGCAATACAGGATTCAAGCAATAATGGTTTGCTGGGTAGGCACTTAGTATTGCAGATATATGGAAAACTGTGGATGGAAAAGTAAGTAAATAAGTTAGACAATAGCAGTGAAAGAAGGGAGGGATGGACTTGAGAAGTCAGATTATCATAAGGGGCAGAAGCTCGAGACACAGCATTTTAAAACCACAACAGCAGAAGGGGGAGGAGGTTTAGTCCTATGGTTAGAATTTCAGAAACTTAGTGGGGGCTGAGACAGACACAAAGAACGTGAGGAAAAATAGTAGCAAAGGAAACAGAAAGGCATGCGAATGCAACATTAAGCAGCTATATGCAGCTATAAAAAGTACTGAAGCACAAATCCTGCAGCAAAATTTACAGTGCTACCACTATTGCAATCCCACCACACTGACTAAGGCACCAGACTAAGTAAAAAAATTACCATTAATGCTATTTATGGAAAAATGCTGTAATAAATGACTAATTGAGACTCAAATCTGTTAGTATTTCACATTTCTGCCCATAACTGTAAATTACGCTGCAAGACTGATGCCCCAGACTGGGTTCAAAATATAAAAAGCTACCTTTTGTAAATAATTATTCTTGTGGAGATAGAAGTGCAGTATAACAAAGCTAAAATTTTACAGTAATGCACAATCTTCCAACATCTGTAAATAAAGCTACAAGATTAAGATCCAAGAACAAACCAAAAAAAAAAAAATACAGACATACTTTTTTGTACCTTTGTGCTTTTTGTCCATCTTTTAGTGAAAAAGATTATCGCCACACTATAATTTGCAACTTAAAATAATTAAGTAGAATTTACATAAAAGCTTTGTCTTTCCCATTGATGAAAAGCTTGTATTGCACACTTTGGGACTTTGCACACCTCTGAGTCTTGAACATAATCCTTTCAGACTACTGTGGCTGCAAGCTTTGGTCATAGCCAAGTTTGCTATTCTTGATCCTAAAGTATCTAATATAATATGTTTTTTTTTTTTTGTGCTTGACCTTCTCTTTTGTAGTTGTTTTAATTTTTTTACAAAATGGATTCTGTTGAATTTCTTAATACTCAGTGTCTGCTGTTGTACCAGACATGCATTTTATCTAATCTTCTTTCACACACATTTATCTACAGGACATGTTACTATATCACCAAGTTCACAGGCATCTGCATATTTAGGGATCTGAGTTATTTTCCTTACCCTGAAACAAGGTGAAATATATCCCCATGGTAATAGATTGCACACACAGCTCTACAGAACACTGATAGTCACTTGAGTAGGGTCACATACGTTTTATAAATTAATTTTTTTATATCACCCTCAAAAAATAAATATACCACTACAGTTTGGTTACCTGCAAACTCAACTTCTATTTGGTTTATATTAACTTGTTTTCTGTCAGTTAACCACTTTTATTATATTAACTTGTTTTCTGTCAGTTAACCACTTTTAAATGGTTTTTCTACTCAGTAAGTAAATCAGGCATATGTTTATCAACAACACCTGATGGTGATATATTGCCAAAGGGCTTAGCAAAACGCATATGGTTTATGTGAACTGTAAAGCCTTTATCCAGTGCATCTGCAACCTCCTAAAACTTATATAATAATTCGTAGACATGATTTTCTTTTAACAAATGCATGCTGATAAAGACCAAATCCCCAGAATGTACTTAGATGAGCAGGAGCGGCCTTAGGTCAACTGATGCCCTAGGCAAAAGGGCTCCACGGCGCCCCTCCACACCACCTGGTGCCCCCATCCTGGTCTACTTACACCAAATAAATACTGGAAAAGCGCCCCTGCTAGAGCGGCGCCCTAGGCGGCCACCTAGTTGGCCTATGCCTAAGGCTGGTTATGTAGATGAGCTCCATTATTCTTTAATCACTTTGTATGTATATGAGGCTCATAATTATAGTGATCAGGTTCTAAGACATTATCTTGTTTATGCACTGAGAGCAAGACCATTCATCTCTATAGCTGTATAATATATACTGTGCTGTTAAGATGGTGTTAAAGTTGGTAAAAGTTTAATAAGATGATCCCTGACAGTATGAAGGAATCTTACGAATCTGCCAGGAATATTGTCTGAACCAGACAATCTAGTTTGTGTGAGCGTGTGTGTGTGTGTGTGTGTGTGTGTGTGTGTGTGTGTGTGTGTGTGTGTGTGTGTGTGTGTGTGTGCACTTTAATTTTATCTAGCAGTGTAGACAGTTGAGTTTATAAGTTGCTAATGAGCTTCATCCCGTAATCCTGGGTTTAATTTCTTTGGTCTCAATTTAACAGCAGTCACTCGGTAGGCAGATTATCTTTGAAAAATAAATTGTGCCTAGTTGCTTTACCTCATTAAGAAATGGGAGAAAATTCTAGGTCTTCTGGTACTCTGCAATTGTTATAAAAATTGCCATACAGAATATTTGATAGTTCCTTAAGGTTAATTTTTTACTAGTAGAGTGTTAACATTCTCAGTTAGTTCTTTTGAATTTCCATACACAATGGTGGAATGTCTGCTTAATGCCTTCAACCTGGAAGACAAGACCAGTTTCATAGTTGGCCCTTGGATGTGTTTTTATGTGATTAGTGAACTGTGTTATACTAATTGTATATTTACACTAGATTCTTTATGAATTTCATACGAGGCATCTTTTATTTTGCATAATTTAGTTTTTATAACTCCCAATGTACAAGTTTACCACTACACTTTCCTGTGTATTTATGTTCTTTGGGGAGTCGCACAAACCCAGTGTCAGTCTCATGCTTTTTTGCTTTTGTTTTAAAGAATATTCACAGGATTTGTTTCATGTAAGATGCAATTAATTGCTGTCTAAAGATTTGTTTTACTTTGTTTCTGTTGATGCTAACTTAAAATGCATTGTTTCATGGTCATTCAGTAATAAATAGTGTACACTCTGTGTGGGAGGAGAAGGAGCCTAATTTCCATAATACAGCAGTGACTTTTACCGTTGTATCTAGTAATCATGTATTATTTTTGACATGTAAGTCCTTTACTACATTTTAAGAAATCTTCTTGTCCACTTATTGATCTAGAAAAAGTATGGCAGAATTTTGTAAATGTATAATCGGTGTCCTTGATTATAATAATTACATACTGAGATGATTCTCCTGTAGTATTTTCATATATATGGATACACCACCCCACATCCATAGGGCTGCAACATTAAGAAGACACTTGTGTTTGCATTATTCTTTCAGGCTGTTCAATACATGTCTCAGTAGCAGTGTGGATTTATTTGTCATGCAAGTAGAATAGGAGCTTAAATACATCAGGGGCGCCCCCCCCCCACCTGTAAAAAGAATAAACTAAATTCCCTCACTGTAGAAAATAAAATATAAACTTAAAATAAATCTTACGAGTAGTCCCGGTACTCCATGCATGTTTGCTTAGTTCCTGACTGCTGTGTTAGGCAGTCCAGAACTCCACGCACGCATGCGTGCTTCATTCCTGAATTCCAGACTGCTCTGTTAGGCAGTCCAGATAGGGAAGGCAGGGAACTCCGCCCTGCCAGCCCAGAGGTCTGTGCTGTGATGACCGCACAGACCGGAAGAACACCGGACTGTATCGCCCACAGGCTGGAGGCTCCAGCCTACTCATGTCTTGCGGGGAGACCCAGAAAGCCTGCGCAGGCTGTTTATGGAGGACAGGGAATCGCCGGGCTGCTGCAGAGGACCGCTACGGGACTTAGCTGCCAAGCAGAGGCCCTACCTCTACTACCTTAGCTCATGGAGGAGTGTACAGGGTGTGTGTGTGTGTGTGTGTGTGTGTGTGTGTGTGTGTGTGTGTGTGTGTGTGTGTGTGTGTGTGTGTGTCTAAAATGCCCCAGTTGCTACATGGTGGTGGGTAGAGAATTAGGCTTGAACCCTGTACCTTTGGCCCAAGTGACAAGAGCCTGAATTCCCTACCCACCATAATTTGTAAAACATTTGCAGATTTTTGCCTCATATTTGTTCTTTCTCATAAAATCTGTGTTTTCTGTATTTGTTACTTAACACAGCTAGTAGTGCAGTGGTAGCATTGTTGCCTGACAGCTACAGGTTGTCTGGTTTGATTCTTGGCTGGGGTGCCTTCTGTGTGGAGTCTGCATGTCCTTCCTGTGTTTGTGTGGGTTTGCTCTGGTGTCCTCAATGTATATTTGTCCCTATTTGTTTACTGTATTCCCTCATTATTGGCTTAGTCCAGGTTTTTTTGTGCCAAGGTTAAGAGCTATGGTGATAATTGAACTCACTGAATATGTGTGGGGGCTGTATTCCCCCATTATCGACTTTGTTCAGGTGTTTTCTGCTAAGATGTTGACAGCTATGGTGAGAACTGAATTCGCTAAATGGTAGCCACTTAAGTTTCAGTCTTCCTTTCTTTCATAAAACAGATGATTTGGCATACTGGTATGTTGCTCTAACTGTTTTGCACAGGGTCCTGGGTTCAATACTTGGCAGTGAAATGCATGGTGGTAACACAGCATTTTATTCTAACAACTTTCCAACATTATACAAGCAATGTTTAAAATGTGTCACTATGTTTTGGTCTTTTGCCCCCCCCCCCCTAAATTTTAGATTTCTTGTGCTGCAAAGTTCAGAGATGCAGCTGAGTGTCAAGTAGATTTTACAAGAAGCTGAGAGCTGCAGGGGGACAAAAGTTTAATGCTGCTTATGCCAAGTCTGCTTGCGTTGTTAATAGCATAATAGGTAGTGCACTTGCTTTTGATGCAGAAGGCTGTGGGTTCTACTCCCACAGTAAGTAGATGCATTGCTCATACTGTACTGTATTGTAAAGGGGTGGATTCTGAAGTCCTTTTTGAAGATACCTAGTAACTATGAACCTGTTATCAGTTTGCCATCCATTCCCTATTGCAATATTACTAGCTTATCGTTTCTTTAATTGCAACTTAGGCAAATTATTCCTCAAGGGCAACAGGTACTTTATTTGTAGATGAAACAATGACATATAAAGTTGTTTGCTAGCAGCAACCTCTTCATTAGTTACAGATTTCTTTAATGTGGAATTATTTAGATGACTTTTACTTCTTCAGAGATTGTGCATATTTACCGATACTGGTGGACTGTAGAAGTTTGAGTAGACTTTTATGATAGAAATGTTCTGAATTGGGCAGTTTTGTCATTATTGGTGCATGCATTTTGTTTCATTGTTTACTGGAAAAATGTTCAAAATGCCCTCTAACAACTGTACTATAATGTACAAGGAATATAATTTAATACAATCCAGGAAGGTGTATCAAAGACCATGTGTATGTTTCGTGTGCAAGGGGCCTATGATTTGAAAACAGCCCAAAGTTAATCGTTATCTGCCACTGGCAAAATGTATTTTCTTTGTATGTGAGTTTCAATGAAAGTGAGTTTCAAGGGCAGATAAGTTTTAATGCTAAGTCTGTTTTCATTGTGAGATTGCATTGCTTTATTTAGCAGATGTCTTAGTGTTTGTGCTGCAAAATGCAAAATAAAACTTTCAAATGAAGTCCAAATCATCGTAGAAGTAAAGCAGTATGCACATTAGTGTTTATGGTAAATGGGGTGAAATAGCCAAGTAATGGTTCACTGGAATGACTGCAGGGGGGAGGCTCCATTCGACCATGATTTTATGAAGGGGAAGGGTGGCAAACCCAAAGACAGCCTCGGCTGAACTATACCTCTCAACTGTCCAGATTTTCAGAGCATAAGTAGATTTTTGCTTCTTATTTTTGGCTTGTTCCTCATAAAATGTGTGGTTTTCTGGCAAATAATTTAGGAATTAAGTCACTAAATAATGACAGACACTGAGTTTCAGACTTCATAACCTTCAGAAAAATGCTTGCTAAAGCAATACCTGTTATTCTATCAATTGTCTCAGTTTATACAACAATTTATAGTACTGTTTATATGTTCCCCCATTATATTTGGCCTTGTCCAGATTTCCTGCATTAACAGGTTGAGAGGTACGTGCAAATAAATTGCTTTATAGAATTAGGCATATCCAAACCTCTCAACCGTCCCCGATTTTGGCTGAAAATGTTGCTCTTCCCCTAATAATCCCACCACAAAATCACAATTTTGGAAGAAAACGTGGAGGGCTTAAATAACTGTAATAGTCAGAGTTATAGATTACTTTTATTTCACAAATGCATGTAGATTCTTTTATTTTGTCAGCTGCTCAAGTTAGCAGTACTAATATTAAAAAAGTGTCCCTTCTTTGACAGGTTCCCAGCTGTATTGTATGACTATTTTATATTTTCGCATCACATTTTTGGTCCATTTTTCATAAAATTGTGTTTTTTGGCAAATTAGTGGCAAATCATTAAAGACTGAAGTTAGAAAATAATGACAAACATTTGAGTTTCAGATTTCATACCATTCAGAAAATTCATACTAATGCAAGACCTACTATTCTATTATCTTTCTAAGTTTATAAGTGCAATATTTAAAAATTGTCCTTATTTTTGGGCCTTTGTCCCAGTTCTATGTATGGCCCTGTCCATATTTCTTGTTCTGAGGTTGAGAGGTATGACAAATGTGTCCGGGCCATCACAGTCAACCAGAGACATTTCAAATTGTGACCTACTTGTTGCACCCCACTCCCCCATGTAATGACTCTGGATGTGTCCAAGCAAGGCAAGGAGCAGTTCTGCAGTGTAAATGTGCAGAGTATCCCCGCATCCAAGGTGGACACAAGTGCTACTTTCATACTGTCCTTAATTTTGCAGAATGTTCTGGTTTCTGTCATATTTTTATACTGTTGATTTATGCTTATTATTACTCAGAAAGTGCCTGTTGCTCTGTGTTTAAGTAGCAATACTTTTAATGACCATCAGGTAAGCTTGTCTGAGATTGTAAGATGCAAGTAAGCTTTAATAAGCATACTGTTAAAGAATTGCCAACATTGAAAGCCTTTCTGTTGTTGCCATGCAGAGAATACTTACATAACTAGATAATGTTTAAGCCTTGGGTATTGAAATTCATATGACAGTATTTGTAATAAAGGACAGGATTACGTTATTTTAAGAAGCTCATTACATTTGTTGGAGACTTGCAGTCAACTTTGCAGGCTTTACCTGTAAACCAAACAGAATGCCAATCTATCATGGGTGGTCCATTACCTGTACAGTAATCCTGTAAGCAGTGTATCTTGAGCTTGGTTCTTGTTTGCTTTTCATTTTTTACTTTGATCATGTTTTCCCCATGAAACAAGTAGATAGTTGTCAGGCAGCAGGTCTTTTTTTGGATAAGAAACATTTTTACAAGTGGGAGTATCACAGATATTGCTACTTTCAACATGTCACTTGATACTTTAATAAAACTGAATATAAATTATAATTAGAACTGCAGTGCAAGGAGAAGTGGTTTGAGTTGAGTGCTGCTTGTTTTTCTTATACTTGATTTTGACTGGCATTCCAGTAATGTATTTAAAAGTAATTTATTTATTCATGCCTCACAACCTTTTTGTTTCCATCTAGATATTAAGTAAGCTGTCATGCAGCCAATGCATTGAAATATTTTTTTCTTCTACAATTCTTTTTGTCTTGATTGCACTCTCATAATGCAGGTTTGGCACCCAGGGCAGCATATTTAATTAAAGTTACAGTTTTTGTGTTTTTGAGCATAACTCCTCCCCTTTCTAGTTGGCCACACCCCTTTCCAATGACCCCACCCATTCACCTGTCTCCTGCAGCCCCCCTTTGATTTGAAGTCACCAGTCGCCACTGCTTTCATTGTTATATGTTTGGTTGGGTGGTTTAATGAATCTTATTCCATCAGAGTTTAGGTGGTCTAAAAAGGAGACTGCATGGATACAGATACCTTGTTTGGAGGTGTTTGTACTCCCCAAGGACAGAAGTGTAGCTTGGTACTCCCCAGGGAAAGAGATGTAGCTTGGTTATTCGCAAATCTCCCCTAGTCTATCAGGCACTGAATCCCCTGTCTATGGCATCAGTTTCTTAACAACTTGAAGATTAGAATTTTGTGTTCATGTGTTGGTATCTTGCTGTCTGAAGATAGTTCACCAAACAGGTATGTGTTTAGTCAAAGGTTTGATAGAACATTGGAATATCCTAACATATCCTGCATACTGGTGAAGAAGTTTACAAAGGTTGTTTAACTTGTTTGTTATAGTGCTGCGGTAGCGTTGTTGCCTCCCAGTAAGACGCTGTCCGGTTCGATTCTCAGCTAGAGCGTCTTCTGCGTGGAGACATGCGTGAATGGGCATACCTTCATTGAAGGTTGCGCATCAGAGCTGCTAACTCCGCACATAAAAATCAACTACCAATCATTAGTGGACCGGAGTTCCACTGTGGCGACCCCTAACCGGGAAAAGGCGAAAGACACAAACAAACAATCAAGCAGATAAGCAATTCAATCACTCAAACATTGTAGAGCTAACCAGGTTGTCATAGTCATCTTTGTGTTTATGTTTATGAAACTTGTTAAAATTTATCAGTTTGAATCACATTTGTTGTATCTATTTTGGGTCCCTGAAATTTGTAATCTTTGAGGTGTTTCTAGATAACATATGAGTGCATGCTTTCTGCTGTGAAAAGTCCCCCTGCTCCACATTTTGTCTATAACTTATGGCAGCCTGCTGTTAGCAGTTCTGCTCCATTGCTTCCAAAGGAAGGATGCAGTTACTGTTTCATCATGCACCTGGTTCACTTCTCAATTTTTTTGCTCAAGAATTCTAGACAAAGCTAAGATCCATAATCCGGGCCAATTTTAAATATTACTTTAATTCATTTAAAAAAGTAAATCAATAGATGCTATAACATCATACCTGTTCCTTAGCAATAAGAAGTGTGAAACTGTAATGTCTGGCATTGTTGACTGACTGAAGTCTTAGTGATTTAACAGAAAGTAAAAAACATTGTGAAAGATAGGGAAACATATGAGGCAAAACAGGGATATTCTGCAAAGTTAGGGAAACTGAGAAGAATGTTTCCTGGTATCACTTAAATCAAAGTAGAAATCGACTATTTTCTTGTCAATATTTGTATGTTGGGTACGTGTTTACAATTAAAGCTCACACACAATGAATGTTTTACTATTTCTTTTTGCTGTAGCTATGCTATCCTCCTGTAAAATGTGCTTTATGATTCTAACATAGATTACTGTAGTTACTTTACTGAACTTCTGTTTATTAAGGATAGTAAACATGGACTTGTATTTACTGCAGGTTGATCAGCTGTCTAATTACTTCAGACTCCTTGCCAACTGATCCCACCTTCTCAGGATGCAATTGTTGGCATAAACAGTTTGTAGGGGTAGGTGGTTTTTGAAGACTGCAGAAGATTTCAACACCTGAAGTAGCGCAAAATGGAGCACAGTCAGTCAATAGGCTTCTCAATAAATAAATAAAATGCAGTTAAAGACGTGTGAATGGGTGTGCCTTCGCTGACGGTTGGGCATCGGGCTGGCAACTCGGCACCATAAAAATTGACTGCCAATCATTAGCGGACCAGAGTTCCGCTGTGGCGACCCCTAACCGGGAAAAGCCGAAAAGACAAACAACATTCTAGTTAAAAGGTAAAAGCAAAATGAAAGATTACTAGTATAATTCTTGGCATGCAGTGTAACAGCACAAGTGTACACTGTAATAGTAGCTGTATACTGTGGGGTGATCACTTTTAGGAAGGAATCTAGGGGTATATGATTCATCTCAGTGACAGCCCTATAGTAAAGGGCATTTGTGTGCCTGTTACACAGTTAATGATTTGATGCTGGCACAAAAATTGTTGGTGTAATCTCTGCATCTGGGAAGATGATGAAAGTGACGATAAGGACAATGGAGGTGTAATGATGATGATGTTCCTGCTGAAGTTGATTAGGATAAATGTATAACATATATAGGTTTACTATCACTTACCTGAATGGCAGTCAGTGGAACAGCTGATTGTCGAAATCACGGTTTTCAAGGGGCAGGAAACCGAACCAAAAGTGTTCGACCACATTTAGTCGAGTTGCATGGGGCACTCGACCTTTCAGCAAGTGCCGTACTAAGACTTCACACTTCAGTGAGGAACAGGGAATTAGCCCAGTTCCTCATTGTAGTGCGATCTCAGAATTGGTATATTTAATGTGCAAGGGGTGTGGGGGGTGCAGGGAGGAGTAGTCCCTCTGCAAAATAGTAGAATTAACGTACCATTGAATGTAATGTTCAACGGTACATTACTGTGCATAGCAGGAGGTGAGCGACTTCACGTCCTGCTATGTCGAATACATCGAACCATGGAGTTCAATATATTCAGTCTCGTTCTGGGTTACTATTCGGAATTTCGAATTCAACATTTAAGGTCGACATTGTAAACGTTCGACCAATGTTGATCTGACATTCCCATAGTAAACCATATACATATATATATGTGTGTGTGTGTCTGTATGTATGTGTGTGTGTGTGTGTATGTATATATGTATATGTGTGTGTGTGTGTGTGTGTGTGTGTGTATGTATGTATGTATGTATATGTATGTATGTATATATATATATATATATATATATATATATATATATATATATATATATATATATATATATTTTTTTTTTTTGTTTGTCTTGTGGTGGGGGTAGGGGCTGAAAAGCTTCATGGGAAGGTAATTTTCTGCTGCTCAAGTTTGATGTATTCTGCTCAGCACCTTTTGTTAATCACTCTCTTGTATTCAAAATCCATCCATCCACAACCTGTTTTTCTCATTTTTGCACATGGGGTCGGAGTGTCAGTTCAAAAGTGTCAGTCATCGAGAGCCAGGGTTTACCATGCCAGGTGGCTAGCCCTGCCGTGGCAGTTCTTCCACATCACAGAATCACATGCACACTCAACCCTGTGGCCAATTTAGTGTGTGCAATCCACCTAATGCATGTTTTTGGGATGAGGGATGAAACTGGAGCACCTGGAGGAAACCCACACAAACACAGGGAGGATATGCAGATTCCACACAGAAGACACCCCAGCCAAGAATTGAACTCTGGAACCTATTGCTGTGAGAGACCTATCCACGGTGCCATCCAAATCCATTCTTCTAAATCTCACCTTCCTCTTTTGATTCACCCAGTTCCTTTTCAACTTTTCTTTCAATTATTTCCTCATCTTTCCGTAGCTTTCCTGTAGAAGGAAAACCACCTTCCTGGATAAGTGGCCCATGTCTCTGTAAGAATATAGGCTTCGTCTGTATAATTATGACTGCCTTCCAGTGGAATGCTAAAATGGGGCATCTGTTATATCCTGCACAACCAGAATATTGACCTCTTCCACTTTGATATTGTTTGTAACTTATGAAATCACTATGTTACATCAGTATAGGAATTACATAGATTTATCTGACTTCCCTATAACAATGTCTTGTACTTTGTTATTATAAACATTAAAAAAAAGTCTTTAAAGTTTTTTAAAAGTTTAGGCAGCAAGACCTTAAATGGAAAGCTTAGTAAATCTTTGGCTTGTCGTATCTGAATGGCTCTTTATTTTATGTGTGAGGCATTTTTGCCTTTTGTGATAATCATAAAGATGTGTTTGTAAATAGCAGCTCTTCTGCTGTAGGTTGTTATTTGGTAAAACTGAATGATTGACTCTGGACAATTCCAGTTTATTATGGTGTTTGATATGTTTATTTTGTCTGCCAGTAGGAGAGCATGGTACTGATTATCATCTACTCTCCTTCATGCATTAAGTGTTAAACAGATGTACTACATGTGGTTCAAGGATGGATAGTGAAGCCTGAGGTACAGGGAAATGATGCCTCTCTGTACTGGCATTCTGTTTGGACTGGTGAAACGTAAGCACCGTTATCTCAAAAGTATTAAAGAATCAGCTGATGGGTGTTGGGGGGGGGGGTATCAATCCCCTTTAACTTACACATGCTGCTCATATATGATTGTATGTTTGACTTGAGTCCTTGAAAAAAACGCACTTGAATCCTTTGAAATGACTCCAGTTGTGATGCACTCAGCCACATCTCAGGCTACATCCTGGTCTTTTTTTGTTGTCTGTGTCTCTTGCAGTTATAGTGAGTTATTATAGCATCACACAATTATGCAGGGAGAATGGAGGAAGGACTCTTAGAGAAAACCTGCAGTGGTGGACATAACATTATATAGGTCCACTCAAGAACAAGGCCAGTAAAACAACATTTTATAACTATTCAGTCACAACGTTGTAATTTGAAGATGGTAGCATAATAGCAAAGAGCCTAACTAGGTATGGCTATAGGTGCAAAGCACCTGCAAATGACTGCCAGGTGCGAGACCAGAGCTTCCAGAGTGGTGTACCATGAATTTGTTTTATATGTCCATCTTAGTGAGTTAATTAACGTTTGTGTGCCAGCAGAGTAATCCAGGCTGCAGAGAGCTGAATAAGCGACTTTTCTTGATACTAAGTATATTTTTTGTTGCTTTCCACATCTGAATACCTAGCAACTGTATTTCGCCTGCCTTTCTGTTACATTGAAGCTGTTTTTACTGCATTTAACTTAATATTGCACTTGGAATCCTTGTTTGTTACTATTTGACTGTATTTGTAGCAAATTCTTCTGTGTAAGCTGTAGTAGCTGATTCATAGCATTTATAAGTGTTTGCTGTACCTATTTCTGCCTGTTTTGTGAAAAAAAAAGAAAAAAATATCTCTTGTTTTTCCTGCTTTACTAGTTTAGTCCAGTTTCAGAGTTGCTGATTCCTGGGCTTTGGTTGTAGTTCCTGTGTACTGTTTCCTTGCCTTATTTGGGGGAAGGGAAGCTACCTTGCTTACCAGTGGGAGTGGGAACCATTGAGCTGGCTCTTGGCCAGTTTTGTGACGTTTCAGCCAGTAACTAGTGGTTTATTGGTCCTGTTGGGCCAGTTTCTAGCTTTTCCAGCCCCTGGTATAAAACTTTCAGCTTGTACCTACTCAGCACAGACTCCACGTGGGCCAGCAGAGTAATCCAGGCTGCAGAGAGCTGAATAAGCGACTTTTCTTGATACTAAGTATATTTTTGTTGCTTTCCACATCTGAATACCTAGCAACTGTATTTCGCCTGCCTTTCTGTTACATTGAAGCTGTTTTACTGCATTTAACTTAATATTGCACTTGGAATCCTTGTTTGTTACTATTTGACTGTATTTGTAGCAAATTCTTCTGTGTAAGCTGTAGTAGCTGATTCATAGCATTTATAAGTGTTTGCTGTACCTGTTTCTGCCTGTTTTGTGAAAAAAAGAAAAAAAAGAAAAAATATCTCTTGTTTTTCCTGCTTTACTAGTTTAGTCCAGTTTCAGAGTTGCTGATTCCTGGGCTTTGGTTGTAGTTCCTGTGTACTGTTTCCTTGCCTTATTTGGGGAAGGGAAGCTACCTTGCTTTCCTGCTTTACTAGTTTAGTCCAGTTTCAGAGTTGCTGATTCCTGGGCTTTGGTTGTAGTTCCTGTGTACTGTTTCCTTGCCTTATTTGGGGAAGGAAGCTACCTTGCTTACCAGTGGGAGTGGGAAGCATTGAGCTGCCTTTGTCCAGTTTTGTGAGGTTTCAGCCAGTAACTAGTAGTTTATTGGTCGTTTTGGGCCAGTTTCTAGCTTTTTCCAGCCCCTGGTATAAAACTTTCAGCTTGTACCTACTCAGCACAGACTCCACGTGGGCCAGCAGAGTAATCCAGGCTGCAGAGAGCTGAATAAGCGACTTTTCTTGATACTAAGTATATTTTTGTTGCTTTCCACATCTGAATACCTAGCAACTGTATTTTGCCTGCCTTTCTGTTACATTGAAGCTGTTTTTACTGCATTTAACTTAATATTGCACTTGGAATCCTTGTTTGTTACTATTTGACTGTATTTGTAGCAAATTCTTCTGTGTAAGCTGTAGTAGCTGATTCATAGCATTTATAAGTGTTTGCTGTACCTGTTTCTGCCTGTTTTGTGAAAAAAAAAAAAAAAAGAAAAAATATCTCTTGTTTTTCCTGCTTTACTAGTTTAGTCCAGTTTCAGAGTTGCTGATTCCTGGGCTTTGGTTGTAGTTCCTGTGTACTGTTTCCTTGCCTTATTTGGGGGAGGGGAAGCTACCTTGCTTTCCTGCTTTACTAGTTTAGTCCAGTTTCAGAGTTGCTGATTCCTGGGCTTTGGTTGTAGTTCCTGTGTACTGTTTCCTTGCCTTATTTGGGGGAAGGGAAACTACCTTGCTTACCAGTGGGAGTGGGAAGCATTGAGCTGCCTTTTGTCCAGTTTTGTGAGGTTTCAGCCAGTAACTAGTAGTTTATTGGTCGTTTTGGGCCAGTTTCTAGCTTTTTCCAGCCCCCTGGTATAAAACTTTCAGCTTGTACCTACTCAGCACAGACTCCACGTGGGCCAGCAGAGTAATTCAGGCTGCAGAGAGCTGAATAAGCGACTTTTCTTGATACTAAGTATATTTTTTGTTGCTTTCCACATCTGAATACCTAGCAACTGTATTTCACCTGCCTTTTCTGTTACATTGAAGCTGTGTTTACTGCATTTAACTTAATATTGCACTTGGAATCCTTGTTTGTTACTATTTGACTGTATTTGTAGCAAATTCTTCTGTGTAAGCTGTAGTAGCTGATTCATAGCATTTATAAGTGTTTGCTGTACCTGTTTCTGCCTGTTTTGTGAAAAAAAAGAAAAAATATCTCTTGTTTTTCCTGCTTTACTAGTTTAGTCCAGTTTCAGAGTTGCTGATTCCTGGGCTTTGGTTGTAGTTCCTGTGTACTGTTTCCTTGCCTTATTTGGGGAAGGGAAGCTACCTTGCTTTCCTGCTTTACTAGTTTAGTCCAGTTTCAGAGTTGCTGATTCCTGGGCTTTGGTTGTAGTTCCTGTGTACTGTTTCCTTGCCTTATTTGGGGAAGGGAAGCTACCTTGCTTACCAGTGGGAGTGGGAAGCATTGAGCTGCCTTTGTCCAGTTTTGTGAGGTTTCAGCCAGTAACTAGTAGTTTATTGGTCATTTTGGGCCAGTTTCTAGCTTTTCCAGCCCCTGGTATAAAGCAGCTAAACGCGTTAGTGCGATTTAGAGCGATTTAGCGCGGAGCTGCCACTGTTGCACACTAGGGCAGTGCTGGTTAAGCAGGTTTAAACTATTCGGCTACCTAAAGTCCACTCTTCAAATTTTCCCTTAAAACTACCTTCCTCGAACTATACTACTGATCAAATCAGCGTATCCTATAACTAAAAAGATCAACTCTACTTGACTCCAAGTATACTATTCTCTATCTATTAAACCTAGCACTTGCTCCTACAGTACTTATTACCTTGATACGGCACTCTTGTCATAGATAGTACCCCAAAAGGCAACCCCCATTTCTCGGTCACCCACGTCCCGAATCTTTTTAAAGTTTTTCGTCTACCCTTCTAGCATGTCGAGGGATCAGTTGCTAGTGTCCTCTCCTGCTCAGCTGGTGAACCTGGGAATATTGAGGCAATGTTTCAATTGCCTCATGTACACTGAACAACCCTTTCCTCCTCCCACAAAACACAAATACATGCGAGAGATGCAACTATACGGCCAAACTGGAGGCTGAGCTCTCTCAACATAGGACTGGCAAGACCAGTCAGGAGGAGAAGGTTACCACACACACTATAGACCCAGTCTCACATAGTACCATTACAACCTCAAATCATACACATAAACACACAAAGACATACTGAGGCTCTGATAAAAAACCTACCAAAACAGCAGAGGCCACCAAAGCAGACACCCAAAAAACCACCACCTCAGAACACAACACCCGCAACACATAGCCCTCACAGTCAGAGTGTCAAACAGTCACAGCCCTTAAGGCCAAACACAATGCCAGACACACTAGTCATTGGTGACTCCATAGTCAGACACACTGATGTCCCGCTCACCAGACTGAGTAAGGAGAAGGTCACAGTAAGCTGCCTGTCGGGCGCTAGAATCCGCCACATAATGCAAGCACTCAGGTCTCTCAACAGCAGGTACAAATATGACTCAGTCATTGTCCACGCTGGTGTAAACGACCTGAGACGTACCTCCTTGGACTACATGAAAAGAGACATTGAGGAGCTCTCTGATTATGTAGCCCAGGCAGGTATGACCCTGACCTTGAGCAGTATCCTACCTTCACCAAGAATGATGCCACAATACAGAGATAAGATGATCAGCTTTAACAATTGGCTTAAACACTGGTGTCATTCAAAGGGGATCCAGTATCTGTCTGCCTGGGATGACATGCTGGACAAGCCACGCTGCTTCAAGGGACGGCTTGCACCTGTCACCCTGGGATTCCGGATATTGGCAAAGGCTCTTGCCACCCCATAGTGCCTTTTTAGGCAAGGCTCAAATTCTAAACCTACCACCCTAGAACACAAAAAGGAAAAACTAAGGGTAATGCTGCTCAATGCCAGAAGTCTAAATCTCAAAATGCACGCACTCGAGGCCCTTCTCAGTATGGAGAACATCGATGTCTGTGCTGTGACAGAAACCTGGTTCAAGGCTCCTGAGAGCATCCCAGCGCTATCAGGTTTTACCTCATATCATGCGTTCCGCCCCAAAATCCGGACAATACGAGGAAAGGAGGGGGGGGGGTATCCATATTCATCAAGGACACCCACACCTCAAGACTGGTGTCAACACGATGCATCGGAGACCATCCAGGTGCAATTAACCATAGGCAAGACTGCTCTGCAAATTGTAGCATGTTACAGGCCACCCTCACAAACTCAGGAAACTCACATGGCCTTCCTGAAAACACTAGAGGGGATAAATGTATCACCGAACACCATCATACTAGGTGACTTCAATTACCCTAATATAGACTGGGAACACTACTCAAGCCCAAACACCCTATCCCAAAAGTTCCTGGAATTCATAAACTCAAATGCCATGGAACAACTAGTCACCATCCCCACAAGAGGAGATAACATACTTGATCTCATCATCACGAACATGGGAGCACAATGTTCAACACCGAAGTATACCCCTCACTGGTGAGATCAGATCACAAACTAATCTCGCTGGAGGTCCTCATCCCACCCCACCTGAAATAAAAGACCACAGTAAAGAACTTCTCAAAAGCCGACTTCACACTTCTAAAGACTAGTGTGGTCTCCTTTCAGGCCCCGAGCGGCGGAAAACAATACTCAAGCCGCTGAATCACTTACAAACGCCTTCTACCAGCACCTGCAGGACTGCATGGATAAGGCAATCCCAAGCAAAACAAAGACTCTTTGTACCAAAGGCAAGCGTCCAGTCTGGTGGACCCCAGCCATAAACAAGCTCTACAACAAAAGGAGGAAGCTACTACAAGATAGAGCAAAATCCTTAAAAGGTAAGACACCCTTGATCACTATAAGTAAAAACTAAGAGCTCTCATAAAATCATCCAAAGCAAATTTCGAGAGAAAAATAGCTAAAGACTCAAAAGACAATCATAAGGCCTTCTTTAGCTATGTTAGAAACCTAGGGGCAAACTCCCAGATATGCTCAGAACTAGTTCAAAATGATGTGAAGATTACTGATCCTACAGACATTGCCAACATACTGGCTGACAGGTTCAGTGCAAACTTCTCCCCTCCCCAAAAGGAGAGATATCTATACCAAATGAGTGCAGCCCCCAAACATCTCCAGCGCCCAAGTGAAAACTGCTCTCTCCAAAGCAAAAAACACAGCATCCATGGGACCCGATGGTGTCCCCGGCTGTGTGCTCCACGAACTCAATGAGGAATTAAACCCACAGCTAGGACAGCTGTTTAATCAAAGTCTTACCTCTGGATACGCACCCAGGAGTGGCGCACTGCAACTGTGGTCCCACTTCACAAAGGCGGTGCCTCCACAGACCCTGGAAATTACCGCCCATTAGCTTGACAAGCCTTATCTGCAAAGCCATGGAGAGGATCATAATGGACCTCATAAATAAAGACATAGGGAATTTGCAGACTTTGGATCCAACCCAGTTTGGCTTTGTCAAAGGCAGATCATGCCTTTTAAACTTGGTTGACTTTTTGAAACAGTCACCAAAGCCATTGATGAGGGAAAGGCAGTCCATACAGCCTACCTCGATCTGGCTAAGGCCTTCGATACAATACCCCACTCGGGTATCATTGAAAAACTCATCAGCTTAAATGTTAACCCATACATCACAAGATGGGTTGCAAACTGGCTGAGTGACAGAACCCACAGGGTCAGAGTTGCTGGCGCCATGTCAGACTCAAAGCCTGTCACAAGTGGTGTCCCACAGGGCTCAGTCCTGGGCCCACTCTTGTTTGGCATCTACTTTTCCGAAGTACAAGCAAACACAGGAGGGTTATAGCTGACAAAGTTTGCAGATGACTGCAAACTGGGCCATAGTAGAAAACACATCTGACACAGATATCCTTCAGAAGGGTCTCACAGAAACGGATAACTGGTGCCAGAGCCACGGCCTAAAGTTAAATGCCAAAAATGCATAGTCA